>NC_057802.1:587469560-587814237 GCF_018294505.1 Triticum aestivum | reverse complement strand
CCGTCGCTCGCGCCCGTCGTCGCCGTCGCTGCGGGGAAGCACCACGCCGGCTCCCGCGATCCGTTCATCCCCGAGGCCGTTCGTCCACCGCTGCACCGATTCCGGCCGGCGACCTCGACCCCTCCCCGCGCTGTGAGCCCCTGCCTCCTCCCCTTTCCTTCTCATTGTCGTCCCCGCACGCCATCTGTAAGCGCGCGCCACCGCCAACCATCGTCGCCGTCACCGACCACCGGCATATTTTTAATTTTTTTTGTTACGATGTATGTATGTATGTTCACTGTATAATGCTCTGTATATGCTGTATAATGCTTGTTTTTGCATTTTTTGGTTACCAAGAAAAAGGTCTATTTTTTGGTGATATGTATGTTCATATGCTCATTAATATTTAAGAACATGTTCACATGCTCATTTAAGAAAATGTTCATATGTAACATTTAAGAAAAAAAGTAAATGTATGTATGTTCATATGCAAAGAATTATTTTTGGACGAAATGAGATGAGATGAGATGTGTTTTGTGTTGGAGAAGAAAAGAGGAAGAAGGAAGAAGGAAGAAGAAGGAAAAGAGGGTCGGGGGGGGGGTCGATATTCCCCCTCCCCGATAACATTTTTTTCCATGTATATATGCAAAAGTTACATTTTACGAAAAGTTTTATATATCTAGCTAGGAAAGGAAAAAGAAGAAAAAGTATGAGAGGGAAAAGGAAAATAAGAAGAGCAAGAAAGGAGAAGAAGAGGAAAAGAAGAAGAGGAGAAATAAATAAGAAGAAGAAAAAAGAAGAAAAAGAAGAGGAGAAGAAGAAAGGAATAGAGGAGAAGAATTCTCTTCTTCTCCTCTATTCCTTTCTTCTTCTCCTCTTTTTTTTCTTCTTTTTTTGTTCAATCTTCTCCTCTATTTATATCTTCTTCTCCTCTTTTTATTTCTTCTTCGTCTTCTTATTTTTTATCGGATATGTCGTTGTCGATATACCCCGTGTCCCGATAACTTGAACACGAGGGGGGGGGTTCGACCTACCCCCTCCCCGATAACATTATTTTCCCGTGTATGTATGTCGTCGTTGTCGATATAACCCCATCCCGGATAACTTCGACCGTGATAACTTATACCACAGGAGCACCCCCCCGGCCCTCTCGCTCGACCAAAACTCTCGAGGACACCCAAACCCTAGAAAAAAATTGTCGGTCTCCTACCCCCTCCCACCGCGCCCCTACCCTTGAAGCGTTCCGAGGCCACCCCAAACCCGGAATAAGCTCGGTCTACGTTTGCACTAATATATCCACCTGCTGTCATGTTTGTGTAATAATTGCCATGTTCTAATATTTGCAGAAACAATGGAGCACGGACGAGATGAGGAAGCAGAAGAGGTGTTGGGGGACATAATCTTAGCCGGAGGTGATGTCTTGTCGTATCTTAACGACAATGATGGTCTGGAAGAACAGGGTGAAGAAGCAGGCTACGGTGATCGAGGAGTGGAGGAGGAAAGACATGATTATGATGGCTCCGGTGACCCAATGCTGGTGCAAGAAGGAGCCCGTGGTGACGGCTCCGGTGACCGAACAGAGTCCGGCCAGGTAAATATATTAGTTAAGCCTATGCTGACTAGCTATTTGATGCATTCATTGTTTTGGTATGTACACATATTAATTAACTCTCGTCTTTCTTCTTTTTTCTAGCCCTCCGGATCGAGCACAACTTCGGTAAAGAGACGAGGCCCGAAGAAAAAGTTGCGCTCGGATGAAAGGTTTGAGATCACAGCAATCGCGCGCGACGGCCAACCATTGAACCCATCCGGACAAAGGAAACATTTGCTGCTCAGTGCGGGGTTCTTGTTAGGGACAAGATCCCGATCAGCATCCACCAATGGTATAAGACTAAGAAGGAAGACCCTGAGGTGTCTTATGTCAATCATATGAAGAAAGATGATCTTTGGACTGAGCTGAAGGCAAATTTCACCCTACCACCAGAGGAGGATCCGGAGAAGCCAGTTAAAGAGCAATTAATCAAGTCTCATGCTCTTAAGAAGATGGCAGACCTATTCAGGAGGTGGAAGAATGAGCTGAAAACGTTTGTCGACAAAGAAGAGACACCAGAATTCATCGGCAAATATGAGAAGATAAGAGATCACTGGCCCGCATTTGTGGCCCACAAGACATCGGAAAAGAGTAAGAAGATGTCAGCGACAAACAAGAAAAATGCTGCGAAGAAGAAACTTCACCATCGCACGGGGTCAGGTGCCTACCTCAAAGCCCGGCCTAAGTGGGCCAAGGCTGAGAATGATCTGCTTGATAAAGGGATCGAACCAGAGACAATGTACTGGCCAGACCATTGCCGGACTTGGTTCTTCGGGGTTGGCGGAACCTTGAACCCTGTATCAGGGAAGTGCGTTTGGACGGATGAGCAAATGAGAATACCAGTCAAGAGGCTTCAGCACTATATCGATGCAGCGCAGCAAGGGACGTTCGTTCCAGACAGAGAGAACGACGAGCTCACAATGGCCCTCGGGAATCCTGAGCACCCTGGACGAACACGAGGCACGCCAGGCTCCGTTCCGTGGAAGGCTGGTTTACCGGACGCAGGCGGTTACAAATGCCAGGAGAGGAGGAAAAAAGTGGAGCAGACCCAAATTCAGAAGCTGCACGAAAGGGTTCAAGCGCTAGAGGAACGAGACGTACCTCGCAGCAAGCGACCTACCGAAACTACCCCCGAAGCTACCCCGCCATCTCAGCAGAAGTGGTTGTGGCTACCATCTTGTAAAGTGGTTGTGGCAGGAACAAGGGAATGATTTCTGTGGATACTACGTTTGCGAGTCCATCGGCCACACGACCTGTGAGCGGGGCTACTCTGACGAACAATATCAAGTGCGTAAGAAATAATATTCACAATTTTATTTTATTACCATTATTTGTGTTGAGTTTCATTTATTCATATATATATGTATTGACCCCTTCTTCAAATTAGATCTTTCGGATGCGGGATGAACTCCTACCACCAGATCATCTGCGAGCAATTCAAGAGTAATTGGCGGCATTCTTCCTTGACCACGTGATCGCTGAAAACGGAGAATACTATGTGGACCTTGTGTTCATATATAATTAGGAGATTATATTGTAAGAGATAATTATTGTATATATGTAGCCGGTAGTGTCGGATAGATATACGAGAACTTGTTGTTCAACCAATCTCTCGGAGAAGGAGAGGTGGTCGATATCACTTCTCTCTATATGCATATATATGTTCAGGACGATCTTCTATTTCCTTCACTTGCTTACTAGCTAGCGTGTCTAGTCCTCTCTATACGTATATAGTACGTAGCGTCGACCAAGCACGAAGATAAGAGAGGACACTTCTCTCTATTAATTAGCTAGCTAACACAATATATGAAACACCTAAATTAACCCCCCAAAACAACCAACCCCCCCCCTTTCAAAAAAAACAAAAACCCCAGCCCCTGAAATGCTGACGCGTGGATGCCTATTGGTCCCGATTAGTGCCACTAACCGGGAACAAAGGCCCTCCTGCCTGGGCTCGCCGCACCGGCATTGTGGAGACCCATCTGTCCCGGTTCGTGTAAGAAACGGTGTAGGAGATATGCCCTAGAGGCAGTAATAACAGTTATTTTGTATCTCCAAAGTTTGTAATGAATGTTTAGCTTCCATGCTATAACTGCGATGATTCTCGAGTCTGCAATATCCACGAGACTCGGAGGGAAACTCAAGTGCACGTGTGGTATACTAAACGGTAAAATGTATTCCTAGTCTTGCCTCTAAGACTGGCTCATGTATTGCATGATGATCCTGTTTTCCTGATCATGGGCATGTCTATGCTGGCAATTCTGAGGGCGCGATGTTGGTAGAACACTTGTGTTGAATCGACCCAAATTGATGTTATGCTATGAGATTCTTTTCGTCACAAGTTTATGGTTAATAACACAGAGATAGTCAATCTTTGCATAATTCCTTAGACCATGAGAGTATCGAGTTCCTTCGTACTTGCTTCGTGAACTTTGGGGTTTGTTAGACGTCATCCGTAACTGGGTGGCTATTACGGCGGCTTACGGGTTCACGGAAAAGTATGGCAAGTAACGAGATAGCTCAAGATTGGGATTTGCTCCTCCGACGATGGAGAGATATTCTCGGGCCCTCTCGGTGTTACGGTATCCATAATCGTCTGGCCAAACACCTTGTGATTTGATCACTGGGATGCCGGAACACGGAAACGAGAAAAGAGAACAGAACCAGTAATGAGGTAACTTGCATGGTGGACAAATTGTTCGTCCACGGGGATGCAATAAATCTCACCTCGGGTGTTTGTGACATATCGTGAAGCAATAGGAATAGCTCACTACAACTGGAGGTTCACTCGAATATTGATTCGTGTGGGTATAGGGGTCAATATGGGTGTCCACGGCTCCGATGTTGATCATTGATCGGAAGGGGTTCCGGGTCATGTCTATACTTCACCGAACCTATAGGGTCACACGCTTAAGGGTCATCTATCTGCTGAATACTAGACAGAGAGTATGAGAGAAAATCACTGAAAAAGTTTCGGACACCGGAAAGGTTTCGGACAGCGGAATCGTACCGCAGAGAGAGGTCACCGGATAAGTTTCGATGGTACCGAAAAGTTGTTTCGGGATATACCATTAAGTCAGATTTGTTTTGGCAAATGCCTGATAATTCTTGGAGGGTGCCAGAATCATTCTGGAAGCTTTTTGGAATTTTATGAGATAAAAACCGGAAATGTTCCGGAGCTGCCGGAGCCACTTCAGATGTGTTTCGGTGATGAAAATCACTAAAACCGGAATTGTTTCGGAACGCGTTGAAAATTATTTTAGTGGGTACTGGAAATGTTCTAAGCCCACATAAATATTTTCAGTTCGAACGGACGCTGAAAATTGTCGTCGTGAATAATGAAAGTGCTTTTTGGGATATTTTTGGAGAGCCACCTTTTTGGACTTGGTCAAAGTTCTAGAAGGAAGTGGCTTACAAGGGAAGGAACCCCATTTGAGGGGGCCCCCTAGGGGTGGCCGGCCATGGGTGGTGGAGCTCCTTGGAGCTCCACATGGCATCCCATTTTGTCCTTAACACCCTCATGTGTGACCTAATGCACACTACCCCTTGGTTTTCCTATAAATAGAGGAGGTGAGGGCTGCCATCTCTTCATCCCTTGCTCTCATACACATGCCATGCATTATCTGGCTTCTTCTCTCCCTCCCACAAAAAGAGTTTCGTAGAGCCGTAAGGCTGTCTGGGTTCCGGCAGGAACTAGTTCTGGACGGCGAAGCCCTGCCGGATAGCTGACACCGTATGTGTGCAACCCCGTAGAGAGATTGTAGTTTCGATCTTTTGCCCGAGGGGCTGTTCGAGTGTCCTCCCGAAGGGCTGTCCAAGTCTCCGTCCGAGTTTCGAGGGTCCTCCCGAAGGGCTGTCCGCGACATCGTCCGGGGGACTGTCCGACCGCCTCCCGAAGAGCTGTCCGGAGAGGGAGTACATCCTCGCGGTTGGGAGGTTGTAAATCCTAGCTGCGGGGATCTGCACCGGCGATCTACACCGACTCTTCTTCCGCTGCGCTTCGACTCGGTACGGATCAGATCAAACCTTGTATGCAGTCTCCATAGTGGTCCTGGGCGTGCTCGCTATACCGAAAATTTTTGTTTTCTGTTGCGTTCCCCTACAGTGGCATCAAGAGTCGTGCTATGCGTAGATGCAGGTTACGATCTAGAATACATGGAGATGTATGGGTATTGCATAATATAATTTTGGAGTAGATGAGATCTATTGCTGAAAATTATTTATGCAGGTGACAGATGAAATCTGTTACCCGATGTTCTTGTTGCTTCCCTAGAATTTGCGTTTGCTCAATCTTGAGATAGCATGGTGGAATTTGACAAAGTTCTGGCAATCCGTGATCCTGATTGATCATGGAAGTGCTATCAGTTCTTTGGGTTCTGCCATAGTCAAAAGAAAGAAGAAATTCGCAGATGAAAGGGCATTGCAGATATGATCTGCACGGGGTCATGCGTATGACGAAGTTTAGTATGGGGCTCGAGATTTAATTATCTCGTGTTTCATACATCCCGAGATGTTAATCTAGCAACTTGAATAATCATACTTGATGATAAAACTTTGGTAGCTGCGGTTTAAGTCAAAACCTTAGAAGCCACGTAAAATAAAATTTTGCATAAACCGATTAGAGGCGTCTAACTTGGTTTTGCAGGATGTGCATGTGATGTGGTATAGCAATGCTCATATTCAATTTGATTGTGTATGAGATGACTATATGATGTAATTAACATGACCTGCGTGTCATGATTCGGCATGATGGCTGGAGCCATATGATTGCACTTTAATGACCTGCGTGTCAACTTAAGTAATGCATTTATTTTATCTGCTATGGAGATAGTGATATTATCTGGTGCATCGACAAGGTGGTGGCAATCTTCGAGAAGGTGAACACCGACGCGAATGCCGAAGACGAAGAAATACTTAACTTCTCCGTCAGAAGAGGCTATACCATATCATGCTATTATGAATTGCCTGAGATGTTTATCCCTCTTGATACACCCTTCTTGATTGCACGGTAGTCGCTTTTATTAGGGTGATATCTCAAACTTAAAATATCAAAGTAGTTAGTGTTCACCCAAGTGTAGCACCGTCTGAAATTCGTATCTTTTCTCGGTGCGCCATGTACACATGAGCACGAACGAATCGAGAGGAATGAGGCGGGTGAGGTCAGACCTTGCAGCAAGATCACTTGGTTGTCTTTGACGTTTAGGCAGGAGAGTCCTGAGCTCGGAACACGCCCATCAAAAGATGAACAAGAATCACATAGAGATGTGATCGGCAAGTTGGCCTGCCGATTGAAATTCGTGTCATCAGTGATGAACCCGTCAATGGCGTCGAATAGAAATATGGATCAAGAATCACACTAAATCAATTATGAGAGATATTGATTTCAGTGGGAGTGCACTTTAGAATAAAAAGTTTATTCACTAGTGCAAATTTCATTATAAACAAAAGTTAAGTGAAACTTGTGTTTTCCGTTGTAGATCAAATGGCTCACAACACCGTGTTCAACTTAGGCCCGATGTTAGAGAAAGAGAAGTTAGCTACGACTGGAAACAACTATGCGGATTGGGTCCGTAACCTGAGGATTGTCCTCAGGAGCGCTAAGAAATTGTATGTGCTTGAAACTGCTCTTCCAGCTAAACCGGCGGCAGATGCCCCGGAAGATGAACAAAATGTCTGGGCCACTAAGGATGATGATCACAACTTAGTGCAGTGCCTCATGCTAGCTTGCATTAGTCCAGGGCTTCAAAAACGTTTTGAATTCCATAAAACCCGTGATATGATCCGGGAATTGGATGCTCTGTACAAGGAAACTGCAAAGTCTGAACGATTTGATATCATGAAGGCTTTGATGGAATGCAAGATGGCTGAGGGTAGTTCAATTGGCGAACACGTGGTCAAAATGATTGGCTATTCTGAAAGGCTTAAAGCCCTAGAATTTCCACTTCCACCTGGCCATATGATGGACATGTTGCTTTCTTCACTCCCCCCGTCTTACGATGGTTTTGTCATGAACTACAACATGACAGGGATGGAGAAGACACCGGAAGAGGTGCTCGCCATGCTGAAAACTACAGAAGGAGGACCGCGGAAAAATTGCTAGCAAGTGTTGCTTGTGAATAAAACCGCCAGTTTCAAAAAGAAAGGCAAGCCAAAGAAGGGCAAGGGCGCCGGTAAGACCGGCTCCCAAAGCAACTCTAAGGGCGGAGCCAAGAATGAAACTGAGTGCTTCTACTACAAAGGCACAGGACATTGGAAGAAAAACTGCAAGAAGTATCTGGAATATAAGAAGACCGGGAAAACCGGAAAAGGTATAATTGTTATACAGGTTAATGTCATTGACATTTTGCTTGCTAGCGAAAATTCCAAGTTTTGGGTATTTGATACCGGATCGGTTGCTCACATTTGCAACTCTATACAGGGGCTTCAGAAGGTGCGCAAGCTAGCAAAGAATGAAGTCGTGATGCGCGTCAGGAACGGTACTGGGATCGCCGCTCAAGCCGTCTGTCTCGACCAGTTTTCGGGATATTAATTTCCCAGAAAATGGCCCTTGTGCTCACCAGCCCCAGGATTACTGTTAGCTGATGAGGCACCAACTTGATACAGAAATTCCAAGCAAAGTACAAAATATGTAGTACAAGACCATTGTGGCCTATGAGTACAACAATTGGTTTCTAGTGGTTGAAGGCGGAAGCGGTTTGTGGTTCATCTGCGTCTATGGGACTCCATTTCCCACAGGAATAGCTGACCAGGATAACTCCTATCTTTGCGAGGCAGCTATCATCATTGCGTAGGTTCCGGGGCTGTCATCGCAACGCTCCTCTCCATGCGAGAAATCTGACCAAGACAATAGCCAGGGACAAGCCAGTGAGTACTTTTGAATGTACTCGCAAACATTATGAACACGGGTATAATATAACAAGGGATAATCATGCTCCGAAATATTCTATGATCATAACGTCAGTCACGAAATAAACAAAATTCATGATGCACGCATGCAGGTTGTTCATATAAAATATGAATATGCAAATTGGGAGTAGAAATAGAATGCACCGATCGAGTGTCTGAAGCGACGCCTCGAAAGGTAATAAGATAAATCATGCCTCAGTCGGGCGTCTGAGCGACACCACACAAAGGGCTTATAAATAAAAGAAATAACAAGCATGCCACAGTCGGGCGTCTATGCGACACCACATAAAGGGCTTATAATGAATTTAAATAACAAGCATGCCACAGTCGGGCGTCTGAGCGACACCACATAAAGGGCTTATAGAATACATAAATAACAAGCATGCCGCAGTCGGGCATCTGAGCGACACCACATAAATGGCTTATATAAGAATAATCACAGTGAATATCCAGGAGGTAGAACCGTCCCAGGGATACTCAATAATTCAAATAATGTAAATGGTTAGTCCATAATAATAATAACCCTAATCATCACAAGTCACAAGTCATGATCCAAGTTCTGGTTTAACAGTTTTTCTCCTCCGAAGACCGACACTAAGACCGACACTAGACCCATCTCAGACTGTCGTCCTTACCCATGGACACGGCTATTCGAATAGTTTTAACCTCTACAGAGGGTGTACTCTTTACCCACGAGTAACGGATTCCTTTAGTCCATCGGGACAAATTCCGTCTACTGTCTTTTAATCGAAAACACGCCTAACCGCACACACACCAGCCTAACTTACCGGTGTCTGGAATCACCCACGACACATGTCAAGCAAAACTCTAAGTGGGGAGGCTACAACCTTGATTAGCGTGGGATCACAAAATTTATAATGCGCGCAAACTAGGGAGGCCACTCCCCTCGGCTACAACCGGAAACAACCATGCCCCCGGACCAGGTGGAATGCCTACCGGATGCCTCCGGTATCTTCCACCATGGCCTCTCTGTACGGTGTGTGCTTGGTAAGGGGTTGACAACTTACTGAACGGTGCCCTACCTGCGGCAGGGACAAGTGGTAGTACGAAACAAGTATGGGGGTTACTGGAACAAGACTCAATCTACGGCCGACTCGGGAGGTTCAACTATTCCCTGTATGATCAGCATAACCAATATATTTCAAATAACAGATAGGATCACCACTCATCATACCTCATCATGCCATACCGGACACACTCGTCTCGACGAGGAACCAGGGACAAGCTCGTGTCTACCCAAGACAGAGACTTTCCCGGCTTCCTTCCGGTATGCACGAAAAGCATACGAGGATGATTACTATCACCAGCATATCCATTTCTAACTGCAAGGAATCACCATTTATGCACTCATGCGCATGATTGTATCGTCACATAAAATAACAAATGCTCCATGTCAAGGTGGTGTTGTAACCGTATCAAACAACACACAAAAATATTATGCCAGGGTTCAGAATGCTTGCCTTCAAGAGTATGCAAGGGGGTGCACTTTTTGAAAGTTGCTTTCCTTCTTCAAAAATCCTATTTTGAGGAAATTTATATTAACACATAATTTTAAAACAGTACAAAAAAGTTGTCTGGAAATTTTTCAAATAAATATTAAAATAAACTAGAGAAAATTTGAGAAACAACAGAAAAAGAATCAAGTCATTTGGACTTATATTTAAAAAGTTATAGCCAGTCAAAGTTCTGTTTTTAAATAAAACAGAAAAAGAAAACGGTTCAAATAGAAATACTCTTTCGAGACGGAGGACACGTACTTCTGGGTTTACGCTTTCACTTAAAACAGCGCGGGCCGGCTCGGGGTCACTGACAGTGGGTCCACGGGGCCCACTGGTCAGGTTTGACCAGTCGCCTTTCCCTCCTCTTCCTCTGCCCGAGCGGAGGCGGGACTCCGGCGATCACCGTCGACGAACGGCGGTTCCCCGCGGGATTCTGAGGGCGGGGATGGATCCGCTGGTCCAGGGCGGTCCTCCCAGTGGTTGATAGGCTGGCGGGGGTGGAGGGGGTCATCGGCGGCGAGCTTCGCGGCGGACGGTGGTTCGGGAGCAATTGGGGCTTTGGGCTACGGTGGTTCCCGATCGAAGCTGAGAGGCTGGGTGGCTCCGGAAGGTTGAGAGGGGTCGGACGGTGGTGCTGGCTTGGCTAGGTGGGCGCTGCTCGCGGCGTACGGCACCGGAGCGTGGCGGCGGCCGAGCTGACCGGAGATGGGGAAGACGGCCTCTCCCCATCGATTGCCGGCTGTGGGAGTGTTATGTGGATGGTTTGAGGTTGCCTGGGGGTTTGGGGGAGCTCGGGGGTCCCTATTTATAGCGGTCGGGGTCGGTTCCCGCGCCGGCCGTGGATAAGAACGCCGGTGACCGCCGTTCTGTAGCCAGGGGGCGCCTGGCGATGGCTGGCGGGGTGTGGCAGAGTGAGGGGATAAGGTTGAGCTGTTCCAGGGGCAGCTGGCGCGTGCGGGTGGCTTGGGCGGCGCCGTCCATGGCAGAGGCCTGCTGCCGACGCCGGCGTGCCACCAAGGGGCTCTGACGGCGGCGTTGTAGGGCGCCAGGGGAGGCTTGGAGGGTTCTGGCGAGTGGGCGAGGATGGCCGTGGCTCTGCAGGCGAGCAAGGGCCAGGGGCGGGACGCGGCGACCCGTGCGCACGCACGTGCAAAACGCGCGCTCTGGCCGCGCCCAGAGCACGCACGCTACGTGTTCGACGCAATGCCAGGGCGTGCTAGAGGATTAGGATGAGGCTGGGGATTAGCAGGCCTGGGTTAGTGGTGGCTAGGAGACTAGTGGACATGCTGGCTTGTCCAGAGGGACAAGATCACAGTGCAAACCTAAAACTATGCCAAAGCTGTCCATGAACACAAGGTGCTCGATAGAATGCTAAGTGCATCTAGGCAACTCTTGGAGTGGCCAAAAACTCCAGACCAGTGTCTCTTTAGATGTAGGTGGTGGTGGCAAGGTTAGTTGGTCAAGACCAGAAACTTGTTAGTGCAAGATTTTGGGAAAACCAAATCTGGAAACTAAAGGTTGTAATTGCATGAACCAAAAATACTCCAATGGGTCCACTCTCCTGGACTTAAGGGTTTTGTAGGGAGGACTAGAAGCAGGAAAAAGCTCATGGGCACTGGAGCAAAATAAATTAGGGTTGCAGTAGAAAAAACCAAACTGGACCAGAGAGTAAAAGAGCATGATTTGCTCAAAATTTTCAAAGAACACTCATGGATTTTTGCATGAAGTTGAATTATATGCATCTACTGACATCTCCAAACACTTGGAAGAATTTTTAAAGAAATATTTAAATAGGTTGTAGTGCAAAAATACCTACTGGACCAGATTTGAAAATTTGGTGTAGAGCTCAAAATCTCCAATGACCAAAAGATATTTTTGCATAAAAGTGATGTGGAAACATCACATGACATCCCCAAATTTTGGTGAAAATTTTAAATGCATTTATCAAATGGTTGCAGTGCACAAGAGGCTCCAAATTTATGAAAAATCATTTTAAAAGAATAAGGCTCAGGAAAAACTATTATGCAAATAAATCCACTGATAAAGAATTGTTTTATTGAGAGAGTATACAAGTCCAATAATATTTTTGGAAAGTTTCCACTTGAGGTAAAAATTCCACAATATTAAAGAAAAGAGAGGTTCTGAAATCAAAAGATAAATCCAGAAGATAAAAATTTAATTTCCTGGCAAAATTTTAAATAATAAAACAAGGTCAAAATTTTGGGGTGTTACAACACTACCCCCCTTAAGAAAAATCTCGTCCTCGAGATTTGCTAAAAGTTGTTTTGAACAAACATTGCTCTTACCAAAAAAATCATCCTACTTATGCAATAACAATGTATCTACAGTAAGAGGGCAATAAGTGGTGTAAAACTACAGTGTGGTATACTGGCGTTGCGTGGAAAAATCCATGGTCGGGGAAAAAGAGATATTTCTACGTTGGATACAGTAAATTTAGAATAAATTCTAAATTACTAAAATACGCTGGTCGTACCCGAGAGCACACTGCTCTCTCTGGCTGACAGGTGGACCTGGGGCCCACTGTCGGCCTCTTCTTCTACCTCCGGCTCTCTCCTCTTTCTCTCTCGCGCGTGCTTTCCCGCGCCTTCTCCACCGGCGACGTCTAGCGCGTAGGGAATCTAGGCCGTACTGCGGTAGTGCGGGGCGTGCTAGATGCCGGTGCAGCGTGCACTCACCTTGCGGGCCAGTGCACTGTCGGCACTGCTCGCTGATTCGCCTCCGAACACCGGCGATCGAGCGACGAGCGGTGCTGGTGGACTTCGCCCACCGTACACCGATCTCGAGCTATAAAATGATCGCGGTGCTCCCTTCTTCTTCCTCACACCTGGCCTCGCTTCTCCCTCTCCTTCATTCTCATCCATTTCTGTTTGCAGGAGCTCGAGGCGAGGCCCTAATGGCAGAGGTGATGCCGGACTGGTACGTGGTCCTGATGTGCGGAGGTTTGGCGACGTTGCTGGGGTTTTCCGTGCTCCTGTGCGCGATGATCCTTCATGATCGTCGTGATGCTGCCGCTCGAGTGTTGGCTCTCCGCGGCGGCGGTGATCATGAGGATTAAGTGCGGCATCGAGTGCTAAGTGCTGTCAGTGTGCTGGAGGCCACTTGCACCCGAATAAATTACTCACAGATCTCTCCCACTGAGACTGTGGTGTGCTCGGGTGTGATCAGTTGGGTGCAAAATGTGCACGAGGATTTGTAATTAGCGCGCGAGGTCGAGTGGTTGTGGTTGTGAGTCTGCTGTTATGGTGCTGCGTGAATAAAAATCTACGTCGTGAAGAGGTATATGCTGCAGCAACTCAGGGAAAGAAATCTCACTTCAAAAATTATCGTGCGTGAAAATTAGTTAAATCAAAATTAACAGAAGTAAAACTACTCACATAACTGAAACCAAATATTTGATCCGTCGCACAAATTTTGGATACCACGCACAAGTTACAACACATAAATAAATACTGGGATAATAAACATAGCGGTGACGTCTACAATAAAAACGGTAAATGGACAGGGTCCTGAGAAAACGTCTCTAGTACTGGGGCACACTCCTCTTCTATCGGGGGAAGCGGATTGACTAGCCGGTGAATGCATCTCTCCTGGTCAGGCCTCAGTGGTCTGCCAATAGCGATCTGAGGATTTAAATCAGCGAGGCTCTGGAGATAACCCATTACCCGCCGAGTCAAACGCTCTTGAGCGATAACATACTGGGCAAGGTTGGCCAGTACTGGGTCTCTCTCGATTCGCCCAACGGGAAAAGATGCTACTTCTCCGGGTGCTGCACGACTCGGAAAATAATAATATCCTCGTTCGCTGGCATAGGGTACCGCGAATCGAAGACGAGCAAGCGCTTCGTACGCAGCAGCTTCTATGGCCATATGCAGAGTCGGCATGGATTTCCCCATGAAGGAGACTTCCGTTGGGTCTTGGTTTGGGTTTGGGGGAGGGATGTGCACCACTGCCCAATATTTCGAGGTGGAGGGGGTGATCCTCGATTTGAGCAACTCGTACTGGGGTGGATGGATAGCACTCATGGTACTGCAGGTAAAGTCCCACAATATTTTGACAAAACTTCCTGGGGTTGCGTCTGGAGTTCTCAGATATATACTGGGGGTCGGCATGGCAAGGAAAAGGGTTGTGCGTGTTGTGCACAAGGTGAGGGGTACTTGGCAAGGTCACGAGGTGACCTTTTATATAGCATTGGGGCTGGGTTATTTACCGCGATGAAGGGTAACTAGTTTGCCGGTTCTATTCTATGGGTTTGGGGTCAATGCCACAGATACACATATCTCATAAATGTGACGCATTACTGTGGGTGTCGTCGGGGTTGGTTTTGGTAGTTGCGCCCTTTTGCAACTGTACGCTGACGTACTTATGCATGGCTACTATTCAAAAATAGGGGCGCACAAGCAGACATCATTTATTAATGGTGATACAGGATCACACAATTACAAGGCGTAGAAATACTAAGGCTCGGTACTACTCGAGTGACTTATTCTACTTTGTTAATATCTAAGCGAGCGTGCCTTGCGAACGTCGAGGCTTCTCCATGGGCTTCACCATCGGGGTTAGCTGGATGGAGTTGAGGGGCTGCAGGGTCGGGGTAGCGATGCTGACCATCGCGGGGGTTGTTGGCCACAATCCCGTTGGAGCGTGTTCCCAAAAGGCGACGAAGCACTTCTGGGGACACCAAAGCATTTTGGTCGATGGCTGGGGCAGTCCTCGAGGACTCGATCGGGTGTCTGAACAGCACGACTGGGTTGTCGGCGTCGGGCTCATCTTCTCCTCTTGCCGGGGCTCGGCGAACCAGTTCTCCACGAGCTGCGATCAGATCAAGGGTGATCTGATTGAACAGTTCCTCTAGTGCACTTACATAGCGCACCAGATGTAACAATACAGGATCCGTCTCGTGATCTCCGTTGGCAACCTGGGGCGGCCTACCATACCCGCCATGGCTAGGGTAGTAGTAGAACGAGTGACAGTTAACTCTGGGCGACAAGTGCTGGAGTTGAACTATAGCTTCTCGAGGAGCTAGCTGGATGGCTTGTGGCTCAAAGGAAGTTGTCCTTCCAGTCAACCTGTAGGGGCGTTCTGGTGATAGACCCCTACCATAGATGTGCACAGTGGCCCAGAACTGACGACTCTCACCGCTCATGGGTCCTTGGTACACAACATATTCTGGGGGCTCTTCTAAAGCATAGGCACGGCGGGTGAGGTTTGCGAGCACGGTCGCAAAACCTCCAAGGTTGGTTGCTGTGGTCTCATTATGAACAATGGGTCCAGGCATTTTAGCTTGGTTTGGGGTAGAAGCTGTGATGTGTTGTGTTGAGGCTAGCGTGCCCTTTTTATAGAAAAAGGAGACGGAGCCTTCCTTCGCACGCTTGCGAATGAGACATTTTAGGTGTCGGTCACTGGCGCGTGATCGACGGGCTAGGCTGATAGGTTGGGCACCGACTGCCAAAAGCGTCGGGGTCACTGTGTGGCTCTTACACGAGAAGCTTGGCCGGGGTTGGGTTATGGTCTGGTGGATAGGTTAACCTAGGTTTATTGACCTGGCTAAGATAGGATTGGCCAATGGTCAGCCTGGCTCTGATACCAAGTTTGTCACGACCGGTTTTCGGGATATTAATTTCCCAGAAAATGGCCCTTGTGCTCACCAGCCCCAGGATTACTGTTAGCTGATGAGGCACCAACTTGATACAGAAATTCCAAGCAAAGTACAAAATATGTAGTACAAGACCATTGTGGCCTATGAGTACAACAATTGGTTTCTAGTGGTTGAAGGCGGAAGCGGTTTGTGGTTCATCTGCGTCTATGGGACTCCATTTCCCACACGAACAGCTGACCAGGATAACTCCTATCTTCGCGAGGCTGCTATCATCATTGCGTAGGTTCCGGGGCTATCATCGCAACGCTCCTCTCCATGCGAGAAATCTGACCAAGACAATAGCCAGGGACAAGCCAGTGAGTACTTTTGAATGTACTCGCAAACATTATGAACACGGGTATAATATAACAAGGGATAATCATGCTCCGAAATATTCTATGATCATAACGTCAGTCACGAAATAAACAAAATTCAGGATGCACGCATGCAGGTTGTTCATATAAAATATGAATATGCAAATCGGGAGTAGAAATAGACTGCACCGATCGAGTGTCTGAAGCGACGCCTCGAAAGGATAATAAGATAAATCATGCCTCAGTCGGGCATCTGAGCGACACCACACAAAGGGCTTATAAATAAAAGAAATAACAAGCATGCCACGGTCGGGCGTCTATGCGACACCACATAAAGGGCTTATAAAGAATTTAAATAACAAGCATGCCACAGTCGGGCGTCTGAGCGACACCACATAAAGGGCTTATAGAATACATAAATAACAAGCATGCCGCAGTCGGGCGTCTGAGCGACACCACATAAAGGGCTTATATAAGAATAATCACAGTGAATATCCAGGAGGTAGAACCGTCACAGGGATACTCAATAATTCAAATAATGTAAATGGTTAGTCCATAATAATAATAACCCTAATCATCACAAGTCACAAGGCATGATCCAAGTTCTGGTTTAACAATTTTTCTCCTCCGAAGACCGACACTAGACCCATCTCAGACTGTCGTCCTTACCCATGGACACGGCTATTCGAATAGTTTTAACCTCTGCAGAGGGTGTACTCTTTACCCACGAGTAACGGATTCCTTTATTCCATCGGGACTAATTCCGTCTACGGTCTTTTAATCGAAAACACGCCTAACCGCACACACACCAGCCTAACTTACCGGTGTCTGGAATCACCCACGACACCTGTCAAGCAAAACTCGAAGTGGGGAGGCTACAACCTCGATTAGCATGGGATCACAAAATTTATAACGCGCGCAAACTAGGGAGGCCACTCCCCTTGGCTACAACCGGAAACACCCATGCCCCCGGACCAGGTGGCATGCCTACCGGATGCCTCCGGTATCTTCCACCATGGCCTCTCTGTACGGTGTGTTCTTGGTAAGGGGTTGACAACTTACTGAACCGTACCCTACCTGCGGCAGGGACAAGTGGTAGTATGAAACAAGTATGGGGGTTACTGGAACAAGACTCGATCTACGGCCGACTCAGGAGGTTCAACTATTCCCTGTATGATCAGCATAACAAATATATTTCAAATAACAGATAGGATCACCACTCATTATACCTCATCATGCCATACCGGACACACTCGTCTCGACGAGTTACCAGGGACAAGCTCGTGTCTACCCAAGACAGAGACTTTCCCGGCTTCCTTCCGGTATGCATGAAAAGCATACGAGGATGATTACTATCACCAGCATATCCATTTCTAACAGCAAGGAATCACCATTATGCACTCATGCGCATGATTGTATCGTCACATAAAATAACAAATGCTCCATGTCAAGGTGGTGTTGTAACCGTATCAAACAACACACAAAAATATTATGCCAGGGTTCAGAATGCTTGCCTTCAAGAGTATGCAAGGGGGTGCACTTTTTGAAAGTTGCTTTCCTTCTTCAAAAATCCTATTTTGAGGAAATTTATATTAACACAGAATTTTAAAACAGTACAAAAAGGTGTCTGGAAAATTTTCAAATAAATATGAAAATAAACTAGACAAAATTTGAGAAACAACAGAAAAAGAATCAAGTCATTTGGACTTATATTTAAAAAGTTATAGCCAGTCAAAGTTCTGTTTTTAAATAAAACAGAAAAAGAAAACGGTTCAAATAGAAATACGCTTTCGAGACGGAGGAGACGTACTTCTGGGTTTACGCTTTCACTTAAAACAGCGCGGGCCGACTCGGGGTCACTGACAGTGGGTCCACGGGGCCCACTGGTCATGTTTGACCAGTCGCCTTTCCCTCCTCTTCCTCTGCCCGAGCGGAGGCGGGACTCCGGCGATCGCCGTCAACGAACGGCGGTTCCCCGCGGGATTCTGAGGGCGGGGATGGATCCGCTGGTCCAGGGCGGTCCTCCCAGTTGATAGGCTGGCGGGGGTGGAGGGGGTCACCGGCGGCGAGCTTCACGGCAGACGGTGGTTCGGGAGCAATTGGGGCTTTGGGCTACGGTGGTTCCCGATCGAAGCTGAGAGGCTGGGTGGCTCCACAAGGTCGAGAGGAGTCGAATGTGGTGCTGGCTTGGCTAGGTGGGCGCTGCTCGCGGCGTACGGCACCGAAGCGTGGCGGCGGCCGAGCTGACCGGAGATGGGGAAGACGGCCTCTCCCCATCGATTGCTGGCTGTGGGAGTGTTATGTGGATGGTTTGAGGTTGCCTGGGGGTTTGGGGGAGCTCGGGGGTCCCTATTTATAGCGGTCGGGGTCGGTTCCCGCGGCGGCCGTGGATAAGAATGCCGGCGACCGCCATTCTGTAGCCAGGGGGCGCGTGGCGATGGCTGGCGGGGTCTGGCAGAGTGAGGGGATAAGCTTGAGCTGTTCCAGGGGCAGCTGGCGCGCGCGGGTGGCTTGGGCGGCGCCGTCCATGGCAGAGGCCTGCTGTCGACGCCGGCATGCCGCCAAGGGGCTCTGACGGCGGCGCTGTAGGGCGCCAGGGGAGGCTTGGAGGGTTCTGGCGAGTGGGCGAGGACGGCCGTGGCTCTGCAGGCGAGCAAGGGCCAGGGGCGGGACGCGGCGACCCGTGCGCACGCACGTGCAAAACGCGTGCTCTGGCCGCGCCCAGAGCATGCACGCTACGTGTTCGACGCAATGCCAGGGCGTGCTAGAGGATTAGGATGAGGCTGGGGATTAGCAGGCCTGGGTTAGTGGTGGCTAGGAGACTAGTGGACATGCTGGTTTGTCCAGAGGGACAATATCACAGTGCAAACCTAAAACTATGCCAAAGCTGTCCATGAACACAAGGTGCTCGACAGAATGCTAAGTGCATCTAGGCAACTCTTGGAGTGGCCAAAAACTCCAGACCAGTGTCTCTTTAGATGTAGGTGGTGGTGGCAAGGTTAGTTGGTCAAGACCAGAAACTTGTTAGTGCAAGATTTTGAGAAAACCAAATCTGGACAGAAACTAAAGGCTGTAATTGCATGAACAAAAAATACTCCAATGGGTCCACTCTCCTGGACTTAAGGGTTTTGTAGGGAGGACTACAAGCAGGAAAAAGCTCATGGGCACTAGATCAAAATAAATTAGGGTTGCAGTAGAAAAAACCAAACTGGACCAGAGAGTAAAAGAGGATGATTTGCTCAAATTTTTCAAAGAACACTCATGGATTTTTGCATGAAGTTGAATTATATGCATCTATTGACATCTCCAAACACTTGGAAGAATTTTTAAAGAAATATTTAAATAGGTTGTAGTGCAAAAATACCTACTGGACCAGATTTGAAAATTTGGTGTAGAGCTCAAAATCTCCAATGACCAAAAGATATTTTTGCATAAAAGTGATGTGGAAACATCACATGACATCCCCAAATTTTGGTGAAAATTTTAAATGCATTTATCAAATGGTTGCAGTGCACAAGAGGCTCCAAATTTATGAAAAATCATTTTAAAAGAATAAGGCTCAGGAAAAACTATTATGCAAATAAATCCACTGATAAAGAATTGTTTTATTGAGAGAGTATACAAGTCCAATAATATTTTTGGAAAGTTTCCACTTGAGGTAAAAATTCCACAATATTAAAGAAAAGAGAGGTTCTGAAATCAAAAGATAAATCCAGAAGATAAAAATTTAATTTCCTGGAAAAAAATTAAATAATAAAACAAGGTCAAAATTTTGGGGTGTTACGCCGTCGGCATTATGCCTCTACGTCTCCCTTCAGGATTTAGCTTAGAACTAAGTAACTATTATTTTGTTCCACTGTTGTGTTGAAACATTATCTCGGGATCATGTTTGGTACCCGATGGGTATTCGTACAAGTCTGAGAACAATGGTTGTTCACTTTATTGTAAGGATATGTTTTATGGATTTGCACCCATTGTTGGGGGCCTTTTCATACTAAATCTTGAATGTGGAAATGATGTCTTTAACGTGAATGCTAAACGCCTTAAGAAGGCTGATACCACCACCACTTTCATGTGGCACTGTTGGCTTGGCCACATCGGAAAGAAACGCATGCAAAAACTCCATAAAGATGGAGTTTTACCGTCTTTTGATTTTGAGTCATTTGACACATGTGAAGCTTGCCTGATGGGGAAAATGACCAAGACGCCGTACACGGGTCATCCTGAACGGGCGGGTGAATTATTGGAAATAATACATAGTGATGTATGTGGTCCAATGAACATGGGCGCACGGGGTGGGTATTTCTACTTCGTGACTTTTACTGATGATTTGACTAGGTATGGCTATATCTACTTAATGAAGCATAAGTCGGAAACCTTTGAAAAGTTAAAAGAATTTCAGAATGAGGTAGAAAATCATCGTAACAAAAAGATTAAGTTTGTGCGGTCTGATCGCGGAGGCGAATATCTTAGTCATGAGTTTGGCCAACATCTGAGTGACCGTGGAATCGTTTCACAGCTTACGCCTCCCGGAACTCCACAAAGAAATGGAGTATCGGAATGACGTAACCGAACCTTGTTGGACATGGTAAGGTCAATGATGTCTCTTACAAATCTTCCGATATCTTTTTGGGGTCACACACTAGAAACTGCTGCTCACACACTTAACAGAGCACCGTCTAAATCAGTTGAGACGACACCATACGAGTTATGGAACGGGATGAAACCCGGTTTGTCGCATCTCAGGATTTGGGGTTGTGAGGTATACGTAAAACGTTTACAACCTACCAAACTAGATCCCAGATCAGACAAATGTTACTTTGTAGGTTATCCCAAGGAAACAATTGGGTATTCCTTCTACCACCCATCCGATAACAAAGTGTTTGTTGCCAGAAATGGACAATTTCTTGAGAAAGAGTTTCTCGCCAAAGAATTAAGTGGGAGGACAGTACAACTTGATGAGATTAGTGAATCTTCGGCAACAGTTGATATGGCTAAGGAACTGGAAGAAATTCTGCTAATTATCCCTGCAACTGAGCCTGAAGTTGTCGCATATGATGCGGAGACTTCAGACAATGTTGTAACTGAACCGCGCAGATCAGGTAGGGCTATCCAGCCACCTGAGTGGTTTCATAATGAAATCTTCATTCTTGAAGACGATGAACCTGCGCACTACAAGGAAGCGATGGCGGGGCCCAGCTCAAAGGAATGGCACAAGGCCATGAAATCCGAAATGGAATCCATGTACGAAAACCAAGTTTGGAACTTGGAAGAACTTCCTGAAGGCGTAAAGCCAATTGGTTGTAAATGGATTTTCAAAAGGAAGATAGACGCGGATGGTAACATTACTATCCACAAAGCTAGACTTGTCGCGAAAGGGTTCACACAAGTTCTAGGAGTGGACTACGACGAGACTTTCTCGCCCGTAGCTATGCTTAGGTCTGTTCGGATATTACTAGCAATTGCTGCTTATTTCGATTACGAAATATGGCAGATGGATGTCAAAACGGCTTTCCTAAATGGAAACCTCAAAGAGGATGTATACATGATACAACCAGAAGGTTTTGTCGTTCATAAGGATGCTGGAAAGGTATGCAAACTTCAGAAAGCCATTTATGGTCTGAAGCAAGCGTCAAGGAGCTGGAACATTCGTTTTGATGAAGTGGTCAAAGAATTTGGCTTCATCAGGAATGACGAAGAATCTTGTGTTTACAAGAAGTTTAGTGGGAGCGCAAAAGCATTTCTAATCTTGTATGTGGATGACATATTATTGATTGGAAATGACGTAAATTTTCTTAGCGAAATAAAAGACTCATTGAATAAAAGTTTTTCAATGAAAGACTTAGGCGAAGCGGCATATGTATTAGGCATCAGAATCTATAGAGATAGATCAAAACGCCTGATAGCGCTTAGCCAAAGCACGTACATTGACAAGGTGTTGAAAAGGTTCAACATGGAGAACTCCAAGAAGGGCCTTCTCCCCGTGTCACCTGGCACAGTGCTTTGCAAGAATCAGTGTCCTCAGACTCTCGATGAGCGAGTGCAAATGAATGATGTTCCATATGCCTCGGCAGTTGGTTCTATTATGTATGCCATGCTATGTACAAGACCGGACGTTTCCTATGCGCTAAGTGTTAGCAGCCGGTACCAAAGTGATCCAGGATTGGAACACTGGGCCGCAGTCAAGGGTATTCTTAAGTACCTCAGAAGGACCAAGGATTTACTCCTTGTGTACGGAGGTGATGAAGAGCTCATTGTAAGTGGTTACACTGATGCAGGCTTCATGACTGACCCAGATGACTTCAAATCTCAATCAAGATATGTTTTCATATTGAACGGTGGCGCAATTGATTGGAAAAGTTCCAAACAAAAGACTGTGGCGGATTCTATGACGGAGGCGGAATATATTGCTGCTTCAAAAGCCTCCAAGGAGTCGGTATGGATCAAGCAATTTCTTGAAGACCTTGGTGTGGTTCCTAGTGCCCAGGACCAAGTGGAGATCTATTGTGATAATAGTGGCGCCGTGGCTCAGGCAAGGGAGCCATGTTCGCACCATAAGACAAGACATATTGAACGCACATATAAACTCATTCGACATCATGTCGAAGCGGGTTTAGTGAAAGTACGCAAAGTTCACACGGATCTGAACGTGTCAGACCCGATGACAAAGCCTCTACCACGAGCAAAGCATGAGCAGCACCGGATA
Organism: Triticum aestivum; assembly: GCF_018294505.1. Classification (NCBI taxonomy): domain Eukaryota; kingdom Viridiplantae; phylum Streptophyta; class Magnoliopsida; order Poales; family Poaceae; genus Triticum; species Triticum aestivum. Next base: position 587,791,565 of record NC_057802.1, on the reverse strand, counting down.
GCCATTGGTGTTAGGGAAGCCATGTAACTGGATTATATATGACTCTAGTGCAAGTGGGAGTCTGTAGGAGATATGCCCTAGAGGCAGTAATAACAGTTATTTTGTATCTCCAAAGTTTGTAATGAATGTTTAGCTTCCATGCTATAACTGCAATGATTCTCGAGTCTGCAATATCCACGAGGCTCGGAGGGAAACTCATGTGCATGTGTGGTATACTAAACGGTAAAATGTATTCCTAGTCTTGCCTCTAAGACCGGCTCATGTATTGCATGATGATCCTGTTTTCCTGATCATGGGCATGTCTATGCTGGCAATTCCGAGGGTGCGATGTTGGTAGAACACTTGTGTTGAATCGACCCAAATTGATGTTATGCTATGAGATTCTTTTCGTCACAAGTTTATGGTTAATAACACAGAGATAGTCAATGTTTGAATAATTCCTTAGACCATGAGAGTATCGAGTTCCTTCGTACTTGCTTCGTGAACTTTGGGGTTTGTTAAACGTCATCCGTAACTGGGTGGCTATTACGGCGGCTTACGGGTTCACGGAAAAGTATGGCAAGTAACGAGATAGCTCAAGATTGGGATTTGCTCCTCCGACGATGGAGAGATATTCTCGGGCCCTCTCGGTGTTACGGTATCCATAATCGTCTGGCCACACACCTTGTGATTTGATCACTGGGATGCCGGAACACGGAAACGAGAAAAGAGAACAGAACCGGTAACGAGGTAACTTGCATGGTGGACAAATTGTTCGTCCACGGGGATGCAATAAATCTCACCTCGGGTGTTTGTGACATATCGTGAAGCAATAGGAATAGCTCACTACAACTGGAGGTTCACTCGAATATTCATTCGTGTGGGTATAGGGGTCAATATGGGTGTCCACGGCTCCGATGTTGATCATTGATCGGAAGGGGTTCCGGGTCATGTCTATACTTCACCGAACCTATAGGGTCACACGCTTAAGGGTCATCTATCTGCTGAATACTAGACAGGGAGTATGAGAGAAAATCACCGAAAAAGTTTCGGACAGCGGAAAGGTTTCGGACAGCGGAATCGTACCGCAGAGAGAGGTCATCGGATAAGTTTCGATGGTACCGAAAAGTTGTTTCGGGATATACCATTAAGTCAGATTGGTTTCGGCAAATGCCTGATAATTCTTGGAGGGTGCCAGAATCATTCTGGAAGCTTTTTGGAATTTTCTGAGATAAAAACCGGAAATTTTCCGGAGCTGCCGGAGCCACTTCAGATGCGTTTCGCAGATGAAAATCACTAAAACCGGAATTGTTTCAGAATGCGTTGAAAATTATTTTAGTGAGTACTGGAAATGTTCTAAGCCCACATAAATATTTTCAGTTCGAACGGACGCTGAAAATTGTCGTCGTGAATAGTGAAAGTGCTTTTTGGGATATTTTTGGAGAGCCACCTTTTTGGACTTGGTCAAAGTTCTAGAAGGAAGTGGCTTACAAGGGAAGGAACCCCATTTGGGGGTGGGGGGCTAGGAGTGGCCGACCATGGGTGGTGGAGCTCCTTGGAGCTCCACATGGCATCCCATTTTGTCCTTAACACCCTCATGTGTGACATAATGCATGGGTTTTTTTGGTAATTTGTGGAGGCACACTACCCCTTGGTTTTCCAATAAATAGAGGAGGTGAGGGCTGCCATCTCTTCATCTGGCTTCTTCTATACCTCCCATGAAAAGAGTTTCGTAGAGCCGTAAGGCTGTCTGGGTTCCGGCAGGAACTAGTTCTGGACGGCGAAGCCCTGCCGGATAGCTAACACCGTATGTGTGCAACCCCGTAGAGAGATTGTAGTTTCGATCTTTTGCCCGAGGGGTTGTTCGAGTGTCCTCCCGAAGGGCTGTCCGAGTCTCCGTCCGAGTTCCGAGGGTCCTCCCGAAGGGCTGTCTGCGACATAGTCTGGTGGACTGTCCGACCGCCTCCCGAGGAGCTGTCCGGAGAGGGAGTACATCCTCGCGGTTGGGAGGTTGTAAATCCTAGCTGCGGGGATCTGCACCGACGATCTACACCAACTCTTCTTCCGCTGCGCTTCGAGTCGGTACGGATCAGATCAAACCTTGTATGCAGTCTCCATAGTGGTCCTGGGCGTGCTCGCTATACCGAAAATTTTCGTTTTCTGTTGCGTTCCCCTACAAACGGGACTAAAGGGCTAGGGCATTAGTAACGAACCTTTAGTCCCGGTTCAACAACCGGGACAAAAGGCCCTTACCAACCGGGACAGATGACCCTTTTTCTACTAGTGAGTAGAAATGTATTAGGATTTAAAAGCACACACGATATGTGTCCAAAAATGTTGATATTGTTCGTCAAAAATCCATTGTAGTTGTCAATGTCATTGCAAGGGATCACAATACTTAATTATACATCTACATATTTGTAATGTATTGGTGCAAACTCGACATCATTTCAAATATACAAGGATTGACCCTTTGTATTAATTCTACACTCATATAATCAACATTTTCGTATAAAACTTAACATGTGCATTACATTCTGCCAGAATATAAATATATAATGTTTATTCTCTAGCCCGTGCAGATGCACGGGCTGATGACTAGTTTACATATAAGCCAAATTATGGTATTGGTAATGTTTCTGTTCATGAGGATTGGGCAACTTAATACATGCTTTTAGACACTGTATGGTTGATTGTGGGCAACTGGATACATGGTTTTAGGCAACAGTATGGTTGATTGTGGGCATTGGATACATGGTTTTAGGCAACAGTATGGCTGATTGTAGGCAACTATGACACCAAAAAACGGATAAAGAACATACACATATTCATTTTTGGAGGGGGCTCATAAATAAACTTAATCCCCTAAAAACACTTTGTGGTTTTAGTTATGTCCCCATGACCAGCTACACACTGCTCCCCCTCTATGATTATTCATCAAGTATTTACGATCATACCAAGGGATCCTATCCCGAGGAGATGAAATTTTTGATGCATATCTATGACACGATCTTAATTGAAAGGGATTTAAAACCTTTAATCATTAGCCAAATTATGGTCTTGGTAATATTTCTGTTCATGAGCATCGGGCAACTAGATACATGGTTCTAAGCAACTGTATGGGTGATTGTGTGCAACTATAACATCTGAAAAAGGGATAAAGAACCTGCACATGTTCGTATTTTTAGGAGTTCACAGATGAACTTAATCCCATAAAAACATGTGTTTTCTAAGCTAATCACCTCACCCATGTGTTGCGTGTACGCAGATAAAACACTACTAGGAAAAGGGCTATAGCTAATATGGACATTAATGGCGCACCATGTATGTGGTGCGCCACTGCTATATAGCAGTGGCGCACAAGATACAGGTGCTCCATTATTGACATATTACTAATGGCGCACCTGATGTGTGGTGGGCCATTATTAGTTTAGAAAAAAAATTGTTAGCAGTGGCGCACCAGGGGATAGTGCGCCATTACTAGTTGACATAGTAATGGCGCACCATCACCAAAGTGCGCCATTACTATGTGTATGACTTGGTGAAACCTTGGTCAAACATAGTAATGGCGCACTTTGCATAGGTGCGCCATTACTAAGTCACCTTGTTTACTTTGGTATTCGTTCGATATTTTGATGAGATGTATGTTGTTTTTCCTCTAGTGGTGTTATGTGAACGTCGACTACATGACACTTCACCATTGTTTGGGCCTAGGGCAAGGCATTGGGAAGTAATAAGTAGATTATGGGTTGCTAGAGTGACAGAAGCTTAAACCCTAGTTTATGCGTTGCTTCGTAAGGGGCTAATTTGGATCTACATGTTTCATGCTGTGGTTAGGTTTACCTTAATACTTCTTTTGTAGTTGCGACTGCTTGCAAGAGGGGTTAATCATAAGTGGGATGCTTGTCCAAGGAAGGGAAGTACCCAAGCACCGGTCCACCCACATATCAAATTATCAAAGTAACGAACGTGAATCATATGAGCATGATGAAAACTAGCTTGACGATAATTCCCATGTGTCCTCGGGAGCGTTTTCCTTTATATAAGAGTTTGTCCAGGCTTGTCCTTTGCTACAAAAAGGATTGGGCCACCTTGCTGCACCTTGTTTACTTTTGTTACTTGTTACCCGTTACAAATTACCTTATCACAAAACTATCTGTTACCGATAATTTCAGTACTTGCAGAGAATACGTTACTGAAAACCGCTTGTCATTTCCTTCTGCTCCTCGTTGGGTTCGACACTCGTACTTATCGAAAGGACTACGATAGATCCCCTATACTTGTGGGTCATCAGACACAAACTTGAAAGGTATCTAAAACATATTATATTTACTAATTGGAGGCACCATTCAAGTCATCACGTTAATCCACATCAGCAGGATTAATGTAGCCATCAAATTAAAAATTAGTGGTCATTAATGTAGCCATTAGATTAAAAAATTAATGTAGTCATCCAACACGTTGAGCTTGACTTTCCCCCTCATGCTAGCCAAATTCTTTGCACCAATTTGAGATACTACTTGTGCTTCCGAATATCCTTAAACCCAGTTTTGCCATGAGTGTCCACCATACCTACCTATGGATTGAGTAAGATCCTTCAAGTAAGTTGTCATTGTTGCATGCAATAAAAATTGCTCTCTAAATATGTTTGATCGATTAGTGTGGAGAAAATAAGCTTTATACGATCTTGTGATATGGAAGAAATAAAAGCGACGGACTGCATAATAAAGGTCCCTATCACAAGTGGCAATATAAAGTGACGTTCTTTCGTGTTAAGATTTTGTGCATCCAACCATAAAAGCACATGACAACCTCTGCTTCCCTCTACGAAATGCCTGTCTTTTATTTTTGACTTATACCTTATGCAAGAGTCGCGGTGATCTTCACCTTTCCTTTTTACACTTTATTCTTTGGCAAGCACATTGTGTTGGAAAGATCCTGATATATATATCAAATTGGATGTAAGTTATCATAAACTTCTATTGTTGACATTACCCTTGAGGTAAAAGGTTGGGAGGCAACACTGTAAGTCCCTATCTTTCTCTGTGTCCGATTAAAACTCCATACCCATAAGTATTGCATGAGTGTTAGCAATTGTGAAATACTAAATGATAGTTGAGTATGTGGACCTGCTGAAAAGCTCTTATATTGACTCTTTCAGATGTTATGATAAATTGCAATTTCTTTAATGACTGAGATTGTAGTTTGTTAGTTTTCAATGAAGTTTCTGATTCATACTTTACATTGTGAATAGATTGTTACTTTAGCATAAGAAATCATATGACTATATATATATATATATATATATATATATATATATATATATATATATATTGTTGTTACAAGAATGATCAGGATGCCCTCATGTCCGTATTTTATTTTATCGACACCTCTATCTCTAAACATGTGGACATATTTTTCCTTATCGGCTTCCGCTTGAGGACAAGCGAGGTCGAAGCTTGGGGGAGTTGATACGTCTATTTTGCATCATGCTTTTACATCAATATCTATTGCATTATGGGTTGTTATTAGACATTATGTCACAATACTTATGCCTATTCTCTCTTATTTTACAAGGTCTACGCGAAGAGGGAGAATGCCGGCAAGTGGAATTCTGGGCTCGAAAAGGAGCAAATATTAGAGACCTATTCTGCATAACTCCAAAAGTCCCGAAACTCCACGAAAGTCTTTTTTGGAATATATTAAGAATATTGGGCGAAGAAAGCACCAGAGGGGGGCCACACCCTGTCCATGAGGGTTGGGGGCGCGCCCTACCCCCCGGGGCGCCCCCTGCCTCGTGGGCCCCCTGGCAGGCCTCCGGTGCCCATCTTTTGCTATGTGAAGTCTTTTGCCCTGGAAAAAATTAGAAGGAAGCTTTCAGGACGAAGCGCCGCCGTCTCGAGGCGGAACCTGGCGAAACCAATCTAGGGCTCCGGCAGAGCTGTTCTGCCGGGGAAACATCCCTCCGGAAGGGGAAATCATCACCATCGGGATCACTATCGATCCTCTCATCGGGAGGGGGTCAATATCCATCAACATCTTCACCAGCACCATCTCATCTCAAACCCTAGTTCATCTCTTGTATCCAATCTTTGTCTCAAAACCTCAGATTTGTACCTGTGGGTTGCTAGTAGTGTTGATTACTCCTTGTAGTTGATGGTAGTTGGTTTATTTGGTGGAAGATCATATGTTCAGATCCTTTATGCATATTAATACCCCTCTGATTATGAACATGAATATGATTAGTGAGTAGTTATGGTTGTTCCTGAGGACATGGGAGAAGTCTTGCTATAAGTAGTCATGTGAATTTGGTATTCGTTTGATATTTTGATGAGATGTATGTTGTCTTTCCTCTAGTGGTGTTATGTGAACGTCGACTACATGACACTTCACCATTGTTTGGACCTAGAGGAAGGCATTGGGAAGTAATGAGTAGATGATGGGTTGCTAGAGTGACAGAAGCTTAAACCCTAGTTTATGCGTTGCTTCGTAAGGAGCTGATTTGGATCCACATGTTTCATGCTATGGTTAGGTTTACCTTAATACTTCTGTTGTAGTTGCGAATGCTTGCAAGAGGGGTTAATCATAAGTGGGATGCTTGTCCAAGGAAGGGCAGTACCCAAGCACCGGTCCACCCACATATCAAATTATCAAAGTAACGAACGCGAATCATATGAGCATGATGAAAACTAGCTTGACGATAATTCCCATGTGTCCTCGGGAGCGTTTTCCTTTATATAAGAGTTTGTCCAGGCTTTTCCTTTGCTACAAAAAGGATTGGGACACCTTGCTGCACCTTGTTTACTTTTGTTACTTGTTACCCGTTACAAATTACCTTATCACAAAACTATCTGTTACCGATAATTTCAGTACTTGCAGAGAATACGTTACTGAAAACATCTTGTCATTTCCTTCTGCTCCTCGTTGGGTTCGACACTCGTACTTATCGAAAGGACTACGATAGATCCCCTATACTTGTGGGTCATCAGACACAAACTTGAAAGGTATCTAAAACATATTATATTTACTAATTGGAGGCACCATTCGAGTCATCACGTTAATCCACATCAGCAGGATTAACGTAGCCATTAGATAAAAAAAATAATGGTCAAGATATATTATAAAAACACGCACATTCACTTTCTTTGCTTGCAAGTTTTTATTAGTTTTCAAGCTATACAAATCCACGTGCCATCTCCCTTTATGATGGAAAAGAGATATGTACAATATTTAATAGTCAAGATTTATTAGAGGACCATATAAGATATTTAATAGAAAAAATAGCACGTACAAAAAACTGATTAAACCACCACGTACATCGAAGAGTCCTCAACAACCATGTTATCTTTCAGCTAACACAAAATCCACTTGCCTTCCTTTGTTATGGAAAAAAAATACTCAACACCTACATTGCCCCTACAAAAAAGAACCCCACGTTATCAAAAGGAGTCTAATCTAAAAAAGTTCTCCACGTCCCTGTTACCACATACGAGATAATACGTACCTGTTCCCATAAAAAATGAAAAACAAGCGTAAAAATGAAAAAAGATACGTACAAATAAATACTTACCAAGAAACAATTTATAAAAAGAGAGAGTCAATGCCTAATTGAAAAAAATAAGTTTCAATCCTACATTACGAATAAAAGACCTAGACTGTATTAATAACTATGTGAAATGACCTAATTGTAACATAACTAGAAAAATATTCATAAATTTTACACAGAGGAATATCATATATGAACTTTTTTTGTGTGAAATCAATCATATATGAACATAACCTAACTTTTATGGGTATTGTAAATAGGGGCATTCCACAACGACATCTGTTAAAATTTGAATCATACTGGGCAAAACAAATTTTCAAATATTACGATATACTCCATGGTTTAATTCGATACACGCTTGGTAAATTCTCGATGAAGTACAATATTGTATTTAATAATAAATTTAAAGAAGGACTATCGCCCAATGCAGTAAGGAGGAATGGAGATTATGTAAATTATAAAAATAGTGTTTCATTAATGATACATATGTACACCGACCAAGAAGAATTGATACATGCTTACAAAAAGGAATCTAACACCAAATCAAACACATATCCAACTGACAATAGTATGTTGAATAATATCTCAAAAACACTAGGCACCACTTTTGATAATTTCAGTTTATGTAATATTTTTCAGGGGAAATTCAAGAAAATTCTGAGTAGTATTATAAAAGTATGTTACCAAAATGTGCCTAACCTTGATGCTGATCCAAGGGAGGACATTAATTTTATTGTTTGGACAGAAAGATTCGGTCAGTAGAAATGTATTAGGATTTACAAGCACACACGATATGTGTCCAAAAATGTTGATATTGTTCGTCAAAAATCCATTGTAGTTGTCAGTGTCATTGCAAGGGATCACAATACTTAAATATACATCTACATATTTGTAATGTATTGGTGCAAAACTCGACATCATTTCAAATATACAAGGATTGACCCTTTGTATTAATTCTAGACTCATATAATCAACATTTTCTTATAAAACTTAACATGTGCATTACATTCTGCCAGAATATAAATATATAATGTTTATTCTCTAGCCCGTGCAGATGCACGGGCTGATGACTAGTTTACATATAAGCCAAATTATGTCATGGTAATGTTTCTGTTCATGAGGATTGGGCAACTTAATACATACTTTTAGACACTGTATGGTTGATTGTGGGCAACTGGATACATGGTTTTAGGCAACAGTATGGTTGATTGTGGGCATTGGATACATGGTTTTAGGCAACAGTATGGCTGATTGTAGGCAACTATGACACCAAAAACGGATAAAGAACATACACATATTAATTTTCGGAGGGGGCTCATTTATAAACTTAATCCCCTAAAAACACTTTGTGGTTTTAGTTATGTCCCCATGACCAGCTGCACACTGCTCCCCCTCTATGATTATTCGTCAAGTATTTACGATCATACCAAGGGATCCTATCCCGAGGAGATGAAATTTTTGATGCATATCTATGACACAATCTTAATTGAAAGGGATTTAAAACCTTTAATCATTAGCCAAATTATGGTCTTGGTAATATTTCTGTTCATGAGGGTCGGGCAACTAGATAAATGGTTCTAAGCAACTGTATGGGTGATTGTGTGCAACTATAACATCTGAAAAAGGGATAAAGAACCTGCACATGTTCATATTTTTAGGAGTTCACAGATGAACTTAATCCCATAAAAACATGTGTTGTCTAAGCTAATCACCTCACCCATGTGTTGCATGTACGCAGATAAAACACTACTAGGAAAAGGGCTATAGCTAATATGGACATTAATGGCGCACCATGTATGTGGTGCGCCACTGCTATATAGCAGTGGCGCACCAGATACAGGTGCGCCATTATTGACATATTACTAATGGCGCACCTGATGTGTGGTGCGCCATTACTAGTTTAGAAAAAAATTAAAAAACAATTGTTAGCAGTGGCGCACCAGGGGATAGTGCGCCATTACTAGTTGACATAGTAATGGCGCACCTTCACCAAAGTGCGCCATCACTATGTGTATGACTTGGTCAAACCTTGGTCAAACTTAGTAATGGCGCACTTGTATAGGTGCGCCATTACTAAGTCACCTTGTTTACTTTGGTATTCGCTCGATATTTTGATGAGATGTATGTTGTCTTTCCTCTAGTGGTGTTATGTGAACGTCGACTACATGACACTTCACCATTGTTTGGGCCTAGGGCAAGGCATTGGGAAGTAATAAGTAGATGATGGGTTGCTAGAGTGACAGAAGCTTAAACCCTAGTTTATGCGTTGCTTGGTAAGGGGCTGATTTGGATCCACATGTTTCATGCTATGGTTAGGTTTACCTTAATACTTCTTTTTGTAGTTACGACTGCTTGCAAGAGGGGTTAATCATAAGTGGGATGCTTGTCCAAGGAAGGGAAGTACCCAAACACCAGTCCTCCCACATATCAAATTATCAAAGTAACGAACGTGAATCATATGAGCATGATGAAAACTAGCTTGACGATAATTCCCATGTGTCCTCGGGAGCAGAGAATACGTTACTGAACACCGCTTGTCATTTCCTTCTGCTCCTTGTTGGGTTCGACACTCTTACTTATCTAAAGGACTATGATAGATCCCCTATACTTGTGGGTCATCAGACACAAACTTGAAAGGTATCTAAAACATCTTATATTTACTAATTGGAGGCACCATTCGAGTCATCACGTTAATCCACATCAGCAGGATTAATGTAGCCATTAGATTAAAAAATTAATGGTCAAGATATATTATAAAAACATGCACATTCACTTTCTTTGCTTGCAAGTTTTTATTAGTTTTCGAGCTATACAAATCCACGTGCCATCTCCCTTTATGATGGAAAAGAGATATGTGCAATATTTAATAGTCAAGATTTATTAGAGGACCATATAAGATATTTAATAGAAAAAATAGCACGTACAAAAAACTGATTAAACCACCACGTACATCGAAGAGTCCTCAACAACCATGTTATCTTTCAGCTAACACAAAATCCACTTGCCTTCCTTTGTTATGGAAAAAAAATCCTCAACACCTACGTTGCCCCTACAAAAAAGAACCCCACGTTATCAAAAAGGAGTCTAATCTAAAAAAGGTGTCCACGTCCCAGTTACCACATACGAAATAATACCTGTTCCCATAAAAATGAAAAAGAAGCGTAAAAATGAAAAAAGATACGTACAAATAAATACTTCCCAAGAAACAATTTATAAAAACAGAGAGTCAATGCCTAATTGAAAAAATAACTTTCAATCCTACATTATGAATAAAAGACCTAGACTGTATTAATAAATGTGTGAAATGACCTAATTGTAACATAAGTAGAAAAATATTCGTAAATTTTACCAAGAGGAATATGATATATGAACTTTTTTTTTGTGAAATCAATCATATATGAACATAACCTAACTTTTATGGGTATTGTAAATAGGGGCATTCCACAACGACATCCATTAAAATTTGAATCATACTGGGCAAAACAAATTTTCAAATATTACGATATACTCCATGGTTTAATTCGATACACGCTTGGTAAATTCTCGATGAAGTACAATATTGTATTTAATAATAAATTTAAAGAAGGACTATCGCCCAATGCAGTAAGGAGGAATGGAGATTATGTAAACTATAAAAATAGTGTTTCATTAATGATACATATGTACACCGACCAAGAAAAATTGATACATGCTTACAAAAAGGAATCTAACACCAAATCGAACACATATCCAACTGACAATAGTATGTCGAATAATATCTCAAAAACACTAGGCACCACTTCTGATAATTTCAGTTTATGTAATATTTTTCAGGGGAAATTCAAGAAAATTCTGAGTAGTATTATAAAAGTATGTTAGCAAAATGTGCCTAACCTTGATGCTGATCCAAGGGAGGATATTAATTTTATTGTTTGGACAGAAAGATTCGGTCAGTAGAAATGTATTAGGATTTACAAGGACACACGATATGTCTCCAAAAATGTTGATATTGTTCGTCAAAAATCCATTGTAGTTGTCAATGTCATTGCAAGGGATCACAATACTTAAATATACATCTACATATTTGTAATGTATTGGTGCAAACTCGACATCATTTCAAATATACAAGGATTGACCCTTTGTATTAATTCTAGACTCATATAATCAACATTTTCATATAAAACTTAACATGTGCATTACATTCTGCCAGAATATAAATATATAATGTTTATTCTCTAGCCCGTGCAGATGCACGGGCTGATGACTAGTTTACATATAAGCCAAATTATGGTCTTGGTAATGTTTCTGTTCATGAGGATTGGGCAACTTAATACATGCTTTTAGACACTCTATGGATGATTGTGGGCAACTGGATACATGGTTTTAGGCAACAGTATGGTTCACTGTGAGGATTGGATACATGGTTTTAGGCAATAGTATGGCTGATTGGAGGCAACTATGACACCAAAAACGGATAAAGAACATACACATATTCATTTTCGGAGGGGGCTCATAAATAAACTTAATCCCCTAAAAACACTTTGTGGTTTTAGTTATGTCCCCATGACCAGCTGCACACTGCTCCCCCTCTATGATTATTCATCAAGTATTTACGATCATACCAAGGGATCCTATCCCGAGGAGATGAAATTTTTGATGCATATCTATGACACAATCTTAATTGAAAGGGATTTAAAACCTTTAAATATTAGCCAAATTACGGTCTTGGTAATATTTCTGTTCATGAGGATCGGGCAACTAGATACATGGTTCTAAGCAACTTTATGGGTGATTGTGTACAACTATAACATCTGAAAAAGGGATAAAGAACCTGCACATGTTCGTATTTTTAGTTCACAGATGAACTTAATCCCATAAAAGCATGTGTTGTCTAAGCTAATCACCTCACCCATGTGTTGCATGTACGCAGACAAAACACTACTAGGAAAAGAGCTATAGCTAATATGGACATTAATGGCACACCATGTATGTGGTGCACCACTGCTATATAGTTATTGACATATGTCAACTAGTAATGGCGCACTATCCCCTGGTGCGCCATTACTAACTTTCTTTGCACACCCCCCCTGGACCGCCTGGAAAAAATTTCAAACTTACTTTTCCCATTTTTCCCCCCTGGTATGTGCTCTGCTTGATGGATCAGACCGCCGCGATGGCGAGGGCGGGCCAAATTGAACCGGACACGACTCCAAGTGGGCGATGGCGAGGACGAGCAAAACAAAATCGGACGCGACCCCAAACGGACAATAGCGAGGACGGGCAAAATCAAACCAGGCGCGACCACTGAACCGACGTACCGAGCACGAGCGAAAGCAAATCCGGTGCCATTTCTAAGCCTAAACGGATGGTGAACTGAGGACGAGCAAATCCAAACTAGGCGCGAGGAGGCGAGGCGAGGCGGAAGGCATGACCTGGGGCCATGGGCAAAGAAAGCAGGAGTCGACCGGCGGGCCACGACCAGAGCACGGGGAGGGAGGAAGGGGCACGCGTGGCCACGGGCGAGCCGCCGGGGAAGTGGCAGCGTCGCTGGAGATCGCTTCGGCGGGTGGCGGAAACCGAAGGGGAGTGGGGCTGGTGGTGGTGGGCTGGGGCTGGATCAGGACCGGCTTGCCTGGTTCCTCCGGTCCGTCGCCTTCCCTCGACCTCCCAGGCTACGCCACCGGCGGCGGCTGGTTCTTCGCCACCACCGTGTAAATACGAGGAAAGGGGAATTAGGATAGGCGTTCCTTTCGGGGGAGATAGTGTGTTCTTCCTAGCGATGTACGTATGATGGAATTTTGTCTGGTAGCGCGTGCACTCGCGACGTCCACTGGGCACAGCTGCATGATTCAGTATTTGGGTAGGATAAATCCCTTTTATGCATGTGATAAAAATAAGAGCAATGCCATTTCTACTTATGGATTTTTTGTAACAAAAACTAGAAGGCTGAATCGAAGATTGAGCCCTTGAACATGGCTGGTTCATGAAGGCGGGTCTGCCAGGCAGGTCCACCCTCTTGAGCCAGCGGTTCGTGGGGATGAAGCCCGCGGCGCCCTCGGCGCCGACCACGACCTGAGCTCCTCGACCCGCCCTATCCCGCTCCGTCTTCATCACCTTGTCAGGTAAGATGATAATTGGGATCAGGTACTGATTGGTGGCATATGCCAAATAGCAGGTGTGAGTGGTGAGTGGCACTTGCTCATGGGCAACAACCACTGATCACTGCAGTTTCCAAAAACATGATCAACGGCATTTGCCGAAGAGCAAGTGTCACTCATGGGTGGCACTCACTCATGGGCAATAAGAACTGATGAGTAAACATCATGACCATAATCTAAAGCTAGCAGTGCACGTTGTGACCACTTCCACACTTGGCAGCATGCTACATTGGTACTAGTACCTAAACGAGAAAACACAATGGTCCTATAACATGTATGAGCTTGCAAATTTGTCCTACCTACCATGAACACCATGCATGTAATGACATCATGCAACAAACCATGCCTAAGCCAGCACCAATCTAGCTCTTCAACATCACACACCAATCCTACCTATGAAATACATGAACATATAACTACATATCATGCAAGAACCAATCTACCCTGCCTATGAACTACGGTGTAACTACCTATGAACAATAACCAATCTACTCTGCATACGAATAACATGAACATGAACAACATGAACACCATGAACAACATGAACACCATGAACAACATGAGAGTAGCAACCAAGAAGGAATCGATTGGATTCGATTCAAATCCAATCCAATCCAATCGATTCCTTGTGTTGCCTATTGCAGAAAACCCTAATCTACATCTACGAGGAGAGGGGAAATTACAAACTTACCGGAGCTGGTGGAGTTCGAGCGTACGCCGACCACGAGGAGGAGCCGGCAATGCCGATGGCCGGCATTGCCCCAGTGCTCGTGGTTACGCGGGAGGTCAAGGAAGCGGGCGTCGCCGTCCATGGCCCTTACACGCTGCCCTGAGAAAACCCTCAGATGGGGGTAACCCCCACCCCACCAAGAGGGGTTCCGAGCAGCGGCGCGGTCTCGTGCCGCCATCGAACCTAGGACCATGAGGTTCGGATACGGCGGCTGACCCGGAGTGGCCGACACCGCATTGGCCGAACGAGGGGGCCTGGTGCAGATGGGTGACAGCTGATGTCTACTACACAACCTTCTTCTTGTAGACGTTGTTGGGCCTCCAAGTGCAGAGGTTTGTAGGAAAGTAGCAAATTTCCCTCAAGTGGATGACCTAAGGTTTATCAATCCGTGGGAGGCGTAGGATGAAGATGGTCTCTCTAAAACAACCCTGCAACCAAATAACAAAGAGTCTCTTGTGTCCCCAACACACCCAATACAATGGTAAATTGTATTGGTGCACTAGCTCGGCGAAGGGATGGTGATACAAGTGCAATATGGATGGTAGATATAGGTTTTTGTAATCTGAAAATATAAAAACAGCAAGGTAACTAATGATAAAAGTGAGCGTAAACGGTATTGCAATGCGTTGAAACAAGGCCTAAGGTTCATACTTTCACTAGTGCAAGTTCTCTCAACAATAATAACATATTTGGATCATATAACTATCCCTCAACATGCAACAAAGAGTCACTCCAAAGTCAGTAATAGCGGAGAACAAACGAAGAGATTATGGTAGGGTACGGAACCACCTCAAAGTTATTCTGTCGGATTGATCTATTAAAGAGTCCGTAGTAAAATAACACGAAGCTATTCTTTCCATTTGATCTATCATAGAGTTCGTACTAGAATAACACCTTAAGACACAAATCAACCAAAACCCTAATGTCACCTAGATACTCCAATGTCACCTCAAGTATCCGTGGATATGATTATACGATATGCATCACACAATCTCAGATTCATCTATTCAAACCAATACAAAGTACTTCAAAGAGTACCCCAAAGTTTCTACCGGAGAGTCAAGACGAAAACGTGTGCCAACCCCTATGCATAGGTTCATGGGCGGCACCCGCAAGTTGATCACCAAAACATACATCAAGTGGATCACGTGATATCCCATTGTCACCACAGATAAGCACGGCAAGACATACATCAAGTGTTCTCAAATCCTTAAAGACACAATCCGATAAGATAACTTCAAAGGGAAAACTCAATCCATTACAAGAGAGTAGAGGGGGAGAAACATCATAAGATCCAACTATAATAGCAAAGCTCGCGATACATCAAGATCGTATCACCTCAAGAACACAAGAGAGGGAGATCAAACACATAGCTACTGGTACATACCCTCAGCCCCGAGGTTGAACTACTCCCTCCTTGTCATGGAGAGCGTCGGGATGATGAAGATGGCCACCGGTGAGGGATCCCCCCTCGGGAAGGGTGCCAGAACAGGGTCCCGATTGGTTTTTCGTGGCTATAGAGGCTTGCTACGTCGAAACTCCTGATCTCTTCTGTTCCCCGATGTTTTTAGGGTATATGGACATATATAGGCGGAAGAAATACATCAGGGGAGCCACGAGGGGCCCATGAGGGTGGAGGGCGCGCCCAGGTGGGTGGGCGCGCCCCCCTGCCTCGTGCCTTCCTCGTTGCTTCCTTACGTACACTCCAAGTCTTCTGGATTGCTTCCGTTCCAAAAATAACTCTCCCGAAGGTTTCATTCCGTTTGGACTCCGTTTGATTTTCCTTTTCCGCGAAACACTGAAACAAGGGAAAAAACAGAAACTGGCACTGGGCTCTGGGTCAATAGGTTAGTCCCAAAAATAATATAAAAGTGTGAAATAAAGCCCATAAACATCCAAAACAGATAATATAATAGCATTGAACAATCAAAAATTATAGATACGTTGGAGACGTATCAGCATCCCCAAGCTTAATTCCTGCTCGTCCTCGAGTAGGTAAATGATAAAAACAGAATTTTTATGTGGAATGCTACCTAACATATTTATCCATGTAATTTTCTTTATTGTGGCATGAATGTTCAGATCCATAAGATTCAAAACAAAAGTTTAATATTGATATGAAAATAATAATACTTCAAGCATACTAACAAAGCAATCATGTCTTCTCAAAATAACGTGGCCAAAGAAAGTTATCCCTACGAAATCATATAGTCTGCCTATGCTCTATCTTCATCACACAAAATATTTAAATCATGCACAACCCCGATGACAAAGCCAAGCAATTGTTTCATACTTTTGATGTTCTCAAACTTTTTCAATCTTCACGTAATACATGAGCGTGAGCCATGGACATAGCACTATAGGTGGAATAGAATGGTGGTTGTGGAGAAGACAAAAAGGAGAAGATAGTCTCACATCAACAGGGCTATCAACGGGCTATGGAGATGCCCATCAATAGATATCAATGTGAGTGAGTAGGGATTGCCATGCAACGGATGCACTAGAGCTATAAGTGTATGAAAGCTCAACAAAAGAAACTAAGTGGGTGTGCATCCAACTCGCTTGCTCACGAAGACCTAGGGCATTTTGAGGAAGCCCATCATTGGAATATACAAGCCAAGTTCTATATTATAAAATTCCCACTAGTATATGAAAGTGACAACATAGGAGACTCTCTATCATGAAGATCATGGTGCTACTTTGAAGCACAAGTGTGGTAAAAGGATAGTAGCATTGCCCCTTCTCTCTTTTTCTCTGATTTTTTATTTTTATTTTTTTATTTGGGCTTTTTCTCTTTTTTTTATGGCCTCTTTTTTTTAGTCCGGAGTCTCATCTCGACTTGTGGGGGAATCATAGTCTCCATCATCCTTTCCTCACAGGGACAATGCTCTAATAATGATGATCATCACACTTTTATTTACTTACAACTCATGAATTACAACTCGATACATAGAACAAAAATATGACTCTATGTGAATGCCTCTAGCGGAGTACCGGGATATGCAATGAATCAAGAGTGACATGTATAAAAATTATGAATGGTGGCTTTGCCACAAATACAATGTCAACTACATGATCATGCAAAGCAATATGACAATGATGGAGCATGTCATAATAAACGGAACGGTGGTAAGTTGCATGGCAATATATCTCGGAATGGCTATGGAAATGCCATAATAGGTAGGTATGGTGGCTGTTTTGAGAAAGGTAATGGTGAGTGAATGGTACCAGCGAAAGTTGCGCGGCACAAGAGAGGCTAGCAATGGTGGAAGGGTGAGAGTGCGTATAATCCATGGACTCAACATTAGTCATAAAGAACTCACATACTTATTGCAAAAAATTATTAGTTATTGAAACAAAGTACTATGCGCATGCTCCTAGGGGGATAGATTGGTAGGAAAAGACCATCTCTCGTCCCCGACCGCCACTCATAAGGAGGACAATCAATAAATAAATCATGCTCCGACTTCATCACATAACGGTTCACCATACGTGCATGCTACGGGAATCACAAACTTTAACACAAGTATATCTCAAATTCACAACTACTCCACTAGCATGACCAATATCACCATCTTCATATCTCAAAACAATCATAAAGAATCAAACTTCTCATAGTATTCAATGCACTTTATATGATAGTTTTTATTATATCCCTCTTGGATGGCCATCATATTAGGACTAAATTCATAACCAAAGCAAATTACCATGATGTTCTAAAGACTCTCAAAGTAATATAAGTGAAGCACGAGAGTTCATCTATTTCTTCAAAATAAAACCACGGTCGTGCTCTAAAAGGGTATAAGTGAAGCACAAGAGCAAACAACAAACTACTCCGAAATATATATGTGAAGATCAATGAGTAGTCGGATAATTATGCAACTATGTGAAGACTCTCTAACATTTAAGAATTTCATATCATGGTATTTTATCCAAACAGCAAGCAAGGCTAAAGAAAATAAAATGACGCTCCAAGAAAAACACATATCATGTGGTGAATAAAAATATAGCTCCAAGTAAAGTTACCGATGAACGAAGACGAAAGAGGGGATGCCATCCGGGGCATCCCCAAGCTTAGGCTCTTGGTTGTCCTTGAATATTACCTTGGGGTGCCTTGGGCATCCCCAAGATTAGGCTCTTGCCACTACTTACCCCATAGTCCATCGAATCTTTACCCAAAACTTGAAAACTTCACAACACAAAACATAACAGAAGATCTCGTGAGCTCCGTTAGCGAAAGAAAACAAAACACCACTTCAAGGTACTGTAATGAACTCATTATTTAGTTTTATTGGTGTTAAATCTACTGTATTCCAACTTCTATATGGTTTATAAACTATCTTACTAGCCATAGATTCATCAAAATAAGCAAACAACGCACGAAAAACAGTATCTGTCAAAAACAGAACAGTCTGTAGTAATCTGTAACTAACGCAAACTTATGGAACTCAAAAACTTCTACCAAAATAGGAAGACCTAGATAATTTGATTATTGATCTGCTGCAATTGGAATCAGTATTTTATCACGTTCTGGTGATTTTAAAAAATTGTTTTCGTGAACAGAAAGTTTCTAGAATTTTCAGCAAGATCAAATAACTATCATCCAAGAAGATCCTATATGTCTTACTTGGCACAAACACTAATTAAAACATAAACCACATCTAACCAGAGGCTAGATAGATTATTTATTTCTAAACAGACCCAAAAAGCAATAAATAAAAATAAAATCGGCTTGCCTCCCAACAAGCGCTTACGTTTAACGCCCCTAGCTAGGCATGATGATTTCAATGATGCTCACATAAAAGATAAGAATTGAAACATAAAGAGAGCATCATGAAACACATGACAAGAACATTTAAGTCTAACCCACTTCCTATGCATAGGGATTTTGTGAGCAAACAACTTATGGGGACAAGAATCAATTTGCATAGGAAGGTAAAACAAGCATAACTTCAAGATTTTAAGCACATAGAGAGGAAACTTGATATTATTGCAATTCCTACATGCATACATTCCTCCCTCATAATAAATTTCAGTAGCATCATGAATGAATTCAACAATATAACCAGCACCTAAAGCATTCTTTTCATGATCTACAAGCATAGAAAATTTACTACTCTCCACATAAGCAAATTTCTTCTCATGAATAATAGTGGGAGCAAGCTCAACAAAATAATTGTCATGTGAGGCATAATCCAATTGAAAACTAAAATCATGATGACAAGTTTCATGGTTATCATTATTCCTAATAGCATACAAGTCATCACAATAATCATCATAGATAGCAACTTTGTTCTCATAATCAATTGGAATCTCTTCCGAAATAGTGGATTCATCACTAAATAAAGTCATGACCTCTCCAAATCCACTTTCATAAATATTATAAGATTCAACACCCTCCAAAATAGTGGGATCATTACTTCCCAAAGTTGACACTCTTCCAAACCCACTTTCATCAATATAATCATCATAAATAGGAGGAATGCTATCATCATAATAAATTTGCTCATCAAAACTTGGGAGACAAAACATATCATCTTCATCAAATAGCATCCCCAAGCTTGTGGCTTTGCATATCATTTGCATCATGGGTATTCAAAGAATTCATACTAACAACATTGCAATCATGCTCATCATACAAAGATTTAGTGCCAAACATTCTAATGCATTTTTCTTCTAGCACTTGAGCACAATTATCGGAATCCTTATTTTCATGAAAGATATTAAAAAGATGAAGCATATGAGGTACCCTCAATGCCATTTTTTTGTAGTTTTCTTTTATAAACTAAACTAGTGATAAAACAAGAAACTAAAAGATTCGATTGCATGATCTAAAGATATACCCTCAAGCACTCAACTCCCCGGCAACGGCGCCAGAAAAGAGCTTGATGTCTACTACACAACCTTCTTCCTGTAGACGTTGTTGGGCCTCCAAGTGCAGAGGTTTGTAGGACAGTAGCAAATTTCCCTCAAGTGGATGACCTAAGGTTTATCAATCCGTGGGAGGCGTAGGATGAAGATGGTCTCTCTCAAACAACCCTGCAACCAAATAACAAAGAGTCTCTTGTGTCCCCAACACACCCAATACAATGGTAAATTGTATAGGTGCACTAGTTCGGCGAAGAGATGGTGATACAAGTGCAATATGGATGGTAGATATATGTTTTTGTAATCTGAAAATATAAAAACAACAAGGTAACTAATGATAAAAGTGAGCGTAAACGGTATTGCAATGCGTTGAAACAAGGCCTAAGATTCATACTTTCACTAGTGCAAGTTCTCTCAACAATAATAACATAGTTGGATCATATAACTATCCGTCAACATGCAACAAAGAGTCACTCCAAAGTAACTAATAGAGGAGAACAAACGAAGAGATTATGGTAGGGTATGAAACCACCTCAAAGTGATTATTTCGGATCGATCTATTCAAGAGTCCGTAGTAGAATAACACGAAGCTATTCTTTCCGTTCGATCTATCATAGAGTTCGTACTAGAATAACACCTTAAGACACAAATCAACCAAAACCCTAATGTCACCTAGATAATCCAATGTCACCTCAAGTATCCGTGGATATGATTATACGATATGCATCACACAATCTCAGATTCATCTATTCAAACCAACAAAAAGTACCAAAGAGTGCCCCAAAGTTTCTACCGGAGAGTCAAGACGAAAACGTGTGCCAACCCCTATGCATAGGTTCATGGGCGGAACCCGCAAGTTGATCACCAAAACATACATCAAGTGGATCACGTGATATCCCATTGTCACCACAGATAAGCACGGCAAGACATAAATCAAGTGTTCTCAAATCCTTAAAGACTCAATCCGATAAGATAACTTCAAAGGGAAAACTCAATCCATTACAACAGAGTAGAGGGGGAGAAACATCATAAGATCCAACTATAATAGCAAAGCTCGCGATACATCAAGATCGTATCACCTCAAGAACACGAGAGAGAGAGAGAGAACAAACACATAGCTACTGGTACATACCCTCAGCCCCGAGGGTGAACTACTCCCTCCTCGTCATGGAGAGCGCCGGGATGATGAAGATGGCCACCGGTGAGGGATCCCCCCTCCGGCAGGGTGCCGTGACAGGGTCCCGATTGGTTTTTCGTGGCTACAGAGGCTTGCGGCGGCGGAACTCCCGATCTCTTCTGTTCCCCGATGTTTTTAGCATATATGGACATATATAGGCGAGGGGCCCCATGAGGGTGGAGGGCGCGCCCCCCTACCTCCTGCCTTCCTCGTTGCTTCCCTTACGTACACTCCAAGTCTTCTTGATTGCTTCTGTTCCAAAAATAACTCTCCCGAAGGTTTCATTCCGTTTGGACTCCGTTTGATATTCCTTTTCTGCGAAACACTGAAACAAGGGGAAAAAAATAGAAACTGGCACTGGGCTCTGGGTCAATAGGTTAGTCCCAAAAATAATATAAAAGTGTAAAATAAAGCCCATAAACATCCAAAACAGATAATATAATAGCATGGAACAATCAAAAATTATAGATACGTTGGAGACGTATCAACAGCGCGCGGAGGGCCGCCCTTAGGTCGACTCCTGAGTTAGTGTCAAGCAAACCGTGCCTTAAAACAGAGAACCTCGGGAGGGTCTTCTTGTACTAAGCTGAGTTGCATGTCTCGAAGAGCGACGTAATGTGGTTGGCCTCGGAACCCTCCCACATGGGTCTGTCCGACCTGTCCTTCTTCCACCTTTACATGATACGGCCAATAACCGTCTGAGGGCCCAGCGGTCCCTGAGGTTGATCATCTCCAACATCTGCGTGTTTAGCCTAGCCTTGCATACCTGCTCTAGTTTGTGGACACGGTACAACTTGATGTGCTTTGGCTTCTCAAATGTGACACCAGATGCTATCTCTTGAGGGCAGTCGTCATCCAATGAAAATATGTTGGAGGTTTTGGCTGTATGCAATTTGAATGGCCTCCTAGTTCGGCAATGTGAACGTAATGGGCAGGACAAACATCACCCTATGAACGTTGTGCAAAGTTATGTGTTATAGGTTTTGAAACTTGTAAGAGCCAACAAAAAAACTTAGCTTACAGGAGAAAATCCACATCGCAGACCAATAACACGTGTATACCACACAGTTGAAAAAACCAAATTGGTAGTGTCAGCAAGTTTAGTTAGATTGCTAGAGTGCTAAGAGGGAAGTCTTATATTTTGTGTTGAAAGCTACGTTAATGAAGTCATCATGTTTAGTTTTATCTACAAATCTTACGAAAAAGGGTTTCCCTATGTTTTATATTATAAAGCACAACAACAACATCAAGCATCCGATACAAACATACGCCACACAGACCCAAGGCAAGATACACGAATGCCTGGCACCGACACACAACCTCAACGACACAAAGGATCTAAAAGATGAGCAAAAAGGATCCGCCACTGGTGGACGTCGGTCCTAAACAAACGGTTCTTAACCCCTTTCCGTGACGGCATTCGGAACCGTCGCCAAGTGAGTGTGGGCGATAGGGGGGTCCTTCCCACACAACCCAGAAACCGTTGGGGATCTGCCCTCCTGGCACACACGCTCGGCAAAATGAGGTCGTGTGCGACCGGTGAGGACTCAAATACAGAAATACGTACAGTAGTGCTCAAAAAATACAATTATACAGGCGAAATCATTTCTGGTCGTAAGTACATCCCACACAGTGAGTCACCACTAAACGTTTCCATTCGTATATACATCCCACACAGTCACTACAAGGACAACGTTTGCGCAAGGTGGCGTAACGCAAACAGTTTTGAAGAGAATGTCATGTGTGATTGTTCCTTGATCCAACACGGTTTATTCCTAGAAACTGTGTTCGTTGCCTGTGGTCATCACCCACGGTGGTTTCTCATTAACCGTTTGCAATAGGAAAACCCAATTAGCAAGATAATTGGCAAATTAGCGGGCTGATTGCCCTATTATTAATAATCCATTTACTAATCTAATTGACATTCATATTAAGCACATAATATATCCCATTTCCGTATTAAGGAAGCAGGATTTCATAATTTAAATACATCACAACATGATATAGCTTCAGCACTCAGCTACCCCATTACACAACTGCACGAGGAGCAAGTTTCACATGCAACATCTAGACTCTTTCAAAATTAGCATCATAGATGGTACATGGAGAGATGCATCTCATCTGGAAAACTGCTGAAGCGGAAGGCGAATATTGAGCCTTCATTCATGTTGAAGGTCTTTGCATGTTTAGGCCAGTGCCTGTGGATGATTGACCGTCCATCCTTCGACCTCTTCAGGAACACTTCAATATTGAACCGTGGGTGTTGTATGAAAACTTTCCTCGCCTCCTGACCACAGAGGTGGTTTGAGAGGTAATCATCGGTGAAGCCTGAAAACAAGGATGTGCATAAATATCTTCTCTATATTGGAAATGGGGCAAAGGAATACAGAAAGGCAAGGTATAATAGTTAGTATCATCTTCTAAACCTCAGTGCTTCGCATTGTTTCCCTGCAACACATATAAGGTAGTTAGTCATCAGGTTAAGTAAGCATTCGCATGCTATCAGTAAAATATGTTGATGATAAATAGGCACATTGCAGATTCATCAGATTAATTCAAGCCACATGGAAAACCTATTTATCCAAACCAAGCATGATTAAGAACTAGGAAATATAGCACTTGTATTTGTTTCTCATGTATTAAGTGCGGCCAAATTCGATTTATTCCTCACATGGTATATAATAACAGAATGCAGCCACAGCAATTGAATATCGCATTGCAGAATTAAACCAAGCAGTTAACTAAACACCACAACAAATGAACCAAACGTTAACTGAGCACCACATTGCACAATATAACATACTCCTAATAGAAGATTAGACAGTTAACCATACCAAGCATGCTTAACAACTTGGAAATATAGCAATTGTATTTGTTTCTCATGTATTTGGTACAGCTAAATTCGATTTATTCCTCACATGGTATACAATAAGAGAATGCAGCCACAACAATTGAACATCGCATTGCAGAATTGAACCAAGCAGTTAACTAAACACCACAACAAATGAACCAAACGTTAACTGAGGACCACATTGTACAATATAAAATACTCCTAATAGAAGATCAGACAGATAACCAAACCAAGCATGCTTAACAACTTGGAAATATAGCAATTGTATTTGTTTCTCATGTATTTAGTACAGCCAAATTCGATTTATTCCTCACATGCTATACAATAACAGAATGCAGCCACAATAATTAAACATCGCATTGCCGAACTGAACCAAGCAGTTAACTAAACACCACAACAAGTGAACCAAGCCACAACAAATGAACAAAGCAGTTAAGTAAACACCAATTGAACAATATAACACATTCCTAATAGAATATCAGACAGTTAACCAAACCAAGCATGCTTAACAACTTGGAAATATTGCACCCTGAAGAATTGAACATCACATTTGCAGAATTGAACCAAGCAGTTAATTGAACACCCCATTGCACGACATATAGAACATATACACTATAGCAGAAGATTGCATGGTGCAAGTAGATAGCACAATTCACTAGAATTTGTTAAGGAAAGGCAATAGCTAGCAAACTGAACATGGGTCCTTATAGTGAGCAAATAAGACAAGCTACTCCTCATTGTTAGAGATATCGATGACGATTGGCTCCTTGGCATCATGGGTGCCCTCGTTGTAGTGGTGAGTTGCCTGAGCCGCTCTGGGCACCAACCTTCTGGCTCTCGAGATGAGGTAAGCACGTGCACGCTGAGAAAACACCTCGTAGTCTTCGTCGAAGGCACCGACGGTGGCCTCGAGAAAACGCCACGAACTGTCGTTTAAAGCAGCCAACCGCGTCGCGGCGTCGGCGCGCGAGGCATCGCCGGCAAGGAGGCGGCAGCGATGCAAGCAAGGAGTGAAGGTCTCAACTTGGAAAGAAAGGCGGAAAGGGGGGAAATGTGGCTTTTGGTAAGGGGGAGGGGGCGGGGAGGTAGATATTTCCGCGGAAGCCAAAAATTTGGAATCGGTTCAAACAAAAAACTAGCGCGCAAAGTGTCATCAGACACGGTCCCTTATTCAGACAAGGTCCGAAGATATTTTGTGATGCATCTCACACGGTTGGTTATAATAAACTGTGTGGGATCTACTTGATTTTTTGTCTTGATTTGAATTACATAATGGGGTCACAGCGGCCATGGATGGTGTTTGAATTGCTAGACCTTTTATCTGAAGTGATCATAAAAGAATTGGAATTATTCAGGGTGCGTTTGGACATTTTTATGCATTAAGTGAGTTTTCAATGCATTTACGTGCATAATTCAAATTTTAACTACATGCACATGCTCCAGTGCATATAAATTCATTGAAAAATAAAATCTTTTTCCTTGGGTGCATGCTTAGGTCCCAAGCAAGAAATGGAAATGAATTTCAAACACCATGGCACCGTTGATTGCCGGCAAAACATTGAGATGTCTGGTTTTTAAATTCTAGTAAATCCAAAACTCGTCTGAAATCCATGAAACTTGGGATGCCATCATGGAGCGGCATCAACATGCCGTGGTACAAATTTTGTCCCATTTAGGGCAGATTTGGGTATATGCTTCTCACAACAAGCATGATGGTTTTCAGTTGGGAACGTCCCACCTTTGGGGACGAAACGATATCCATTGCCTCTTATTGATGTCAAGTTTTTTTCTCGTGTCAACATAGAACAACAGGAGTGTTGTGTGAATTTTTGTGATTTTTCGGGGTTCGTTTGGACATTTTATGCATTTACTGAGTTTTCAATGCATTTATGTGCAAAATTCAAATTTGAACTACATGCGCATGTTCTAGTGCATATAAATTGGTTGAAAAATCAAATATGTGTCCTTGGTGCATGCTTAGCTCCCATGCAAGAAATGGGAATGAATTTCAAACACCAGGGCACCGTTGATTGCCGGCCAAACATTGAGATGCCTGGTTTTTAAATTCTAGTAAATCCAAAACTCGTCTGAAATTAATGATACTTGACATGCTATCATGGAGCGGCATCAACATGCCGTGGTACAAATTTTGTCCCATTTGGGGCAGGTTTGGGTATATGCTTCTCACAAACCGGAGCTTCTCACAACAAGCATGATGGTTTTCGGTAGGGAACGTCCCACCTTTGGGGACAAAACGATATCCATTGCATCTTATTGCTTTCAAGTTTTTCTTCTCGTGTCAATATAGAACAACAGGAGTGTTGTGTGAATTTTTGTGATTATTCGGGGTTCGTTTGGACATTGTTATGCATTAACTGAGTTTTCAATGCATTTATGTGTATAATTCAAATTTGAACTACATGCGCATGCTCCAGTGCATATAAATTGGTTGAAAAATCAAATATGTGTCCTTGGGTGCATGCGTAGGTCCCATGCAATAAATGGGAATGAATTTCAAACACCAGGGCACTGTTGATTGCTGGCAAAACATTGAGATGCCTGGTTTTTAAATTCTAGTAAATCCAAAACTCGCCTGAAATTCATGAAACTTTGCATGCTATCATGGAGCGGCATCAACATGCCGTGGTACAAATTTTGTCCCATTTGGGGCAGGTTTAGGTATATGCTTCTCACAAACCGGAGCTTCTCACAACAAGCATGATGGTTTTCGGTAAGGAACATCCCACCTTTGGGGACGAAACGATATCCATTACCTCTTATTGCTTTCAAGTTTTTTTCTCGTGTCAACATAGAACAATAGGAGTGTTGTGTGAAATTTTGTGATTTTTTGGGGTTCGTTTGGACATTTTTATGCATTATCTGAGTTTTCAATGCATTTATGTGCATAATTCAATTTTGAACTACATCCGCATGCTCCAGTGCATATAAATTGGTTGAAAAATCAAATTTGTGTCCTTGGTGCATGCTTAGGTCCCATCCAAGAAATGGGAATGAATTTCAAACACCAGGGCACCGTTGATTGCCGGCAAAACATTGAGATGCCTGGTTTTTAAATTCTAGTAAATCCAAAACTCGTCAGAAATTAATGAAACTTGGCATGCTATCAAGGAAGGGCACCCGACATGCCGTGGTACAAATTTTGTCCCATTTGGGGCAGGTTTGGGTATATGCTTCTCACAAACCAAAGCTTCTCACAACAAGCATGATGGTTTTCTGTAGGGAACGCCCCACCTTTGGGGATGAAACGATATCCATTGCCTCTTATTTCTTTCAAGTTTTTTTTCTCGTGTCAACATAGAACAACAGGAGTGTTGTGTGAATTTTTGTGATTTTTCGGGGTTCGTTTGGACATTTTTATGCATTAACTGAGTTTTCAATGCATTTATGTGCATAATTCAAATTTGAACTACATGCGCATGTTCCAGTGCATATAAATTGGTTGAAAAATCAAATCTGTGTCCTTGGGTGCATGATTAGGTCCCATGCAAGAAACGGGAATGAATTTCAAACACCAGGGCACCGTTGATTGCCGGCCAAACATTGAGATGCCTGGTTTTTAAATTCTAGTAAATCCAAAACTCGTCAGAAATTCATGAAACTTGGCATGCTATCATGGAGCGGCATCAACATCAAGTGGTACAAATTTTGTCCCATTTGGGGCAGGTTTGGGTATATGCTTCTCACAAACCGGAGCTTCTCACAACAAGCATGATGGTTTTCGGTAGGGAACGTCCCACCTTTGGGGACGAAACGATATCCATTGCCTCTTATTGCTTTCAATTTTTTTCTTGTGTCAACATAGAACAATAGGAGTGTTGTGTGAATTTTTGTGATTTTTTGGGGTTCGCTTGGACATTTTTTTGCATTAACTGAGTTTCAACGCACTTATGTGCATAATTCAAATTTGAACTACATATGCATGCTCCAATGCATATAAATTGGTTGAAAAATCAAATCTGTGTCCTTGGGTGCATTCTTAGGTCCCATGCAAGAAATGGGAATGAATTTCAAACACCAGGGCACTGTTGATTGCCGGCAAAACATTGAGATGCCTGGTTTTTAAATTCTAGTAAATCCAAAACTCGTCTGAAATTCATGAAACTTGGCATGCTATCATGGAGCGGCATCAACATGCCGTGGTACAAATTTTGTCCCATTTGGGGCAAGTTTGGGTATATGTTTCTCACAAACCGTAGCTTATCACAACAAGCATGATCGTTTTCGGTAGGGAACGTCCCACCTTTGGGGACAAAACGATATCCATTGCCTCTTACTGCTTTCAAGTTTTTTTCGTGTGTCAACATAGAACAATAGGAGTGTTGTCTGAATTTTTGTGATTTTTTGGGGTTCGTTTGGACATTTTTATGCATTAACTGAGTTTCAATGCATTCATGTGCATAATTCAAATGTGAACTACATGTGCATACTCCAGTGCATATAAATTGGTTGAAAAATCAAATATGTATCCTTGGGTGCATGCTTAGGTCCCACGCAAGAAATGGGAATGAATTTCAAACACCAGGGCACCGTTGATTGCCGGCAAAACATTGAGATTCCTGGTTTTTAAATTCTAGTAAATCCAAAACTCGTCTGAAATTCATGAAACTTGGTATGCTATCATGGAAGGGCACCCGACATGCTGTGGTATTTTTCGTGTCCATTTTGGGAGAAGGCGCACTCGAATAATGACAGCCAACAAAGGCATTTTGAAAAAAAATAGCTGCCACTTTAATATCTCAAACGTTTGTATAATTCAAACCGTGTGCGTTCATTTAACCATTCATGTGACGCCGCGTGTCTCGGTTTTAATGGCTATAGGAGGTGTCGTGTGGACAGCTGCTTGACTGAACGGGAGGCGTGCGAGCGCCGTCCGGTGCGCAGGCTCACCGGGAAGCGTACAAGCTGTTCAACGCAGGATCTGTGCATCTCTTCAGCGCAAACGGTTCAGATTATGGTACGCAAATTAAAGCCAGACTTCGGCGCTAAGCCAAGAGACACTGCGATTTGTCAAAATATGCAGCTAAAAATCAATATCACTATCTATTTTTTGCAACTAAAATTCAGTAATTAAGGAGAGATTTCATTCATACTAGAGATTAAGCAAACGTTCTCATCGAGAAGCGAGACAACCTTGGACCGCCGCCCGCCTCGCTCCCACTGGTCCATATTGATGGCGCCGCCGAGCGGCCGCACCCCCCATCCTCGCCACACACACAATTCCTCTCTCTCCGCCCGCATCCTCAATGCCGCTCTGAGTCCTCAAAGCCATCAGTGTACGAGGATGCTGAAGCACCGGAGCACGGCGTGAATATGGAGACAGAGGTTCCCGTCCCCGCCGACGAGGTGGAGAACAAGGCTGCCAACAAGCGGAGGCGGGTCGAGAAAGAACCGCAAGCGACTCCAGCAGGCCTAGACTTCATCAACAACCTCCCCGATGATATGTTGATAGTCATCATATCCCTCCTCCCAATCAGAAATCGGGCGAGGACAGCCGCCGTTTCCCGGCGGTGGCGCACCCTATGGCTCCGCACCCCTGCGAGCTCCTCCACGCCCACAAGCTCTGCCATGGCTATCGCCAAAGCTTGGATGCGTTCTCCCAGATCCTCGGCAGTCACCATGGCCCAATCAAAAGCCTTATCGCGGGCAAGTTCCGTTCCAATGGCAGGGAGCGAGCCAAGCTTGACGAGTGGTTCCGATCCCGTGCCATAGATCAGCTCGAGAAGCTAAGATATAATGATGGGCATATGAGCTTGCTGCCAACGTCCGCGCTCCGCTTCGCGCCCACGCTGCGCCTCGCCAAGTTCATGAACTGCCATCCCCCTCTTAATGACGCGCCTGCTCTTTTTCTACCACAACTAAAGCACCTCGAGCTTGTCGCCGTCTGCATCCCAAAGGATGACATGGTGCGCCTGCTCCGCGGCTGTACTGCACTCGAGTTCCTTTGTTTTTAGGCGATGAATTGGTCGAGTACCTTGCACATCACCTCCAGGACTCTTCGCACTATTTATGTGTGTTGTTGGTGCTGCAACGAGAGATCACAAAAGGTGGACCACAATATGGTCATCCAGGACACACCTTCACTTGAGAGATTACTTGTAGTTGATCAACAAGGTCCAACAAGAATCAATGTCATTTCTGCGCCGAAATTGAAAGTGGTGGGCTACTCGTCTATCAAATACTACAACATTCAGGTACAACAGTCGCCTTATATACTTCTTCTTCTTGATATCAACGTTATTTCTAGTTTTGAAGATGTATGTTCATCTGTCATCCAGCAAAGCTTCACCCAGACTCTGGGCACAGTGAAGGTCTTGGCACTGGAATCTTTCGTCCCCAACCTGGACCAAGTTTTCAGTTGCCTGAGATGCTTTCCGTGCCTGAAGAAGCTGTATATCGAGGTGATGTTCCTTTCTTGTTAAACGTTAACCATAAGGGAGTTCTTTTTCTGCACCTTTTCCCAGGTTTACAATGACTATGTACTATGATTTCTGAAGGAATTTTGGAGGATTTTAGGACATACACCCCCACCCCATATTGGTTGCTTCATTCATATGGTTACAATCGTCCATAAGCATTTCTCCTTTGGATTCATCAGTACTAGTTTTCTTAGGGAATTTTTCATCCAATCCAACCTCTTGTGAAGAAGGCTACATGTTTCTAGATTGTAATCAAATTAATACCCATGTTAATCATGACAGATCGAAGATGGCACGTTGGTGCATTTTACAAATCCTGCAAACCAAATGGGCGTGTAGCAGTGTTCAAAACTGCATGTAGGCACTAACGTGTTCTCTTCTTTTGGAGTGCATATTAGGCCCGGTGGAAGATGTTCATAACGACAATCACATCGAATGCCTGGATCTGCATCTCTCAAATATTACTTTGAACTCCTACCGAGGGACCCCACCGGAGATTACACTCGCCATGTTCTTTCTTGCCAGAGCAAAGGTGTTGAGGGTACTGAGGTTGAACACGCATTTAATTAGGAAAGATCAATGGTATGATTATCAGAGGCGGCTGGTACTGCGGAATGGAAGTGCCTCCAAAAATGCCAAACTTTGTATTGGAAGAGCATATGGCAAAGCAATTGGAAGTTATTGTGTCAAACCCATACACGACTTGTTGGCGGCTGATCCCTTTTCAGAAATGATGCAGCTTGCAATGTTTGAATTTGGTCGTTATAATCTTTGAACTTGAACCTTGCAATATTTATGGTATTTGTTATATTGAACCATTTATGTTCTCTTGTCTCAACGCAAACAGTTCATCCGGGTGAACCGCATGTCGTACATCGCACACACCTTGATCTAGCTAACCGTTTCTTTTGTGTTGCCTAATCACAAACAGTTCATCCGAGTGAACTGTAAGTTGTACATCCCACACACCTTGATCTGGCAGACCGTTTCTTTTGTGTTGCCTAATCACAAATTGTTCATCCGAGTTAATCGTGTGCTGCACATCGCACACGCCTTCATCAGGCTGCCTGTTTCTTTTGTTCCGCCTCATCGCAAATGGTTCATTGGAATGAACCGTATGCCCTGGATCGCACACGCAACTAAAATCTGAACTGTGTTTGATGCATCCTTCATTGCAAACGTTTTGCACCTTTTTTGACGGTTTTTTTACATCCCGGTTTGTGATTAATGCATCGTACATAGTTTCGTGAAAGGGTCTCTGATTGTAGTGTCGCGTTAGCAGCATCCTGTAGTAGTGCGCTAAGAGCCTACGGAGACCACCACCAAGGAGAGATCGTCCGGGAGGATGTGCGACGGACACGCCGGACCGAGGACTCCAAGGCGGTGCCTCCAGGAAGGGCACGAGCAAGAACATCGCCACCGTCTGATCTGAAGATCAAGTTTTCACCCGGAGTAAGATGGAGGGAGAAGAAGCACCATGACGGAGCCTGCAAGGAGGAACACGACGTCCACGGACGCCGTCACCGTCGACCAGAGCGGACTGGGTAGGTGATACGTCTCCAACGTATATATAATTTTTTTCTTGTTCCATGCTATTATATTATCCATCTTGGATGTTTTATATGCTACTTTATATGATTTTTGGGACAAACCTATTAACCTAGAGCCCAGTGCCAGTTTTTGTTTTTTCCTTGTTGTTGAGTTTTACAGAAAAGGAATACCAAACAGAGTCCAATTGACGTGCCAAGTTTTGATGATTTTTTATGGACCAAAAGAAGCCCCCGGAGTAAAAGAGTAGGGCCAGAAGAGTCTCGAGCCATCCACGAGGGTGGGGGGCGCACCCTACCCCCTGGGCGTGCCCCCCTATCTCATGGACGACTCGGAGACCCCCCTGACGTGAGACGTACGCCAAAAATTTCTATAAATACATAAACCTCCAGACCATAACCTAGATCGGGAGTTCCGCCGCTGCAAGCCTCTGTAGCCACCAAAAACCAATCGGGACCCTGTTACGGCACCCTGCCGGAGGGGGATCCCTCACCGGTGTCCATCTTCATCATCCCGGCGCTCTCCATGACGAGGAGGGAGTAGTTCACCCTCGGGGCTAAGGGTATGTACCAATAGCTATGTGTTTGATCTCTCTCTCGTGTTCTTGATTCGGCACGATCTTGATGTATCGCGAGCTTTGCTACTATAGTTGGATCTTATGATGTTTCTCCCCCTCTACTCTCTTGTGATGGATTGAGTTTTTCCTTTGAAGTTATCTTATCGGATTGAGTCTTTAAGGATTTGAGAACACTCGATGTATGTCTTGCATGTGCTTATCTGTGGTGACAATGGGATATTCACGTGATCTACTTCATGTATATTTTGGTGATCAACTTGCGGGTTCATTGACCTTGTGAACTTATGCATAGGCGTTGGCACACATTTTCGTCTTGACTCTCCAGTAGAAACTTTGGGGAACTCTTTGAAGTTCTTTGTGTTGGTCGAATAGATGAATCTGAGATTGTGTGATGCATATCGTATAATCATACCCACGGATACTTGAGGTGACATTGGAGTATCTTGGTGACATTAGGGTTTTGGTTGATTTGTGTCTTAAGGTGTTATTCTAGTATGAACTCTAGGACAGATCGAACGAAAAGAATAGCTTCGTGTTATTTTACTACGGACTCTTGAATAGATCGATCAGAAAGGATAACTTTGAGGTGGTTTCGTACCCTACAATAATCTCTTCGTTTGTTCTCCGCTATTAGTTACTTTGGGCTGACTCTTTGTTGCATGTTGAGGGATAGTTATATGATCCAATTATGTTATTATTGTTGAGAGAACTTGCACTAGTGAAAGTATGAACCCTAGGCCTTGTTTCCTAGCATTGCAATACCGTTTTCGCTCACTTTTATCGCTAGTTACCTTGCTGTTTTTATAATTTCAGATTACAAGAACCTATATCTACCATCCATATTGCACTTGTATCACCATCTCTTTGTTGAACTAGTGCACCTATACAATCTACCATTGTATTGGGTGTGTTGGGGACACAAGAGACTCTTTGTTATTTGGTTGCAGGGTTGCTTGAGAGAGACCATCTTCATCCTACGCCTCCCACGGATAGATAAACCTTAGGTCATCCACTTGAGGGAAATTTGCTACTGTCCTACAAACCTCTGCACTTGGAGGCCCAGCAACGTCTACAAGAAGAAGGTTGTGTAGTAGACATCAGTAGGTGATGTACCCGGGTGCTTCAGCTCCCCCGCCGCCACCCCGGTCCGCCACACCCACATCCATGCCGCCCGAGCGGCCATGGTTGTCTTCCCGCATCCGAGCCGCGCAATCCGCCCACGACCAACACGACTCCCACCGCCAGGGCTGCCACCCCGCCATGAGACCACCCCGAAGCCACCACAGGCCATGACTTTGCCCAGATCCATGATCCCAACCACCTCCAGAACCGCCGCCGGCCAAGCTGCCTCAAGAAGGGTCGCGACCACATCGACCGGGGGAAGGGGAAGGCAGAGAAGTGGCCCATAGCCATGACCAAAACCCGTGTCGGTTCCAACTCCCCCCCCCCCCCGGAACCGTGTTCCGCCCCCGCTTCGAAGGGCCAGAGCATCAGGAGGCATTGGCCGTCGCCAGAAGCCGGAGAGGGAGGGTTGCTGAGCTGTCGTCGCCGCCGCCTAAAGACACCACCAGGGGATCCACCCGAGCCGAGCGCCGCCACCCAGCCGCGAGGGCCTGACTGGGTGGGAGCAACCCACCACCTCCACTGCCGCGCCACCCCCCCCTCCCCCCACTAGAGCATCACGGCGAGAGGGCCGCCCGCGACCCGTGGCGCCGGACGCGACGCCGACACGCTGCCGGAAGCACCGCCGCCGACGCCACCACCGGCCCGCACCACCACCATGCCGACCGCCGCCCGTCGAACGCCGCCATCGCCGGCCTGCTCCAGGGCGCCGCTGTGCCCGGCATTGAGTGTCGCGCCCAGCCACGAGATCTGGCCCGCGCCATACCTACGAGCGGGGGACGAAGGAGCCCCGCCGCCACCGGCGACGCCCGGGCTTCGCCCGACCGCGCCCCTTGGCGGCGGCGAGGGTTGAGGAGGGAGGAGGAGAGGGGTGCGCCGGCGGGGATCGGGAACCCTCCCCTACGCCTCGCGGGTAGCGGCGGGGAGGGAGGAAGGGAAGGGGTCTATTTCATCTACAAATCTTTATTTCAGAAACAGGCAGGAGCAGGATACGAAGTCCATGCAAACGAGCATATTGAATATTAAATACTGCAATACAGTAGAATCCAGTGTAATTTACATTTATAGGTTATTTCTCTTTTAGCACATTTATAGGTTATTAGTAGCGACACTTTATCAATAGCAAGGACAAAGCAATGCACTTATTACTAAACCCACTATAACTTGCAAGATTCATTTGCCCACGAAATAAGGTATAAAAATCAAGGCAACGATTCAAAGTATACTCTAGAATTTTCTGCATATATGCTTACCTGATAATACACTATTACAAATATTAAGATATTTGTATAAAACAACACTTTAGAGATCTCAACAATAAATATGCACTGTCTATATGATTTATGAAACTATCAAAAATGATTTAACAATAAATTTTTATTACATAACACAATTTAATTATGCATGACGACAATTGATTTTGCAATCATATACATTACTGTTCTCTAATGAAAAAACTATAACTAATATTTATAAACTTTCTTATGTTGTTAACTATGCTAAATAAGTAATACAAAGTCTCATCCAACTCCCACACAATCTAATTACTTAAGCAAAAATAAAAATAAAAGATCTACATGAAGCTCGGCGTAAAATCAAATGGTATAGGAGTTAGATGAGATTTAGTTATTTCTCATGTAGATGAGAACTAGACACACACCAAAAAGTACTCATTAAAACACATTAAGACTATAACATGTTAAAGATACGTCTTAAACAAGTATAAAACTTCAGTATAAATTATATTTATTTAATACGATTACAAATATAGTGACATGTGTATATTCATGAAATACTGCCTATGCGCCTTTAATTCTATTTTCACTAGAAACCATAATCATCTTGGGAGTAAAACGTTAGTAAAATAACGAGTACCAAATTGCTCAACCTTTTCAAATGATGTCATCTTTTTGAACATGTGAATATCATGAATACTATAATGACATTCATTAGATACATCATCATTGGAAATGTTTCTCAATGTTATTATGTCATTTTTTCTGACCACGGTTAAAAACTCAAGTAAATTTAACTCATTATCATCCAATCCAGTTGATAGATGGTACAGAAATATTGAAATTGTCATTTGAGAAATGCATATTACTCTTGCATAAACCAACATGATTTCAGTACCCTCGGGATTTGAATCAGCAAAAGCATAAATGGGTAATCTAGTGTGTGTTCAAATTTCAATAAAAATAATAACTAGTAACAAAAACCGAGATGATCCATCATGGCCATAACGATAAACTAACAATGCCAACAAAAAGAAGGGTCGGCAGTAGATGCATAATTCCTAATTTGTTCATGTGATAAAAGCACTCAAACAGTCAAGCACAACCCAAAGACTAACAGATGCATCAATTCGTGGAAATCAAACATACAAATTAAACATTAACTTTAAAACTAAAACAATAGTAAGATCAAGATGACCATGTTGTATCACATTACACATAAACAATAAAATAGTCACAACCAGCAAAGCAATGTATTATTTGTAACTCGACCAGAATTAAAGCTAACAACACAAATACTCAAGAAAGTCAGAGGAGAATCTCTATTCATAAATATCCACCGCATTCGATCATTATTAGTGGACCGACTCACCAACCCATTATGGCGAAGTTGTAAACGGAATTCTTGAATGTCCGTTTAGCAACCAACTCCGGGGAGGCTCTGGAAACAGCGCATGGCGCACGCACGCGCGCCACACCACCAGCTGCCAGTTTGCCTCACCGACGCCACGGATAAGCGTCGCGCTGCCATCCTGATCGAGCCAACTTCCTCACTCTTCCCCTTACTCGCTCTTCGTTCGATCCACGCAATGACCGATGAACCCGCGTCGGCGCCGTCATCAACCACCGCAGTCACAGCCACCCCTACGTCTTCTCTTCGTGTCCCCGAGCTTCGCTGCAACGTCCTTGACTTCCTTGCAGAGCCACACGAGCTCGAACGCCCTGCATCGCCATCGCCTTCCCCGTCTTCAACTCCCGTCCGCCGAGATCACCAGTGACCATACACCGACTCCAGAGCCTCGCCCGAGCTTCCGAGCCATCCATCCAACGCGTTGTGAGCACCTGGTCATTTCCCCTCTAACCATGCTCTCGATCGCGAGCTCTAGGCCGTAGTTTCGTTGAGACCAAAACCCACCGTTGCTCGAGTTCGTCGCCGGCTTCACTCCGGTGACTTACTGGCATGGAATCCATGTCTAGTAACCTCGTGAGATCCCGTAGGCATCAACACGTCGTAGGAGCCAGAAGCTGCCAAAGTTTGCAGTTTGCACGCTGCAATGCCGCTTCTGTCGTTGTCCGAGCTCTGGCCGCTGTACTTGATGTCGCCGTTGTCGTCTTAGGTTGTCTCCGGCGAAACTAACTGCACAATTCGACACGCGCCGGCACCAGCTCCACGTGTATGTCCTCCGCCGTCAATTTGGTTGCCAGAGTAGCATTTCTGAGCCCCTCCGCCTTCTCGGCTGGTTTGACCTGTTTTCGATGAACTCTGATTAATTTTGTATTAGGGCAAAAATTTAACAGTAGCTAACAATGTTTGTTAAATGTGCAACTGACCAGTGGGCCCCACTGGTCAGATTTGACCTGGAGCGACTTAGTTGACTTGCTGACGTAACGCATAGGTAGTGATGATATGATAATGATTTTTTGGTATTTTTAGATATCAGAAATGATTTATATAATTCCATAAAATTGGATAAACTTAAAAAATTCACAGAAATTCGACCGTAGCTTAGAATGAAATAATTTGGATCCAAAGAATCCATCCGTACCATTTTCATGCATTATAAAACAACTATACCTACTGCATAAGTGAAAACAACTAAATGGCATTCAAAATGCTTAATTTGGAGTTTGCATTGGTTCAAATAGGCTTCATTTAAATCATATTATTGCATCGGATGTGTATTGATTGCCTCTCTGGTACTATCCTTCTCGACAGGTTCTGCTCCTGTGAGTGGCACCGAGTACGTGTCAGAGGAGCAGTGCTACCCTATTGACCTTTCAGGCAAACAAACCCCCTTGATCTTTCTGATATAATCCCACTCTCTTGCTCTCGCTCTCTTTTATTACATTAGGACAATAACGTTTCAATTGTTACATGTTTCGGTAGTTGAACCCATTCTTTTGCATGACCGGTTATTGTCACAGTAAATAGCTAAACCTTCCTAGCATGATTATGAGTTGCTTGAGCCATGTTGTGACTTCATCCATGCCATGCCTGCTATTGCTTAGATTTGTGTCAGGTCTGATTCATTTAGGAATGAATTGGAATGGTGTGTTCATGTTTTGATGTTGAGAGTTAAGTGTGTGAACCTGATTTTGTAAAGGTAGCGATGAGAGGCCATGTAGGAGTACATGGTAATGGGAAACGTAGTAGAAAACAAAAAAATCGCGCTGCATACACCCAAAATCAATATGAAGATGCATAACGAGTTGGGATCACGATCGTTACCGTCATCGAGTTGCAGCGGAAGAAGAATGTGTCGGTGTAGATTGTGCTTGGAGTCCCTTGAACCGTTGATGAACGATCCCGCGAACTGCCCACGAACAGTCTCTCAAACTAACGACCAAAAACACGGCATCTCTACTTGGTTGCAAGCGTGGAACCTTCACGATTCGGCAGCACTTCGTCGTCTAGAGCTAATCATGGACGGAGAATTAGAGGGAGGAGATTAGAACCGCACGGGGCTTCTAATTATAAGGATTAGAGGATTATTCTAGCTCTAATTAGTCAACTAGGATCAACTAGAACTAGAAGAACTAGAGGAGGCTCCAAAACTTGTGTGTCCAAAAGAGCACAAATCTTCAAGTATATATAGGTTAGAGGGGAGAGGGAGGGCTGCTACCAAGGGGGGAAGGAGTCCCCCTTGATGCCTTGGCCACCTTAGTTGCAGATTCTCGAAATGATTGCAACTAAGGTGGTCAAGCCGGTCACCTTGACCACCTTAGTTGCAAACACTTCGAGTGATTTGACTTTCAAGGATGCAAAAACCTCCTTATATGCACCCCAATGCAAATTGAAATTGATAAGCGTTGACTTCATCCGACACTTTGTGTACTGTCCCAACATCATGTCTTCCTACTAATTAAACTTGGTCACTTGGATCCATCCACTTTAATCTAATCCGTGTTTCTTCCACAACCTCTTCATTGCTGCCGTATAAAAATTCATATAATGATGTATAAATATAGTATAAATATTAGAAATGAAATACCCAAGAATAGTACTAGCGTGGGGCAACAGTCGGCGCTAGCAGCAGCGCAGACCCAAAATAGTATAAGATTTGGTTGCTTGGAACATTTGGATTAATAATATATTGAAAAACTTCAAATAGATATTATACAGGAATATATTTTATATTTGAAAATATTATAGAATATAGGTAGTACAGTATAATAGATTCTTTCCTCATCTCTGTCGGGTGGGACTTTGATGAGGTGGCATGTCTGCACGGCTTATGTTTGCATGTTGAAATAAATAGATTTTAAAAATATTTATAGAATATAGGTATAAAGGATTATTATTTTGAGCGAAATATATTATTATTTACGTATATAAAAGTAGTGGGGATGAACTATTTAGGTATATAGGATTAGAACAAATGTCTTGTTGAGCTTCATATTTATTTGTTAAAATTTAATATTTCATAATGGAAATGGATCAGACGTGCGAAAAAGGATGAACAACACACAGTAATTTGACATTCGAGCCCTTATATCACCGCATTGTGTTGTTCATTCAGTGTCAACACTTGACGGATGACATCACAACTTTACCATACCTAGAAAAGGTAGGGAACTTATCCAAATAGGCACAACTATAATCTATAATTCTTTCTGGGGTCATATTTTATATGAAATTCATGGGAAAATTAAGTCAAGAGCTCAATAAATATGAAGTAAGAAGAGCAATTGTTATACATCTGATTTTGCTTCATGACACCGAGAAACAAATAATACTGGCCAAACTACACATGTGAAGCAGTTGATAGACAGCTCAAACCAACACTGACAACTTGACGTAGTGATCAAATTCAACATTATTTATACCGCAAACAACTACATCCGCCCAGGTAGTTTTATCATCAACTCATGTTTTGCATTCCACTATAGCTAGAAGACCATCAAATAAAAAAACTATCAAGATACTTTGCAGCAATCACACGCCATGCAACCAGGAGTATGCTCCGCAAAAGGAAGGCCAACTACAGTGTCGATGACGTGCTAGTGGACTTCTCTATCGGTAACATACTATGTATGCATTTCTATGTGAGTTTATATGAATATTGAACTCTATAGAAACCCATGAGATAATCCAATTAAGAGGGAAATGTATTAAGTGGAAACTTGGTCTACTAACACGATATTAAAGGACACCTGGTATTCAGAAGATCCGTGGAAGTTTCATGACAATATTGTGGTGATGATACGATAATTGTTGGTTCTAGTTAAGCCACAATTGCACTCCCTATGGGTACTACATGGTAATCTTGGATGCATTAATGTATGTAGATTGTACTTGTACCTTGCTGAGTTTAAAGGATATCTGCAATGGTATCTATGTTGAAACTCATGTACTGAGTAAGGTTCAAACCATACACATGACTCATCAAAAGGGATTTGAAGAAAATCCTAGAGTAAATGCCTCTCTGTATTGTGGATAGGATAGTATTATACATGAACTAAACTATTTTATGCATTCAGCACACAAAATAATTTTCTAGAATCTTGATAAGTACAAGATATGGCATGGTTACCTAGCTCATCCTGGTTTGTGCATGATGAGAAAATTCTTGGGTTTCACAAGACACAATCTAACAGTGTAAATTTTCAAACTCGTTGGATTTTGTATGCACGATATGCGCAAACTAAGAAATTGATCACAAAGTCATGGTATCTCAAGATAAACGATGAGATTTTATATTTCGTTGGAAATTAAATATATGTGATACATTTCAACCGTTATATGGAATATTCAGATGTTCCATAGTGCTTCTGGATGCATCAACGAAATGGTCCAATTTGTGTCTTACTTCTGTAAGGAACCATGCTTTTGCAAAGTTGATTGCTTAGATCATTAATTTGAGAGACATGAATAAATCTATCAGGCTGGATAATGCTGTAGAATTTAGTTCATGAGCATTTGATGATTACTACCTAGATTTAGGCATATGGGGGAGCATTTTTTTACTATGTGTACATACCCGGGATGGTCGTATGGAAATACTTATCAAGAGGATTAAGTTGATAGTGAGATAGCTCCTACAAGTGTAATCTCCAAACGGTTTGGAGGAGGAAGAAGAAGAAAAGCGAGAGATGGGGCGAAATTACCTTCTTCCTCGGGCTTATTGGGGCCCCCTAGGATATTGAATGACCGTCCGCATGGAACGCTGTTGTTCTTCCTGAAAACTTACCTGCATCTGTGCTGATCTCATACGACCGCTTATACGGGCGGCGGCGTCTGTTTAAAACGCCGTCTTTTGATCTGTTGTTTTCTTCTGGTCGAGGGTGCAAAATGACCGCTTGGATGGGCCTATCTGGAACGCCATTGAACGCTCTAGAATTTTCTGCAAAAGAGTTAAACGACCACTCGAACGGGCGCTCGTGCCTGTTTGAAATACCGTCTTTGCTTCTATTGTCTCTGGCTGTTTTGCGTTGGAACCTCCCGCAGGTCAGGTCATCCGAAACCCCGTGTTTATTGAGAAAATTGGCAAGGAAACTGGTAGATTTTTGTGGCGCCCAGGAAATGTGGTGGCAAAACTGGATGTGAACTTAAAATGTGGTGTTTTTTTTTTTGCAATTCAATCTATTAAGTGAAATGATCAGCTCATGTAGCGAGCATCTGCTGGAAAAATATTATGCTCAGGTATTTGTGAGATTAATATGAGGTACTGTATTTACTAGGCATACTTTGATATGCAAACTAACATGAGCCAGTGAGCGTGAGCTATATATATTTGTGTCTCTGTACGTACTACGTATATATCAATTAAATGTGGGCATCGACGTTTGTATTATTGAGTTAGAAGAAAACAATACGTGTTCATTATTTTGCCTTATTTCTTCAGGATAGGGGTATAAACAATCTTGAGCGCACAAAAAGACTGAACCTGATACATCTCTAGTAATTGATGGCAGAACGCGCTACGATTGGCACAGACAGATTCAAGTTGCTGAATCTAATAGACTGATGCGTGAGCCACAGCCCATAGACCGATGTGCGGTTTACATGAGCCGGTGGACCACCTTCACATGATCCAGAATACCTAGGAAACGAAGAATAGAAATGAAAAACATAATTAAACAGATAGCAAATCTAAATCTAAATCTAGTAGTTAGCTTGCCCCACAGCGAGTTGGATGGAGGGCTCGGCAGCTCCGGGGAGGCTCTGGAAACAGCGCATGGCGCACGCACGCGCACCACACCACCAGCTGCCTGCTTGCCTCACCGACGCCACAGATAAGCGTGGCGCTGCCGTCCCGATCGAGCCGACTTCCTCACTCTTCCCCTTACACGCTCCTCGCTAGATACCCGCAATGGCCGGTGAACCCGCGTCCGCGCCGTCATGAACCACCGCAGTCACAGCCACCCCTGCGTCTTCTCTTCGTGTCCCCGAGCTTCGCTGCGACGTCCTTGACTTCCTCGCACAGCCACAAGAGCTCGAACGCCCTGCATCGCCGTCGCCTTCGCCGTCTTCAACTCTCGTCCGCCGAGATCGCCGGCGACCACACACCGACTCCAGAGCCTCGCCCGAGCTTCCGAGCCCTCCATCCAACGCGTTGTGAGCACCTGGTCATTTCCCCTCTAACAACGCTCTCGATTGCGAGCTCTAGGCCGTAGTTCCATCGAGGCCGAAACCCACCGCCGCTCAAGCTCATGGCCGGCGTCACTCCCGTGACTTACTGGCCTGGAATCCATGTCCAGTAACCTCGTGAGCTCCCGTAGGCGCCGTAGGAGCCAGAAGCCGCCTAGTTTGCACTCTGCAACGCCGCTTCCGCCGTTGTCCGAGCTCCAACCGCCGTACTTGATGTGGCCGCCGTCGTCTTAGGTCGTCTCCGGCGAAACTAACTTCACAAT
Organism: Triticum aestivum; assembly: GCF_018294505.1. Classification (NCBI taxonomy): domain Eukaryota; kingdom Viridiplantae; phylum Streptophyta; class Magnoliopsida; order Poales; family Poaceae; genus Triticum; species Triticum aestivum. The sequence goes on along the minus strand of NC_057802.1, from coordinate 587,748,504 downwards.
TCGACACGCGCCTGCACCAGCTCCGCGTGGATGTCCTCCGCCGTCAATTTGGTTGCCGGAGTACCATTTCGGAGCCCCTCCACCTTCTCAGCCCTCGCTGGCGACTAACCGCCGGTCAAAACCACCGCCTTCTCGGCCCTAGCCGGCGACTAACCGCCGGTAAAAACCGGCTGGTTTGACCTATTTTGGACTCCCTTGCGTCCACGACAGATGGCCCGGCCTCTGACTAATCTTTATATTATTAAAACAAAAGTCAAACAAGTTTTCACATTTATCTCGACCGTCAATATTAGAAATTAACGATGGAGATTGAAAACAATAGCGTTACATACAAATATTACAAATAAGTTGAGATGACACGTCTCATATACAACTTCATAAGTCACGTACGCATCACTTGATAAGGCACGTATAGAAAAGTGCAAAAGAAAAAAAAATAACAAACACGCTCCATACACAGGTACATATATAATCAGTCTGAGTCCAATTGCTATACAAGCCAGCCTTTCCATGTAATGATCGGGGGACAAAAAGGAAATTAAAAATCGGGCAGTCAACTGCAACCGGACGAGACTTGCCTGCTCCCTTCCCATTCTCTCATCCGTGCTTTCGCGTACGTGGCTTGATTTGATTGGACCCCACCCTCTTAAAATCAGGGGGAAGATGATTAGATTAAAAAAACAGCCGTAGCATGAAGTGAGAGCACCGATGGGAGCATGGAGGGAGCAAAGCCGAATCCACTGCAACCGGCCCACACCAGTCCGGTTGGCCCAGGAAATTCTAACTGGCTATATGCATGTGATGACATCATTGCTGATGTCATCAGTTTACTGCTATATTCTTTTTTGTTTAATTAACTAGGCCACTATGTACGTGTGCCAAAGAGCCAATCAACCAGACCGTCAATTAAAAAAAAACAATCAACCAGACGTATAACACTTGGCTACTACTCCTATGTACCTTTTGTTGCATCAATCTACTACTATGTACATGTACCAAAGAGCAGATCAACCAGTCCATCAACAAAAGAAAAACGAGTCAACTAGACGTATAGCACTCGGCCACCATGTACGTCTGCTGAAGAGCCTGATTTCTGGCAAGAAGTAGCACACGCCCTATTGAAAACAAAGAGGAAAGGAGTGTCGGACACGGGCATGCAACTGATTGATTTCCATCCCAAGCAGTCAGACAAGAAAAATAAAAGAGGAGTACCACACGTACGCACAATTACCTGATTGATTTTCATTGCATACCGACGCATCCGGAACCAGATATACTTACATAGCCATCAGGACTCGGCAAAGCTGCACTATATAGATAATATATAAAGAGGTAAAACAACGAACCACACCGACCAAAGAAATTTGCCAGCACACGCCAAGACATAACATCAGCATCATCAGCACACATCCAGCAAATCTGAAGCAAGACCATGCTGCATCCACAGCTACATATCAAATATGCATCCACGGCGATATGATGCTTGGAGATGATGAATCCAATACGAGCCCACGAATGTGCGAATACTCGACGGATTCAAGACACAATAGTAGTGCCTTCAACGCACCCACAACGTCAAGACACACAACTGATCGAAAGACGGCAGACAATAAAGTGGTAAGATTTAGATTTGCATAATCTATGTGCAAACCATGTTTGTTTAAACGTATCCATCTTAACATGTCTTCGCAGCTTCCTTAGTACAAACAGATTTGCATCCACATGCTATGATGCGCGGCAGATGACACATCCAATACGAGCCCACAAACCGTCGAATACCCGATAGATTCGAGGTACGATGGTAGTGCCTTCAATGCACCCGCAACATCATGACACACAACTGATTGATAGACGGCAGACAACAACGTTGGTAAGATTCCAATACGAGCCCACAAATCCTCGAATACCTGACGGATTCGAGGCACAATGGTATTGCCCTCAATGCATCCGCATCATCATGACACACAGCAGATCGAAGACGGCAGACAATAACGTTGGCAAGATTTAGATTTGTGTAATATCCGTGTGTGCTCCATGTGCATTTAGATGTATCCATCTTTTTTTACGGGTGAAGATGCATCCATCTTAACATGTCTTCGAAGCATTTTTAATACAGACAACTTTCATATGCATTGTTATATAGTCAAACTTTTTACTACTCATCGAATTTCATACGTATAATTAATAACCATCTTTTTGGATTTTCAGGCATCGAAGATGTGGAGTGATTAACTATAAGAGGACAATTAAACACGAAATATTATAGCGAGAATAATGAGTGTGAGATTCGATCAACCCTTCAACTGGTGAATTTATAAGCATCAATATGATCATGCAGGACAAACATGTATTTATATATATTTAGGAATATTTTTTCCCATTTATAAATACTACACAATATAGTTTTATTTGTTTTTAAGGTTGATAAAAATCCATTCTACTATCTACTAAAATAATCGGACAAACATTTGCTGATAAAAAAATAATCTAGAATTCTATATGTATTTGACAACTTTGAAGTTGTATAATCTACAAAGTATCACGAGGTAAAAAAATTTAAAAAATGAAATTATTACTTTCGAGTAAATCCATAATACTTCCTCCGGCCCAAAATAAGAGCCTCAACTTTATACTAACTTTACTACTAAGTAATACTAAAGTTGAGACACTCATTTTGAGACAGATGGAGTATATGGTAAGAGATGGTAAAAGAGTGAAAGGTTTTGTCAGATAATTGTGTTATGCACATTACTACTTTGAGTTCAGTACCAAGAATATATACCCTATAAGATTATAGCAAGTTTAGCTAACATACACCAATAAGTACAACATTCCTAATATCAATTTTTGGCGTGTTCCTAATATCCTAATAACTCATCACACAAAATGATTTCATAGCAATATAATTTATTTATTTTTGAAATATCAAAAGTGTACAACATCCAGTAGATAACATTCTTTTTACAATCGAAACCAATGAAATTATATCTAGCCGCGCAAATGCGTGGGTAACTCCGCTAGTTTTGTATTAGGGCAAAAGTTTAACAGTAGCTAACACTGCTTGTTAAATTTGCAACTGACCAGTGGGCTCCATTTGTCAGATTTGACCCGGAACGCCTTATTTGACTTGCTGACGTTACGCATGTGTAGTGATAACACGATAATGATTTCTGGTATTTTTTGATATCAGAAAAATGATTTATATAATTTCAGAAAATTGACTAAACTTAAAAATTCACAAAAAATCAACTGTAGCTCCGAATGAAATAATTTATATATGAATAATGATCAGAAAAATCCAAAGAATCCATATATACCATTTTCATGCATGATAAAACAACCTATACCTACTGTATAAGTGAAAACAACTAAATGACCTTTAAAATGCTTCATTCGGAGTTTTCGTTGGTTCAAATGGGCTTCATTTAAATCATATTGTTGCATCTGATGTGTATTGATTGCCTCTCTGGCACTGTCCTTCTCGATAAGTTCTGCTCCTATGAGTGGCACCGAGTACGTGTCCGAGGAGCAGTGCTACCCTGTTGATCTTTCAGGCAAGCAAACCCCCTTGATCATTCTGATATAATCCCACTCTCTTGCTCCTGCTCTCTTTATTGCATGAGGACAACGTGTCAACTGTTACATGTTTCGATAGTTAAACTCATTCTTTTGCATGACCGGTTATTGTCAAAGTAAATAGCTAAACCTTCCTAGCATGATTACGAGTTGCGTGAGCCATGTTGTGACTTCATCCATGCCATGCCTGCTATTGCTTAGATTTGTGTCAGTTGTGATTCATCTAGGAATGAATTGGAATGGTGTCTTCATGTTCTAATGTTGAGAGTTAAGTGTGTGAACCTGTTTTGGTAAAGGTAGCAATGAGAAGCCATGTAGGAGTACATGGTGTTGGGAAACGTAGTAGAAAACAAAACATTTTGCGCCTACGCATACCCAAAATCAATATGAAGATGCATAACGGGTTGGGATCACAATCGTTACCTTCATCGAGTTGCAGCGAAAGAAGAGCGTGTCAGTGTAGATTGTAGTTGGAGTCCCTCGAACCGTCGATGAACGATACTGCGAACTGCCCACAAACAGTCCCTCGAACTGAAGACCAAAAGAACGGCCTCTCTACTTGGTTGCAAGCGTGTAACTTTCACGATCCAGTATTGTTTCATCGTCGAGAGCTGATCGTTGCCGGAGAATTAGAGGGAGGAGATTAGAACCACATGGGGCTTCTAATTATGAGGATTAGAGGATTAGTCTAGCTCTAATTAGTCAACTAGGACCAACTAAAACTAGAACTAGAAGAACTAGAGGAGGCTCCAAAACTTTGTGTCTAAAAGAGCACAAATCCTCAAGTATATATAGGTTAGAGAGAAGAGGGAGGGCTTCCACCATGGGAGGAAGGAGTCCCCCTTGGTGCGTTCGCTAGGGAAGGGGAGGGGAGGGGAGGAGGAGCCTTGACCGCCTTAGTTGCAGATTCTCGAAGTGTTTGCAACTAAGGTGGTTAAGGCTCATCTCTTTCATGTTGAGAGGAGCGTTAACCACCTTAGGTGCAAACACTTCGAGTGATTTGAATTTCGAGGATGAAAACCTTCTTATATATGCACCCCAATGTAAATTTGAATTGATAGGCATTGACTTCATTTGACACTTTGTGTGTTGTCCCAACATCATGTCTTCCTACTAATTCAACTAGGTCACTTGGATCCATCCACTTTAATCTAATCCACATTTCTTCCGCAACCTCTTCATTGCTACTGTATAAAAATTTGTATAATGATGTATAAATACAGTATAAATATAAAGAAATGAAATACGCATGAATAGTCGTAGCATGGGAAATAATCAACGTTGCTGCTATTTAGCAGTAGCGCGGATCTAACCACACGCTACTGCTAGACACAAGTAGTAATAGCGCGGTGTCCGACCTACGCTACTACTAACAATTAGCTGTAGTGCCTAGCAGTAGCGCGGGCCGCCATGCTACTGTAGCCGTTAACCCCGCGCTACTACTAGGGCGGCGTCCGATGGCAACAAGCTTGTCAGGTTGCGGCCTGGTTGGGGGTGGTGTGGGTTGGGGCATATGGTGATGAAGCCTTGGTTTGGGGATGGTGGCGTAGCACCGATAGCGGCGGAACACCGGTGGCGGCTCTGCGAAGGAGGGCCAACAGAGAATAGGAGAGGGCTGGTCGGGCAAGAAGGGAGGGGCGCATATGGGTGAATTGGTGCGGGCCCTAGTGGTCAGTCCGATGTGACAAACATGTCCATGCAGGCCAGGGCGTGCCATATCCGTCCTAGATATGGACAGGGTATGAAGAGTGTCGGTCAGTCTGATGTATGGGTCTGGTATGGGGTGTCCAGTTGGGTGGGAATTTTCCATCCGAGCAATGACCAAGCAGCCCGTCCAAACATTTGGGGCTGGTACAGGGGTCGGGTTGTAGATGCTCTTACGGGTATATGGGTCGGGTTGTAGATGCTCTTACTACCAAGCAGAGTTGGGCATCACATGTGACGGACAGGTGGGCCAGGCAAAGGCAGGTGCCCATCCTGTACTTGCTTCAGGCAATCTTTTTCTCTATCTCACGTGACAAACGCTCTTCCCCTGCTCTATCTCTTCTCCCACCCTCTCAAAGTGAAACTCCATCTCTGCATCTGCATTTGACAACGCCCATTGATTTCATCAACGTCAATAGATTAATCCCTTCTTCCGTTTGAAATATTATATGGCGTTAAAATGTTCCTCTACGTATGAAGCATACGGCTTGGCGTGCGGAGACGGGTGCATTAGCGACTACAACTTGCATGCAATATAGGCACTTGACGCGGCGTGGAACTTGTCCACTCTGTGGTATAACCGATGAGGACAGCTACCATGCACTAGTTGCATGCAGCCATGCACGTAGTGTTTGGGAGAGCATGAGGCGTGTTTGGTCTCTCCCCCACGATCATCTCTTTGTTAACAGTGGGCAGGAATGGTTGCTTAATTTATTGCTTAACTGCAACGAGGCGGAGAGGGATCGAGTACTAATGCTCATTTGGCGTATATGGCAATTACGTAATGATCTTACTCATGATAAAATGATAAAGAGGTTCCCCCAGTGGATATTACTGTTGACTTTTTAGTGAGCTATATGAATTCTATTTGTGATGCCAAGAAGTTGAGCACTGAGGAAATACTCAAAGGGAAAATGCTGGTTGCTGATTGGGCTTTGCCCGAAGTGAGAATTAATCCCGCTCCTAAGCCTTGGCCACCTCCTACTACAGACTCCGTTGCTCTATCTGTTGATGGATCTTTTTCAGTTGATTCTGGCGCCGCAGCCGCAGGGACTATTCTCCGGCGACATGATAGATCAGTTATTTTTGCAGCATACCGGTATATTTTCAATTGCAATGATGCATTGGAAGTGGAGATACATGCGCTTATGCAAGGGATGACACTTGCTATACAACATTCCAATTGTCCGGTGATTGTTCAATCTGATTCTAGTGTGACGTTATCAAGTTTGATAGGAGATGGGTTGATTCGTTCTGCCTATGGACATCTCGTAGCTGAAATTAAGGCATTGATGAGGAATAGGGAGTTTATTCCCCAAAAATTAAATAGGGATCAGAATAGAGTTGCTGACCGCTTGGCAAATTATAGTCGCGTAGAGTGTACCACGGCTGTTTGGATGCATCTAGGACCACCATGTTTTTTTTTGGAAATGGAGGCATGCCCCCGGCCTCTGCATTATGAAGATGCATGTAGCCATATTATTAAAAATCCGGAAAGTATCGTCGAAAAGGTCTTACAGCTTGCAAACAGAGCAGAATAAAGTGCAAAAAAAAGGAAATTACATGCTGACAAAGGCAACCGATACGGTAATAAGAAGGATAAGCTCCCTAGACTCCTATCCTATTATGCGAGCGCCATCCGAACCGGTTGAATATAGCCCGAGCTACCATCTCCCATTGGTTGCACCCAGTAACCAAACGCTCCCTGGAGTCCATAGGAGTGAGGAAGGACCACGTACGGATCCAAACTGTAGCCCTGAAGATGACCTGCAAGAAAGTTAAAGTATGTTATCTGTTAAAAATCATATCATTCCTGCAGTTCCATATAGCCCATAATAATGCACATATTCCAATCCGAATACGGGCCGCAGTAATCTGCTCAACCCCAGCTAACCACGTCCCAAACAATGACGCAATATCAGCTGGAGGGTTAATGTTGAAGCCTATATGAATCGTTCTCTAAAGTAACTTGGAAAGTGGGCAATCAAGAAATAAGTGTTGTATTGTTTCATCATGATCACAAAAACAACATCGTGAACTTCCTACCCATCACCTTTTAATTAAGTTGTCCTTTGTGAGTATCACTTGCTTGTGGACAAACCACATAAAAAATTTAATACGCAAAGGAACCTTGATCTTCCAAATGTGCAATGACCTTGAGAGTGGGCCAGAATTAATCAAATCCGTATAGAAAGATTTCACCGTAAAAATCCCATTTTTATTTAACTTCCATTGTGACGCATCCGGTTGATCGGAGGGTTGAACGTCTATCGGTCTCCGAACCAAATGCATCTAGGCGGTCCATCTCTCATCAACTAACACCTGTCTGAACTGGATGTATCGAGGATCTTTTGCCTCTCGACTGTAACTCTATCAATTTGGAATAAAACTCCTTTTTCATCACAAAAAAAAAAGATTAATCCCTTCTCTTCTTCCCCACACCACACACGGGCAGGGCTGCTAGCATGGAGATTGACGTTACGCCTACGCCACTAGTATAAAAACCCCAGCTCCCCCCTTGGGGGCGAGGCAGAGCAGAGCAGAGCAGGACCTAGACTAGAGAGAAGATCTTTCTATATGTGCTGTGCATTTCTGGAAAGCAATAATTCTCCAAAACATAGTCCATATGTGCTGTGCAAAACTAACTTTGTCATCTTGTAAGAGCTCTAGGCAGTGTTTGGATGGTGAAAAATGTAGAGAATTTTATTTACTGCTGCTGTCTCTGCTCCCTAATCAGTTTTATTTACCTGGGAGGGATCAACAGGATGCAGTGATTATTGCACTGGAGATCTTAGTCAGAAACCAGACAAAAAAGGACACGCGAAACGCATGCTAAAAAGGACAAAATCTCAGCGACAGTGATATATGCCAACATCCCTCTCATCTAATCTAGGCCTCACTCTGAATCATTGGAAACCTTTTGCTGACCACTCAAATTAATCATATGTAGCGTTCCATGGCAGATGATGACGGTGACTCGGAAGCTCCCCAAGTCCGCGAAGTCTTTCTTAAAAGTTATCATTGAAGCGTTAGATTTGTGGTCGTTTTATAATATAGTAAAGCTAATTTTCTATTGCTTTACTGAAAGGTTAGCTTTCTATTGCTTCACTTAAGGGTTATGGAAGTGCTGGCACTGCGATTGGACGTACCGCCTGACTAGTCCATGCGAAAATGGTACCGTAGATCATCGAGGCTATCGCCACCAAATCGAGCAGAATCTCGAATCGTTGGTTGAGAAAAAGGATCGTAAAACGGTTCACCGAACAAAGGTTAGTGCTGAGACCGACCAGTATGGCAATAACGAAATTTAGGACAGTTGTGATTAACTTCAGTTTATCTGGCATACCTGCAATTCTATCTTTGTTTCTTTGCTCAAGCCTCCTCAAGCAGAGGAGGAGAAGGAGGAGGAGGAGGCTCCTGAAGAACCCAAGGTTGCGAAAGAGGAGCGGCAGCGGCACAAGAGTATCTTCTTCGATGCAGCCAAAGGTCACACCTCTGATTCTTACCCATATGCTCCTGCATAATTAATTAATTTCTCACGGGAGGAAGAATATAAGAAGAAAAGAATGAGATTTAATTAGCCAAAAGTAATCCATATCTGTTGTGCAAGAGCTCTAGCTGGATGGTGAAAAATGTGAGCAAATTTAATTTGCTGCTGCTGTCTCTGCTCCCTCAGTTTTACCTTGTGATTATTGCATTCAGTATTCTGGAGATATTATTCAGAAACCAAACAAAAAAGGACACGGGAAACACATACTAAAAAGGACAAAATCTCAGTGAAAGTGATAGGTGCCGACATCCCTCTCATCTAAATCTAATCTATGCCGCACTCAGAATCATTGGAAACCTTTTGCTGACCACTCAAATATGTGGCCTTCCATAGCAGATGTCAGACGGCGATTCAGAAGCTCCCTGGATCCGCAAAGTCTTTTTTACAAGTTATCACTGAGTTATGAAATAGAACTAGAAAGCTTTGCTTTGCTTTCTTTCATGGGATATTTCCCTCTCCGTACCCCCTCGTCGCTCGCCCCTGCAGCGCAATCGGGGGGCCAACCCTAGCACCCCAACCGTCGCGATCCCATCTGTCCTTCCCCTCCGCCACCGCCGAGGTACAGCGCCGGGCAGAGCCCGTGCGTTTGACGGCAGCGGCGGACGGCTGCTCCTTCCCGGGCTGCATGGCGGCGAGGGCGCCAGATCCGTGGAGGTGCGGCCTCTTCCTCGATCCATGGCGGCGTGGTAGCTCGTGCTGGAGGCGTTTGTGGTGGTGTGGGGAGAGATGGCCAGAAGATGGAGATGGGTCTGGACGTGGCCGGTGGCGGCGGCGGCGGCGTCCGGCCCGGATCCGCTCCTGGCGGAGGCGATTCCGGCCCGGATCCGAACATGGCGGTGGCGGCATCCCCTTTGCCGGGGATGACGAGCCAGATGGTGGGTCCTTGCGGCGGCGCCGGTGGATCTTGGGATCCCGCACTCGGGGACGTCGCAGGACGCACGTGGCGGCCGGAGCTTCCTCCGGCGTCGACGATGCTTGATGCGGGATCGCGGCGACGGTTGCTGTTGTACGGGCGACAATAACGGCTGGCATGACGGTGGGTTCTCCCTGTAGAGCCCGGAATCGGTGCGGCGGCTTCTCTTCTTCAACGGCGGCCGACTCCGGGATCATGTGCGCGATTCGAAGTTAGGGTCTCGAGGTGGTGACAGCCATCTTAGGCTGGTGGCGGTATGGGACATCCTGTCCATCAATAGATTGGGTTCGATGCGGCTCGGCAGGTGACACATTTGCCTCTTTCGAAGTTGTCGGGCGGTGCCTGCCGCCGGCAGGTGAGGCCACCGGTGGATGTGCTACCGACGGATTCTACGCACGACGTCTTATATGGAGACTCCAAGCATGCCTGCTACCGGCAGGTGATGCATGGTGGCTCTGGCAGAGGTGTCATGTTTAGCCTGTTGCTGTCGGATCGAAGATGGTGCGACGGTAGCGGGAGGCAGACGGTATGGGACGTCTTTGTCTTCCGTTTTCTCCTTCAGAGGTATCTGGCTATCGAGGTGTCGGTAGACGGATAAGGGCGGATAGTACAGACGACTTCAACAACGAGTTTATGCACTCCGGTGGAAGCACAAGATCTTTGATCAGACTATGTCGCCGCGCGCCTGTGTCGTGTCTTTGCTGAAGGTGGTGGATTGAAGCTTGGCTTTGGTGATGAGAATCCGGAGTTCAACCTTGTGGTGGACTCGCCATCATTGGCGCACGTGCGGCGATCCCTTCTTGAACGCGTAGTCTAGGAATGGTGTATTTTTTTCGTTTATGTCGTGTCTTGTATCATAGGGATTAGTCGCTATCTGGGGAGGTAATGCCGTGAGGTATAAGGCCTCAGGGTTTGTTTTCCATTTTATTTCCGGGTAGATGGTGTTCGGCTGCTGAGTTTTGCACTATTAATAATATATGACTGTATCCATCGTCCTGATGCATTGGACGGTGGTTATCCTTCTTTTTAAAAAAAGAGATTAGCCACCAACCCTCTCTTAAAATTAGCATTCCATTGCTTTACTTAAGGGTTAGCTTTCTGGTCGTTTGATAATGTAGTAAAGCTTGCATTCTGTTGCTTTACTGAAGGACTATGGAAGTGCCGGCACTGCGATTGGACGTACCGCTTGGCTAGTCCGTGCGGAAATCGTACCGTAGATCATCGAGGCTTATTAAAACCAGAGCATTTGGCAGTTGAATCATATTCGGAGAACCAAGCTGCTGCAGGTGTGTTACTTATGTTCTCCTGACCAATTTATCTGCAATTGATGCTTTGTTACATCAGCTGAGCAATTTATTACTACATTCCAGATCAAGTGCAGTCCGAGATGCAGAACTCCAACGATACAACCACTAAAATTGAATCTCGCACATATGCTCATCATAGTCATGGCACAGTTGTAAAACCAGAGCACTCGATAACCGAATCATCGCCGGCAGATCAGAACACGACAACCACCACAACTACAACCACATCGGCAACAGCTACCACAACCTCTACAACCACATCAGCAGCAGCAACAACTCACTCATCGTCTGCTACAGGTACATCGCGCGCACCATTGTTTTTCTAATGGACTTGGAGATGTTCCCTTTTTCAAAAATAGGCTGCAATGGCTATATATTTGAATAGAAATGCAAAGTATGCCAAAGGGGGTTAGCAGAGTTCCATCAAGCATACCATTATACCAACCTACATTTCTTTGACGGTACTACATCAGGCTTACGCCGGCCTGAACCAATAAATTAAAACCAAACTGTGCATACAAAGTTATGAGATACAAGAGAGAAAAAGAGCTAGCTACAAAGCTACCAACTTTCATTTGTTTTCATGTTAATCCTCCCATCATCGCAGTTTATTTAGGATCACTATGTCAATGTAGTGCACTAGAGTAACAGACAACAGAAACATGCGCATGCAGGAATCTTTCACGCAGAAGTAATGGAAGGGATGACAGGTGACACGCCTCCCCTGAAGCCTGCCGATGGAGTTATCATGGATGCAACTCACCACCTACTTGGACATGGGGGTAGGCCTAATAAAGTGCTCAGTATGCATGGACTACTGTTATTCAGAGCTGCAGCCTGATAGCAGTAATTATACTTGCTCAGATGTTCATGGAACTACAACGACAACCTTCGAGAATGGCTCATTTACCACCCATGTAAGTCGCATAACAGAACTCAAGGTCGATTGCCCGAATGTGACCACTATCGTGAGGGGTGATTTACCAACCTCGCCGATACCTCAAGCAGCAGATCAACCTCATGTAGCAGTGTCAGTCCCTCAAGATGTGAATCCGGCTGCTCCTAGCCCCCAACAGAGTGATGACTGGGATATACCGAAAGCCATAGTGTATGGTGGCTTAGTGGAGTCAGTCACCAGCCTCTCCGTTGTTTCAGCAGCAGCATCAAGTGGAGCAAAAACATGTCAGTTACTTACTTTCACTTATTTACATGATGAATTCTTTGCACAAAAAAACACATGATGAATGCACTATTTTGACACTGATATTTATATTGTTCCATCTAATTAAATTCTGTTTTTCACTTGCCTGTAGTGGACATATTCATCTTGGGCATAGCCAACCTTATGGGAGGGCTTCCTCTCATTTTCCACAATGTAACAAACTTCTCTCCTCACTGAATGTCACACTGTTCTTACTGATCACTGCAGAAAACTCGGAAAACTAACATATCCTTCCTTTCCCCGTTGACAACAGATTGCCGATCTAAGAGACATTCGAGATGTGAATGAGGACAACGAGCGCGTCGGCCACTACTGGTTGCAGCTCGGAAGGCGGACGAAAGCCCGACTCCACATGATCCTGGCCCTGCTCTCATACATCGTGTTCGGGCTACTTCCACCAATCCTCTATGGTCTGTCATTCCGTGAGAGCAATGACAGGGAGAACAAGATGATGGCCGTCGCTGGTGCTTCACTCGTCTGCATCGCTCTACTAGCACTTGGAAAGGTGCATGTCAAGGCAGCACCCAGGACATACTTCAAGACCCTAATGTACTACCTGACGGTCGCTGTGAGCTCATCGGGGCTGTCCTGCGTCGTCGGCGTGCTGATCACACGGCTCCTGGTGCACTTTGAAATTATCGAGCAAGGTGGGTCGGCTGCTCCTCCTTCTCCGGGCCTGTCGTTCCCTCATTCAGTGGGTGCACAAACATCTGCCTGGGCCTCATTCTGAATTCTGAACTCGGAAGTTATTGGGAAACAGTGCTGAAAAAGAGAAGACATGTATGAGTGGCATTGGTGTTTGATCCTGACATATTGATAGCAGCACTGAACTGGCAACCAGGCAACTGAGAAAGACCAATTGAAATGAACACAGGCCACTGAGTTGACCCACCACACCGAGCAAAGCAAACACCCATGAAATTATATAGATAAGAAGCATACATAAGACACACATAGATCCAGAAAGAGTTTCGAATTAAAACCTGTAAAAAGATGCAATCTTCAGTTTTTACAGAGTCCAGTAGTGCCGGTAGAAATTTAGCTGATGGTACCAAGCAGTTATTAAGCTGCAGGGCACACTGATAAATGTCCAGCTGGTAGTTCTGCGTAAAACTTGAGCGGTAATTCCGATGTGTCTTACCAACTTGGAACTAGATCAACCATGTGTTGTTAGTACCCGGTGGTTCCACAACAGTGCTTTTGTGTGTGTAAAAGAACCTAGATTGCCAATAAAAATCATTTGATTTTCGGTATATCCGATGTGAAATGCAAGGGGGCATACAGTCCCAATCCTTTTCGGTAGTACACGTCCATTATTACGAAAATAGCGATAAGTTATGTGCCATTATCCTTATTTTGTTTCTTGATGTTGTGTATTGAAACATTGGTTCCATGAATGTAATCAGGAAATCAACCTGTTCTTAAGAAGAAAATTTTTTTTATGATGTTTGTCCTAAATTATGCGTGCTAACCTTAGCATGAAAAAGTAACAGAATGTTGTATTTTGCTCCAAACACTTCATTTTGTAAAAAAACAATAGATGTGGATTACACATGAGAATTTGGGACGGAGGTTTGTGCCCCTCTCTGCTAATGGGAACACATGGTCACAAAGGATTGATTTAATTAGAGATGAAAACTCATGCTACAGGAGCTTGTATCACCATAGCATATAAGGTGTGGGTGCACCTGATATTCTCCCATTAATTCGCTTTGCTGCTGAGGAGTCTGGAGACGAACGTCTCTTCTGTACTCTGCTTATGAACATGTTATTGGCGGGCGTAGGCAAACCTTGAAGCTCCCTCCCCGCCCGATCAGGGCATGTTGGATTAATAGTCTGCCCCTCCCCACACGTTACCGGCGGCTGCAACCATTTTTTCTCTTGGAGCAAGGAACATTTGGCACCCCGCTCCATCCTTGCCAGTCCAATTCAGAAAGCATCCGAAGCAAACCCTAGTTGGGCACAGACAGAGCACTTACAGATCAAGCCGCCATGACTCGACCTCTGGCTGAGATAGAACGATGGCGCCATGGTGGAGGGCAACCTCCCTCAGGCGAGCCATTCTCTCTGAAACCAATTAGTAATAATTGGTTTCGCTAAAACTGACTGAAGCTCATGCCTGAGGCTGAGGCCGAGTGGTCAATCAGCTTAATCGGCTTCGTCGAGACCGACAGAGTCCAATCGTCATCGCCTAAGCCGACGGTGTATTATTTCTGAAAATTTTCAGAATTGTGTATTATTTATCTAATTAGTGAAAATTGTATTATTATTTTTAAAAAATAGCCTCCGTGGTTGCCCTCTGCACGGCTCTTCTATTTTTCCACTAAAAACAATATACATGGATAATTTTTCTAAACTGCTCTCTCGTATCAGGATCACTTCTTCCGGATTTCAAGAGTGGTTGTGACTCTAAGAACAGCAGATGCTCCTACACCGCAGCCTTCCCAACCACCAAATAAAAATGATTTAGCTCTGTAATCTGTTTCTAATTAATGCGAGGAGATCAAGCAACACATCGGGGGAGTCATCGAAATCAGCGTGGTGGGAATGAACATTTGTTAGATATGACTTCTGCGGTACATATAGCGTTAACATTTTCAGTAGGAACTCCCTCTGCCCCAAAGAAAGTGTCGTCGATCTTTGTACAGGAGTGCATCTTTTACAAGAATGAATTGGGACGATGAATGATGCAATGTTGAATGTAAGGTCAATTGAGTAACCTGCATATTCTCAAAATAATTATTCTTCTTTTAGATAATAATACTAGTAGACAAATATTCCGTCAAAAGGTAACTTAATATTTTTCCACGATCAATGCAGGTCTTCTATACAAAAAACAAACCAAATTGCAATCCTTGTCCAATGAGAAGTGATTGTAGGCATTAAGCAAGACATTCGCAACTTATATTCGATCCTTGCACCAAACTGCCTTATGTTGATTGAGATTTTTGAGACACATATTACTTTCACTCAGAATACAACTAAATGCTAATTAGTTGGTTCTATTATTTTTGATAAACACGATGTTTCATTTTATTGTGCAACTAAAACTTAATTATCTCGGATTCTTGGTCTTAACTTGGACCTCCTATGTTTGTGTACTTATTGATTTGTGAAATTCTTAGTTCTTCTGAATTTTCTTCTGTTTCCCAATTCCTTTTGATGAAGTGAGTGGTAGCATGCCCACTCTGAATTCTACTATCTGATTTGTGGCTTAAGGAAAGTACATAGGAAAAGGATTTTCACACTAACAACTCTAGCCCAATTATCAAGGAGCCAACAAGTCCAGCACGGGAAGAACATACATAAACTTTGAAAAATGATATTGAAGATTATGATCCATATACTGCTGAAATGCCAACCAAAATTGCTCATAGAACATTTAACGAGTATCTGGATCATATACTTCAATATCATTTTCCAATGTTTCTGAATGTTCTTTCTGTGTTGGACTGGCTAGCTCCTCGATAATTGGCTCTGAAATTTTTGTGCTAAAATCCATTCACTGTGTACTTTCACCAAGCTTTTCTCATGAGGTGCAGAGAGTGCAAGCCGCATGCACTTCACTAAAAGGAATCGAGACAAAAAAATCGGAAGGACAAGAAAATTTACAAATCAGTAATAATTAATTTGTACACAAAAGTAAAGAGCACCCATTTAGGACCAAGAATCCAAGATAAGTTTTGGCTGCACAAAAGAAAATAAAAATGATATATGTATCAAAATGAACAGAGCCATCGGATTATCAGCAGATTATATTTTGAGTGGAAATGATATGTGTCATACAAATTTCAACCAAAGCAGCTTGATGCAAGGACGAAATATAAGTTCTGAATGCCTTGCGAGGGCACTTGCGAAATACCTACATTCATTTCACATTGGATAGGCATTGTAATTTGGTTTCCTTTGGTACGAAAGACATGAATTGATTGAGGAATATATATTTATTCTTTCTAGGGAATATTTATGTACTAGTTCGTAAAGAGAACAAATTCATCTTTAGATCCTATGAATATTGTTAAATCTGCTATATACTTTAGTATTATTTGTACATGATGATTTACAGAGATTGCAATTTACATGGAAAGAATAACATATCATTTGCTAGTAAAAACACAAGCTCACAAATTTAAAATTATATTACTACACTCACAGTTTTTATTGATCAAGTTTACACCTAGAGGCCAAAGGTTAAACGAAAAGATGAAACTGCCAGCTTATTATTGGTAGGGAAGTACTTAAGAACAGTGCATTAATCATGTCGTCTTAATAGATTTACACATATTACAGTCACATAAGGAAATTCATAAGCATCTACCATATCCAGACTGGAGGAGGATGGAGGTAGAACCCAGATTCTTGGAACTACATATAATGAAGAAATGAAGTTTGAGAGGAATAGCAGCTCCATACAGTATCTCTAGCGCTAAAATAAGATATATAGTGCAAGATCATGACAGATTTAACACGTCAATGAAAAATATGTAGAAAGGTGTGAGAGATGATATAATAAAGAGAAAGTAACAAATAGTGTAATAAAGCAAATTAGTGCCTTTTTTCTACAAACAATACTATAAATAAATAACTATGCCATGCAGGGCTCTGCTTAATCATCAGTACGCTTATACAAAAATATTTAACCAGTAGCTAAATCCATGGTCACGAAGTATGACCAAATCTCAATTTAGGCATAGCCTTATTTTAATAGAAGAAAACTGAAATGAGACCGCCACAAATCTATTATAATTCTAAGAACCAAAATTATCAGATGCCATGACTTCACTATTATACTCACTGGCTGAACACATATGTATTGCCAAAGGTCAATAAATGTACCGGTTACCAATCTCATTTTTGTTCCGTGCAATTCATGCATGTGATGGGCTAAAAAACAGTACAGTTCAGAAAACCCAGATGGTCCAAAAATGGGCATGGAATAAGATGTTATCTCGGAGTATAATCACTTTCTACCTCATTCAGGAAGAATTAGTATGTTTTCATGAGCCGGAGCAAACAACTGAAAGAAAAAACCTTTTCATTGTTTGAGTGCAAGAATCAGCTTACATATCACAATAATAATAAGATGATGACAAAGAATCCCCTCGTACCATCTTTCAGAATTGCAGTCACTTGGCATTATGTGCTACAGCCATGAAACAAAAATGATAATAAGAAAGATTAAAAGAGAAAATAAGAAGGAATCACTCTTAAAGACAAGAGTAAATCGCAAGATCCTCACAGCCTCACGAGTTCAATCCCGTGGTGCTGGGTTAGACAGAATAATTAGTACAATTCCAAATTCTGGAATCAGAACTGCATTCCCAAACTATCGGCCGGCTTATTAAGTCAATGGCCAGATTAGATACATAGGATTAGTGCCAAACAAACAGACATGTAGGATTAGTGCAAAACAAACAGACATGTGGTTAGATTAGATGGCTGTGTGCATCATGATGATGCAGAGGCCGGGGACTTTCCCCTTTTCGAAAAAAAAAATGTGGTTAGATTAGTTACCAGAAGAAAAGAACCAACATATTGGATAGGTAAAGGAACACATATCAATATTAGCTGGAGATCTTGTTTTATGTCTTATGCACACTGAACAAAGGAAAAACAGCAACGAAAAGCATAACCATCTGATGTAGAATCTTTGACTTTTGATGGCAACAAATCCGCAAATTAGAAACAAATATTCGACAGCAGCAGCAGCATACAAATCACACAGGCATTAAGCATACAGCAGCAGCGGTGGCATACAAAGCTACACATAATCAAATTTATAGCTGCAGCGGCAGCCGGCACACAAGGCTACAAATAATCAAATTTACAGCAGCAGCAGCAGCATACAAATTTCAATCTACAACAGCAGCATACAAATTTCAATCTACAACAGCAGCAGCACATCTGTTGCCGTGGAGGGAGGAGAGGAATAGCAACATCAAGCAGTGTAGGGAGCAATTGGTAGGGAGGAGCAACAACACACCTTGCTTCTTTTTTGAGGGACGCATGGACAGAGGAGGAGCAGGAGACAGTACGTAGGGGAGGCCACGGAGATGGTGCAGATCAGACGACACGTCCTCCCTCTGTCCATGGCCTCTCCAGGCGGAGAAGGCAACGACAATGACGGTGGGAGCGACCCGCTCTCTCTATCTGACGGGCCCTGCTCTCTCTATCTCTCCCTCCCATGACGCTCGAGCACGACAGGAAAGCAGCAACGCAACCGGCAGGAGGAGGAGGGGCAGGTGTGTGACGGAAGGGGAGGAGGTAGAGGGGTGGCGCCGAGAGGGACGGTAGGGGCGGCACCGTAGAAGAGGGGCTAGGGTTAGGGTTAGGGGAGATGGGGAAGCCAGGATAATAAGATCATAAAGGGTTTCCCCTGCTGTATATATATTATAAAGCAAACACATACAACAAGCATGTTGGGCCGCAGCACTAACCAAGCCCAAAAGATAAAACATGAAAAGAAAGAGAAACAAATGACGACACCGGCAGCTTGACGAAACGAAGAAGACCGACAGCAACCATTGCGTCCTCCGGAGATGTCCCACCGATGCGAGGATAGTATATAATAGAATGGCCATCTATCGGTACCCATCTCCTGGGAGGCTAGGACGTGCAATGACGAAATTGCCCCATTGGGGGCATGGATATTACAAAGGAATGCAATTGAAATTTTATCTGACGACCTAGAATGGCTGGCCGAAGATCCAACATCCCACATGATCCTAGCCCGAGATCGGACTGCTAGTATGATGGAAGAAATCCGATCGAACGGCCAAGAGTCTCGGAGCTTTGTGAGAGCTTAATACCCTCTAGGTCTTTACTCATGAGGGCATCTCCAACGCCGATGCATCCGTCCGCAGACACGGATGCAGGAGCCGCCCATCCAATGATAGCCGCAAATGTCTGGTTGGATTTAAAAATTAAGGAAATTTATCAAATTTGAAGCAAACTCAAACAAACTTGATAATATCATTCAAACTATGATAAATTTTACATAAAATCGAACATATTTCGTCCAGTGAACTATAAACCTTTTAAAACCTAATCCTATACTTAACGGTGACCTGGTAGGCCATGTTGGGCTGGCCGGCGGTTCCTCTGTCATCATCGTCGTCGCCGTTTTTGGATTCATAGACACATAGTCGTTGGGCTTCGGGCAGCGAAAGGGTGCGGTGTCGCTGCAGGGCTTCCCGGCAGCCGCCTGATGCTCGCGGATTATCCTGTTCGCTTGCTCGTGCGCTGTGCGCGGTGCAGCCGCAGCCACCGCCAACATGTGCGCGAGAGAGGGCGGCGAGCCTTGGAGGACGCAGTGGACTCGCGGTGAGACCACTCCAGGTCGTACTTGGCCATCTCCTTTCCGAGGCGGCGGAGATTGTGTTTTCTCGTCACTGCCGTCATCTTGGAGCAGTCCAAGGCCTAGGCCGTAGCCCGCTCGGGGTCCGCCACGTTGTGTGGCAGTGGGACATCGGAGTTGACGAACTCCAACCGGTGCACTGCATTGTGCTTATTCCGCCGATGCCGCTCCTTGTTGGAGTATTCCTCCGCCGTTAGGGCGCTTCGGGAGGACGAGTTGCTGCCGCTTTCGAATGCGACCGAGCGCCTTCGCGGCGATCACATGGGGCAGTGCCGCTCCTCCTTCATGTGGTGGGGCGGCGGGGAGAACCGCTCCACTTTGATAAGCCAGGGCGACGATGAGAGCTACTCATCCTTCACGCGTAGGGGTGGCGCCGAGAGCCACTCCTTGACGCGACGTCCGATTTGCATGCTGCAGTTGCGGGGGAGAGCGGGGAGGAGACGCCGGCTGCAGCTTGAGGTGGAGGCACATCTACAACGGCACCGCCGGGCCATTGATGCGGAGGACGGAGCATGACCTCCATCTACTGCTTGTTATCCTTCTCAGTCATGGCGTATACTGCTGTTGGGAACGTAGCATGTAATTTCAAAAAAATTGACTTAATAAGCATGAATGGAACTACAGCAGAATGGAACTACAGAAATGGTGTCATTAAAACTCCCTAGGTAAGTCACGCGGCATCTCTGAATTTTCTAGTTGGTTTGATCCCCAACCTCATCAAGAGGAATTATATGTGTGTATATCTACGAGCGCTTCTATCCATCCTCTCCTGCTGTCTACTTATTGGAATTGACATACATCTGGTTCGGGCTAGAATCGATCACTAATTCCTATGATGATTTTTTGAAGAAAGAAGCAAGAATTGATCATGTATTTGGCTAGATCTAGCTATTTATATACATGTACTTTGATATTCTTCCCTGTACTGTACCCTGATTTGATGCAATCAGCCCAGCATTTTGGCCTGTCTGCATGTTGTGTTTCCACCCGACTGAATTGCCTGTTGTGTTCACGCGTGTAACTAGCTTCTAAACATCAGTTGTCAAATCTTCAATCTCATTAGATTTCATGTTCTTGCCAGGCAGTAATCAAACATCAATTTTTACACTTTTTGCTGAATTTGCCAAACCACTATTCGTATAGCAGATAATTTGTATATAAATAGATTGGACGGCCGCCGCCACCGATGAGGCTGCCGTGTGAAAGAACAGTGGTGGACTTGTGGCAGAGGTGCTTACTTGCTTGACACTCTTATATAACCACTAGTAGGAAAAGGGGCTTTTACCCCGGTTCATAAGGGCCTTTAGTCCCGGTTCTGGAACCAGGACTAAAGGGTCGTTACTAATGCCCTAGCCCTTTAGTCCCGGTTCTTACACGAACCGGGACTAAAGGCCGTCCACGTGGCCGGTGCGGGGAGCCCAGGCAGGAGGGCCTTTGGTCCCGGTTGGTGCCACCAACCGGGACCAATAGGCATCCACGCGTCAGCACCTGGCAGGAGCTGAGGTTTTTGTTTTTTTTGAAAGGGGGTGGTTTAGGGGTTTTGGGGGGTTAATTTAGGTGTTTCATATATTGTGTTAGCTAGCTAATTAATAGAGAGAAGTGTCCTCTCTTATCTCCGTGCTTGGTCGACGCTACGTACTATATACGTATGGAGAGGAGTAGACACGCTAGCTAGTAATCAAATGAAGGAAACAAAAGATCGTCATGAACATATGCATACAGAGAGAAGTGATATCGACCACCTCTCCTTCTCCGAGATATTGGTCGAACAACAAGTTCTCGTATATCTATCCGACACTACCGGCTACATATATACAATAATTATCTCTTACAATACAATCTCCTAATTATATTGTAGGAACACAGGGTCCACATAGTATTCTCCGTTTTCAGCGATCACGTGGTCAAGGAAGAATGCCGCCAATTCCTCTTGAATTCCTCGCATACGATCTTCTGCTAGGAGTTGATCCCGCTTCCGAAAAATCTAATTTGAAGAAGGGGGTCAATACATATATATATATATATATATATATATATATATATATATATATATATATATGAATAAATGAAACTCAACACAAATGATGGTAATAAAATAAAATTGTGAATATTATTGCTTACGCACTTCATATTGTTCTTCAGTGTAGCCCCACTCACAGGTATGGTAGCGGATGGACTCGCAAACGTAGTATCCACAGTAATTATTCCCGGGTTGCTGCCACAACCACTTTACAAGAAATAGAGGTCAATCATACTGATAAGCAAGCATGCTAAATGGTATTGATCAAACTAGCGCTTGAATCACTAGGAGATGTGCGGAACATGCTACTATAGTACTTACTTTCGGGTGTCTAAATTGCAGCTGGTTCGGCAGTCCCGGGGCTTTTGAGGTGAATTTTCTCCAAACCCTGCCAGACAAAGAAAACAATTACTTGATATCAGGAAATGAACAAAGTTGCTGATATGGTGGATAATGATCGATTTAACTTACTTCTGGAGCATTTGAGTCATGTTCGCATAGTCCTGGGTGTTGGAAATATGCCCTAGAGGCAATAATAAATGGTTATTATTATATTTCTTTGTTCATGGTAATTGTCTATTATTCATGCTATAATTGTATTGTCCGGAAATCGTAATACATGTGTGAATACATAGACCACAACATGTCCCTAGTAAGCCTCTAGTTGACTAGCTCGTTGATCAACAGATAGTCATGGTTTCCTGACTATGGACATTGGATGTCATTGATAACGGGATCACATCATTAGAAGAATGATGTGATGGACAAGACCCAATCATAAGCATAGCATAAAAGATCGTGTAGTTTCGTTTGCTAGAGCTTTTCCAATGTCAAGTATCTTTTCCTTAGACCATGAGATCGTGCAACTCCCGGATACCGTAGGAGTGCTTTGGGTGTGCCAAACGTCACAAAGTAACTGGGTGACTATAAAGGTGCACTACGGGTATCTCCGAAAGTGTCTGTTGGGTTGGCACGGATCGAGACTGGGATTTGTCACTCCGTGTGACGGAGAGGTATCTCTGGGCCCACTCGGTAATGCATCATCA
This sequence comes from Triticum aestivum, assembly GCF_018294505.1. Taxonomy (NCBI): domain Eukaryota; kingdom Viridiplantae; phylum Streptophyta; class Magnoliopsida; order Poales; family Poaceae; genus Triticum; species Triticum aestivum. Next base: position 587,725,809 of record NC_057802.1, on the reverse strand, counting down.
TAATGAGCTCAATGTGACTAAGGCGTTAGTCACGGGATCATGCATTACGGTACGAGTAAAGAGACTTGCCGGTAACGAGATTGAACAAGGTATTGGGATACCGACGATCGAATCTCGGGCAAGTAACATACCGATTGACAAAGGGAATTGCATACGGGATTGATTGAATCCTCGACACCGTGGTTCATCCGATGAGATCATCATGGAACATGTGGGAGCCAACATGGGTATCCAGATCCCGCTGTTGGTTATTGACCAGAGAGGCGTCTCGGTCATGTCTGCATGTCTCCCGAACCCGTAGGGTCTACACACTTAAGGTTCGGTGACGCTAGGGTTGTAGAGATATATGTATGCGGAAACCCGAAAGTTGTTCGGAGTCCCGGATGAGATCCCGGAATGGTCCGGAGGTGAAGAATTATATATAGGAAGTCATGTTTCGGCCACCGGGAAAGTTTCGGGGGTTACCGGTATACCGGAACCACCGGAAGGGTCCCGGGGGTCCACCGGGTGGGGCCACCTATCCCGGAGGGCCCCATGGGCTGAAAGTGGAAGGGAACCAGCCCCTAGTGGGCTGGGTGCCCCCCCCCATGGGCCTCCCCCCATGCGCCTAGGGTTGGGAACCCTAGGGTGGGGGGGCTTCCCCCTTGCCTTGGGGGGCAAGGCAACCCCTTCCCCCCTTGGCCGCCGAACCCCCCTTGGAGATCCCATCTCCCAGGGCCGGCGCCCCCCCAAGGGGCCTATATAAAGGGGGGGGGAGAGGGAAGGCAGAAACCAACAGCCTTGGGCGCCTCCCTCCTCCCCTGCAACACCTCTCTCTCTCTCTCTCTCGCAGAAGCTCGGCGAAGCCCTGCCGGAGACCCGCTACATCCACCACCACGCCGTCGTGCTGCTGGATCTCCATCAACCTCTCCTTCCCCCTTGCTGGATCAACAAGGAGGAGACGTCGCTGCACCGTACGTGTGTTGAACGCGGAGATGCCGTCCGTTCGGCACTCGGTCATCGGTGATTTGGATCACGGCGAGTACGACTCCGTCATCCACGTTCATTGGAACGCTTCCGCTCGCGATCTACAAGGGTATGTAGATGCACTCCCTTCCCCTCGTTGCTAGTATACTCCATAGATGCATCTTGGTGAGCGTAGGAAAATTTTAAAATTATGCTACGATTCCAACAGTGGCATCATGAGCCAGGCCTATGCGTAGTTACTATGCACGAGTAGAACACAAAGCAGTTGTGGGCGTTGAGTTTGCCAATTCTTCTTGCTGCTACTAGTCTTTTCTTGTTTCGGCGGCATTGTAGGATGAAGCGGCCCGGACCGACCTTACACGTATGCTTACGTGAGACAGGTTCCACCGACTGACATGCACTAGTTGCATAAGGTGGCTAGCGGGTGTCTGTCTCTCCTACTTTAGTCGGAACGGATTCGATGAAAAGGGTCCTTATGAAGGGTAAATAGAAATTGGCAAATCACGTTGTGGTCATACGTAGGTAAGAAAACGTTCTTGCTAGAAACCTACAAACCACGTAAAACTTGCAACAACAATTAGAGGACGTCTAACTTGTTTTTGCAGCAAGTGCTATGTGATGTGATATGGCCAGAAGATGTGATGAATGATATATGTGATGTATGAGATTGATCATATTCTTGTAATAGGAATCACGACTTGCATGTCGATGAGTATGACAACCGGCAGGAGCCATAGGAGTTGTCTTTATTATTTTGCATGACCTGCGTGTCATTGAATAACGCCATGTAATTTACTTTACTTTGTTGCTAAACGTGTTAGCCATAGAAGTAGAAGTAATCGTTGGCGTGACGACTTCATGAAGACACAATGATGGAGATCATGATGATGGAGATCATGGTGTCATGCCGGTGACGAAGATGATCATGGTGCCCCGAAGATGGAGATCAAAGGAGCATAATGATATTGGCCATATCATGTCACTATTTGATTGCATGTGATGTTTATCATGTTTTTGCATCTTATTTGCTTAGAACGACGGTAGTAAGTAAGATGATCCCTTATAATAATTTCAAGAAAGTGTTCACCCTAAGTATGCACCGTTGCGAAGGTTCGTTGTTTCGAAGCACCACATGATGATCGGGTGTGATAGATTCTAACGTTCGAATACAACGGGTGTTGACGAGCCTAGCATGTACAGACATGGCCTCGGAACACACGCAATACACTTAGGTTGACTTGATGAGCCTAGCATGTACAGACATGGCCTCGGAACACGGAGGACCGAAAGGTCGAGCATGAGTCGTATAGAAGATACGATCAACATGGAGATGTTCACCGATCTTGACTAGTTCGTCTCACGTGATGATCGGACACGGTCTAGTTAAACTCGGATCATGTTTCACTTAGATGACGAGAGGGATGCCTATCTGAGTGGGAGTTCATTAAATAATTTGATTAGATGAACTTAATTATCATGAACTTAGTCTAAAATCTTTACACTATGTATTGTAGATCAAATGGCCAACGTTGTCCTCAATTTCAACGCGTTCCTAGAGAAAACCAAGCTGAAAGATGATGGCAGCAACTATACGGACTGGGTCCGGAACCTGAGGCTCATCCTCATAGTAGCCAAGAAAGATTATGTCTTAGAAGCACCACTAGGTGATGCACCAATCCCTGAGAACCAAGACATTATGAACACTTGGCAATCACGTGCTGATGATTACTCCCTCGTTCAGTGCGGCATGATTTACAGCCTAGAACCGGGTCTCCAAAAGCGTTTTGAGAAACATGGAGCATACGAGATGTTCGAGGAGCTGAAACTAGTTTTCCAAGCTCATGCCCGGGTCGAGAGATATGATGTCTCCGACATGTTCTTCAGCTGTAAAATGGAGGAGAACAATTCTTTTAGTGAGCACATACTCAGAATGTCTGGGTTGCACAACTGCTTGTCTCAGCTGGGAGTTAATCTCCCGGATGACGCGGTCATTGACAGAATCCTCCAGTCGCTTCCACCAAGCTACAAGAGCTTTGTGATGAACTACAATATGCAGGGGATGGAAAAGACCATTCCTGAGGTATATTCAATGCTGAAATCAGCGGAAGGGGAGATCAGAAAAGAACATCAAGTGTTGATGGTGAATAAAACCACTAAGTTCAAGAAGGGCAAGGGTAAGAAGAACTTCAAGAAGGACGGCAAGGGAGTTGCCGCGCCCGGTAAACCAGTTACTAGGAAGAAGTCAAAGAATGGACCCAAGCCCGAGACTGAGTGCTTTTATTGCAAGGGAAGTGGTCACTGGAAGCGGAACTGCCCCAAATACTTAGCGGACAAGAAGAAGGCCGGCAACACCAAAGGTATATGTGATATACAAGTTATTGATGTGTACCTTACCAGTACTCGTAGTAGCTCCTGGGTATTTGATACCGGTGCGGTTGCTCATATTTGTAACTCAAAACAGGAACTACGGAATAAACGGAGACTGGCGAAGGACGGGGTGACGATGCGCGTCGGGAATGGTTCCAAGGTCGATGTGATCGCCGTCGGCACGCTACCTCTGCATCTACCCACGGGATTAGTTTTAAACCTCAATAATTATTATTTAGTGCCAGCTTTGAGCATGAACATTGTATCTGGATCTCGTTTAATTCGAGATGGCTACTCATTTAAATCCGAGAATAATGGTTGTTCTATTTATTTGAGAGATATGTTTTATGGTCATGCCCCGCTGGTCAATGGTTTATTTTTGATGAATCTCGAACGTGATGTTACACATGTTCATAGTGTGAATACCAAATGATGTAAAGTTGATAACGATAGTCCCACATACTTGTGGCACTGCCGCCTTGGTCACATTGGTGTCAAGCGCATGAAGAAGCTCCATGCAGATGTACTTTTGGAGTCTCTTGATTACGAATCATTTGACACGTGCGAACCATGCCTCATGGGTAAGATGACCAAGACTCCGTTCTCCGGAACAATGGAGCGAGCAACCAACTTATTGGAAATCATACATACCGATGTGTGTGGTCCAATGAGTGTTGAGGCTCGCGGAGGATATCGTTATGTTCTCACTTTCACTGATGATTTAAGTAGATATGGGTATGTCTACCTAATGAAACACAAGTCTGAAACCTTTGAAAAGTTCAAGGAATTTCAGAGTGAAGTTGAGAATCAACGTGACAGGAAAATAAAATTCTTACGATCAGATCGTGGTGAAGAATATTTAAGTCATGAATTTGGTACACACTTAAGAAAATGTGGAATAGTTTCACAACTCACGCCGCCTGGAACACCTCAGAGAAATGGTGTGTCTGAACGTCGTAATCGCACTCTATTGGATATGGTGCGATCTATGATGTCTCTTACCGATTTACCGCTCTCATTTTGGGGCTATGCTTTAGAGACTGCTGCATTCACTTTAAATAGGGCTCCGTCGAAATCCGTTGAGACGACACCGTATGAATTATGGTTTGGGAAGAAACCTAAGCTGTCGTTTCTAAAAGTTTGGGGATGCGATGCTTATGTCAAGAAACTTCAACCTGAAAAGCTCGAACCCAAATCGGAAAAATGCGTCTTCATAGGATACCCTAAGGAAACCATTGGGTATACCTTCTACCTCAGATCCGAAGGCAAGATCTTCGTTGCCAAGAACGGGTCCTTTCTGGAGAAGGAGTTTCTCTCGAAAGAATTGAGTGGGAGGAAAGTGGAACTTGATGAGGTGATAGTCACCCCTTCCGAACCGGAAAGTAGCGCAGCGCGGGAAAATATTCCTGTGGTGCCTACACCGACTGGGGAGGAAGTTAATGATGATGATCATTAAGCTTCAGATCAAGTTACTAAACTTCGTAGGTCCACAAGGACACGTTCCGCACCAGAGTGGTACGACAACCCTGTCCTGGAAATCATGTTGTTGGACAACGGTGAACCTTCGAACTATGAAGAAGCGATGGCGGGCCCGGATTCCGACAAATGGGTAGAAGCCATGAAATCCGAGATAGAATCCATGTATGAAAACAAAGTATGGACTTTGACTGACTTGCCCGATGAGCGGCGAGCCATAGAAAACAAATGGATCTTTAAGAAGAAGACGGGCGCAGATGGTAATGTGACCATCTACAAAGCTGGACTTGTCGCTAAGGGTTATCGACAAGTTCAAGGGGTTGACTACGATGAGACTTTCTCACCCGTAGCGAAGCTGAAGTCCGTCCGAATCATGTTAGCAATTGCCGCATACTATGATTATGAGATGTGGCAGATGGACGTCAAAACGGCATTCCTTAACGACTTCCTTAAGGAAGAGTTGTATATGATGCAGCCGGAAGGTTTTGTCGATCCTAAGAATGCTAACAAAGTATGCAAGCTCCAGCGCTCAATCTATGGGCTGGTGCAAGCATCTCGGAATTGGAACATTCGCTTTGATGAGATGATCAAAGCGTTTGGGTTTACACAGACTTATGGAGAAGCCTGTGTTTACAAGAAAGTGAGTGGGAGCTCTGTAGCATTTCTCATATTATATGTGGATGACATACTATTGATGGGAAATGATATAGAATTCTTGGAAAGTATAAAGGCCTATTTGAATAAGTGTTTTTCAATGAAGGACCTTGGAGAAGCTGCTTATATATTAGGCATCAAGATCTATAGAGATAGATCAAGACGCCTCATTGGTCTTTCACAGAGTACATACCTTGACAAGATATTGAAGAAGTTCAGTATGGATCAGTCCAAGAAGGGGTTCTTGCCTGTGTTGCAAGGTGTGCAATTGAGCACGGCTCAATGCCCAACCACGGCAGAAGATATAGAAAAGATGAGTGTCATCCCCTATGCCTCGGCCATAGGGTCTATTATGTATGCCATGCTGTGTACCAGACCTGATGTAAACCTTGCCGTAAGTTTGGTAGGAAGGTACCAAAGTAATCCCGGCATGGAACACTGGACAGCGGTCAAGAATATCCTGAAGTACCTGAAGAGGACTAAGGATATGTTTCTCGTTTATGGAGGTGACGAAGAGCTCGTCGTAAAGGGTTACGTCGATGCTAGCTTCGACACAGATCTGGATGACTCAAAGTCACAAACCGGATACGTGTATATTTTGAATGGAGGAGCAGTAAGCTGGTGCAGTTGCAAGCAAAGCGTCGTGGCGGGATCTACATGTGAAGCGGAGTACATGGCAGCCTCGGAGGCAGCACAGGAAGCAGTCTGGATGAAGGAGTTCATTACCGACCTAGGGGTGATTCCCAATGCGTCGGGCCCGATGAATCTCTTCTGTGACAACACTGGAGCTATTGCCCTTGTGAAGGAGCCCAGGTTTCACAGGAAGACCAGGCATATCAAGCGTTGCTTCAACTCCATTCGTGAAAGTGTTCAAAATGGAGACATAGATATTTGTAAAGTACATACGGACCTGAATGTAGCAGATCCGTTGACTAAACCTCTCCCTAGGGAAAAACATGATCAACACCAGGACGCAATGGGTGTTCGATTCATCACAATGTAACTAGATTATTGACTCTAGTGCAAGTGGGAGACTGTTGGAAATATCCCCTAGAGGCAATAATAAATGGTTATTATTATATTTCTTTGTTCATGGTAATTGTCTATTATTCATGCTATAATTGTATTGTCCGGAAATCATAATACATGTGTGAATACATAGACCACAACGTGTCCCTAGTATGCCTCTAGTTGACTAGCTCGTTGATCAACAGATAGTCATGGTTTCCTGACTATGGACATTGGATGTCATTGATAACGGGATCACATCATTAGGAGAATGATGTGATGGACAAGCCCAATCCTAAGCATAGCATAAAAGATCGTGTAGTTTCGTTTGCTAGAGCTTTTCCAATGTCAAGTATCTTTTCCTTAGACCACGAGATCGTGCAACTCCCGGATACCGTAGGAGTGCTTTGGGTGTGCCAAACGTCACAACGTAACTGGGTGACTATAAAGGTGCACTACGGGTATCTCTGAAAGTGTCTGTTGGGTTGGCACGGATCGAGACTGGGATTTGTCACTCCGTGTGACGGAGAGGTATCTCTGGGCCCACTCGGTAATGCATCATCATAATGAGCTCAATGTGACTAAGGCGTTAGTCACGGGATCATGCATTACGGTACGAGTAAAGAGACTTGCCGGTAACGAGATTGAACAAGGTATTGGGATACCGACGATCGAATCTCGGGCAAGTAACATACCGATTGACAAAGGGAATTGCATACGGGATTGATTGAATCCTCGGCACCGTGGTTCATCCGATGAGATCATCATGGAACATGTGGGAGCCAACATGGGTATCCAGATCCCGCTGTTGGTTATTGACCGGAGAGGCGTCTCGGTCATGTCTGCATGTCTCCCGAACCCATAGGGTCTACACACTTAAGGTTCGGTGACGCTAGGGTTGTAGAGATATATGTATGTGGAAACCCGAAAGTTGTTCGTAGTCCCGGATGAGATCCCGGACGTCACGAGAGGTTCCGGAATGGTCCGGAGGTGAAGAATTATATATAGGAAGTCAAGTTTCGGCCACCGGGAAAGTTTCGGGGGTTACCGGTATTGTACCGGGATCACCGGAAGGGTCCCGGGGGTCCACCGGGTGGGGCCACCTATCCCGGAGGGCCCCATGGGCTGAAAGTGGAAGGGAACCAGCCCCTAGTGGGCTGGGCGCCCCCCATGGGCCTCCCCCCATGCGCCTAGGGTTGGGAACCCTAGGGTGGGGGGGGGGCTTCCCCCTTGCCTTGGGGGGCAAGGCAACCCCTTCCCCCCTTGGCCGCCGCCCCCCCATGAAGATCCCATCTCCCAGGGCCGGAGCCCCCCCAAGGGGCCTATATAAAGGGGGGAGGGAGGGCAGCAACCAACAGCCTTGGGCGCCTCCCTCCTCCCCTGCAACACCTCTCTCTCTCTCGCAGAAGCTCGGCGCAGCCCTGCCGGAGACCCGCTACATCCACCACCACGCCGTCGTGCTGCTGGATCTCCATCAACCTCTCCTTCCCCCTTGCTGGATCAAGAAGGAGGAGACGTCGCTGCACCGTACGTGTGTTGAACGCGGAGGTGCCGTCCGTTCGGCACTCGGACATCGGTGATTTGGATCACAGCGAGTACGACTCCGTCATCCACGTTCATTGGAACGCTTCCGCTCGCGATCTACAAGGGTATGTAGATGCACTCCCTTCCCCTCGTTGCTAGTATACTCCATAGATGCATCTTGGTGAGCGTAGGAAAATTTTAAAATTATGCTACGATTCCCAACACTGGGGACCTTTTCGTCTCGAGTCTAAGACGGTTACTACTCCCGGCTCAAGCTTAATCTCTAGGAGAATATAGTGGAAGCTGCACATGCATGCATAAGTCATCAATTACATTACCATAACCTGGACTAATAAGGGAAACCGAATATGCAGAAGACAGTAACACTCACTTGAAGTTGTAAGGAAAGAGTATTATATCTTTGTTTTGATTTAATACCAACGATTGTAGCAAGTTGGCCTCGGCTTCTTTGGGATGTTTTTCAACCGTATATGCATCTATGAGATTTGTGTTAATGAACCCAATATCACCGATTTGTCTTTTCTTCAATTCGGCGATCCTCAATCTGCATAATATAGTGAGGATAAGTATAAATACATGCAATGAAAGAGCTGACCTATATAGAGAGACTTAATGACAGAAGTAGTACTACTTACAGACAGTAGCAAGTGATCGTTGTTTTATCGAGGGACTTTAGATTGTAAAACTGGAAGAAATCCTCAAATGGAACATTCAGCAGTTCAATTCCAACGAGGTCATGCTCCGGTTTAACTCTCAGTGTCAAAGTACTCATCCCATCAGACTCTCTGCAGGTTTTCATGTACCAATCATGTAGTCTTCGCATCATCGTGCTTAGAGATCTGACATCTTTGACGAAAGGCTTCCCGTAATGGTATTTGTGTTCGTCCACCTCCATGATTTCATAATGTACATCGTCGGGCAGGTAATCTCCAAGATTGCTATAACCGGGCACCATACCCGGATCATTAGCGACGATGTCTTTTGACACCTTGAGCGGGGGGCACGATTGGTTCGCTTGTTCGCCAAGCCGGGCAATTTTTTTCCCAGCTCGTCGTTCTTTCATTCTTTTATCACTGATAGTACTTCCCGACCGCTCCGCTTCGGCATATGCCTTTCCAAGAACGTGCTCATAGTTGCCTCTTGGCGGAGACTTTGGTGGTTTTGTCAGGATAGCCAGAGTGCGCTTTGCTTTCACCGGATCTACCTTCTCCTCCGGAGGTGGATGTTTCTTTGCTTTGACCCCTTCAAAGAAGTTCTTCAATTCGGCTCGCACGATCTTCGCGTTCTCCTCCTCGGTCCTCTCATATGGTAACTTCTCTGGAGTCTTCAGAGAAGGACCGAATCTGTATTGCCTCCCGCCTCTGGCAGCTGTACTGCTAGACGCCGGCAGAGCAGACGGAGCGGCTGCGGCTGTCTTCTTTCCTTGCTTACGAGGCGGAGGAGAAGGACTACGACGCGCTGGAGCAGCCGCAGCGGCGGCGGGTCTCTTCCGCCCTTGCTGACGAGGTGGAGAAGGAGGAGGCTGGCTGCTCTGGCGCGCCGGCGCTGGCGGAGAAGGAGGCGGAGTGCCGCCACGCGCCGGAGAAGGAGGCTGAGTGCCCTGATCACTCGCCGGAGGAGGAGGCGGAGGAGGAGGCGGAGTGCCCTTACTCGCCGGAGCCGTCCAGTTCGGAAGCTTGATGAGCTCCTTCCGCCATAGGCATGGAGTCTTCAGAGCTAAACCCAGCCGAGTCTCCCCTTCACCGGTAGGGTGGTCAAGCTGGAGGTCCTCAAATCCCTCCGTTATTTCATCCACCATCACCCTAGCATATCCTTCTGGAATCGGCCGGCAGTGGTAGGTTGCGCCGGGTTCAGTAGGTAAAACAGAGCCAACAGCCGCCTTGACTTTCAAGTTCTGCCATTCCGCCATAAGGTGGCAATGTTGAGACTCCGTGATAGCATCCACGGGGTAGCTAGGAGTAGCCGCATGCTCCAGCTGAGGCAACTCGGTGGAAGCCACGCTGCTTCTACGCTGAGATGGCGGTGTAGCTTTGGGGGCAGTTTCGGCATCTCTATTGCCGTCTCGTTCCTCTAGCACTTGAACCCTTTCGTGCAGACGCTGAATTTGGATCTGCTCCACTTTTTTCCTCCTCTCCTGGGTTTTGTAACCGCCCGCGTCCGGAAAACCAGCCTTCCACGGAACGGAGCCTGGCGTGCCTCGTGTCCGTCCAGGGTGCTCAGGATTCCCGAGGGCCATTGTGAGCTCGTCGTTCTCTCTGTCTGGAACGAACGTCCCTTGCTGCGCTGCATCGATATCGTGCTTAAGCTTCATGACGGGTATTGCAAGTTGCTCGTCCATCCAACGACACCTCCCTGATACAGGGTCCACGGTTCCGCCAGCCCCGAAGAACCAAGTCCGGCAACGGTCTGGCCAGTTCATTGTCTCTGGTTCGATCCCTTTATCAAGCAGATCCCTCTCAGACTTGGCCCACTTAGGCCGGGCTTTGAGGTAGCCACCTGACCCCGTGCGATGGTGAAGCTTCTTCTTCGCAGCATTCTGCTTGTTTGTCGCTGACATCTTCTTACTCTTTTCCGATGTCTTGTGGGCCACAAATGCGGGCCAGTGATCTCTGATCTTCTCATACCGGCCGACGAATTTTGGTGTCTCTTCTTTGTCGACAAAAGTTTTCAGCTCATTCTTCCACCTCCTGAATAGGTCTGCCATCTTCTTAAGAGCATGAGACTTGATTAATTGCTCTATAACTGGCTTCTCCGGATCCTCCTCTGGCGGTAGGGTGAAATTTGCCTTCAGCTCAGTCCAAAGATCATCTTTCTGCATATCATTGACATAAGACACCTCAGGGTCTTCCTTCTTAGGCTTATACCATTGGTGGATGCTGATCGGGATCTTGTCCCTAACTAGAACCCCGCACTGAGCAGCAAAAGCATCCTTTGTCCGGAGGGGTTCAATCGGTTGGCCGTCGCGCGCGATTGCTGTGATCTCAAACCTTTCATCCGAGCGCAACTTTCTCTTCGGGCCTCGTCTCTTTACCGCAGTTGTGCTCGATCCGGAGGGCTAGAAAAAAGAAGAAAGACGAGTGTTAATTAATATGTGTACATACCAAAACAATGAATGCATCAATTAGCTAGTCAGCACAGGCTTAACTAATATATTTACCTGGCCGGACTCTGTTCGGTCACCGGAGCCGTCACCACGGGCTCCTTCTTGCACCAGCATTGGGTCACCGGAGCCATCATAATCATGTCTTTCCTCCTCCACTCTTCGATCACCGCAGCCTGCTTCTTCACCCTGTTCTTCCAGACCATCATTGTCGTTAAGATACGACAAGATATCACCTCCGGCTAAGATTATGTCCCCCAACACATCTTCTGCTTGCTCATCTCGTCCGTGCTCCATTGTTTCTGCAAATATTACAACATGGCAATTATTACACAAACATGACAGCAGGTGGATATATTAGTGCAAACGTAGACCTAGCTTATTCCGGGTTTGGGGTGGCCTAGGCAACGCTTCAAGGGTAGGGGCGCGGCGGGAGGGGGTAGGAGACCGACATCGTTTTTTTCTAGGGTTTGGGTGTCCTCGAGAGTTTTGGTCGAGCGAGAGGGCCGGGGGGTGCTCCCGTGGTATAAGTTATCACGGTCGAGAGGGGGTATACATATCGACCGTCCATCATGTCGAAGTTATCTGGGAGGGAGTTATATATATCGACAACGACGACATACATACACAGGGAAAATAATGTTATCGGGGAGGGGGTATATATCGACCCCCCCCACGTGTTGAAGTTATCGGGAGGGGGTTTTATATCGACAACGACGACATACATACACGGGAAAATAATGTTATCGAGGAGGGGGTATATCGACCCCCCCTCGTGTTGAAGTTATCGGGAGGGGGTAATATCGACAACGACAACTTACATACACGGGAAAATAATGTTATCGGGGAGGGGGTATATCGACCCCCCCCACGTGTTGAAGTTATCAGGAGGGGGTTATATCGACAACGACGACATATATACACGGGAAAATAATGTTATCGGGGAGGGGGTAGATCGACCCCCCTCGTGTTGAAGTTATCCCCCCTCGTGTTGAAGTTATCGGGAGGGGTATATATCGACGACGACAGACCCGATAAAACATAAGAAAACGAAGAAGAAATAAAAAGAGGAGAGAAGAAGAAAGGAATAGAGGAGAGGATTGAAGAAAAAAAGAAGAAAAAAAGAAGAAAAAAAAGAGGAGAAGAAGAAAGGAATAGAGGAGAAGAAGAAAAAATAGAATATATTCTATTTTTTCTTCTTCTCCTCTATTCCTTTCTTCTTCTCCTCTTCTTTTTCTTCTTTTTTCCTCTTCTTATTTATATCTCCTCTTCTTCCTCTCCTCTTCTTCTTTCTTTCCTCTTCTTATTTTCTTCTTTCCTATCCTTCTTTTTCTTCTTCTTCCCTTCCTAGCTAGATATATAAAACTTTTCTAAAATTGTAACTTTTGCATATATAAAACTTTTCCATGTGGATCATCATTTCTCATATATATCGAATATATATCCGTTGTCATATATAGAAACTTTCTATATATGAATAAAAAACTTTCTATGAACAAAAAAACATTTTTGACATATATATTCATACATTTTGAACATCTACATACATACAAATTTTTTTTGTTCACATATACATTATAGCCACATACACATATACATCACATATGAACAAAAAAATTAAACTAATAAAAAAAACAGAGCCGGGGCGGCGGCTCTCACAGCGGGGGCGGCTAGGACGATGGCAACGGCGGGGGCGGCGAGGGCGCCGGCGCGCGGGGCCGGGACGGGGCGGCGAGGGCGCCGGCGAGCACGCGCGGGCCGGGCAGGGGGGCTCGGGGCGCCGAGGCGGCGCACGCGAGCAGGGGAGCACGAGGCGGGGCGGCGCGTGGGGGCAAGGGCGCGGGGCGACGGCGACGAGGAGCGGGCGGCGACGGCGACGAGCACCGGGTGGCGACCCGTCGAGGCAAGGGCGCGGGGCGACGGCGACGAGGAGCGGGCGGCGACGGCGAGCACGGGCAGCCTGGCGGCGTCGGGGGCAACTGGCGAGGTATGTCGAAAATTTCCTAAGTGTGGACTTATATAGCAAAGCCTTTAGTCCCGGTTCGTGGCACCAACCGGGACTAAAGGTGGGCATTAGTCCCGGTTGGTGCCACCAACCGGGACCAAAGGCCCTTTTCAGCAGCCCAAAGGGCGGGAAGCGGCGGCCTTTGGTCCCGGTTGGTGGCACCAACCGGGACTAAAGGGGGGGCATTGGTCCCGGTTGGTGCACCAACCGGGACCAAAGGCCTTGCGCTGCCCGCGGCCAAAAGTTTAGTCCCACCTCGCTAGTTGAGAGGGGCTCGGAGTGGTTTATAAGCCCCACTGCGGCTGCCCTCTCGAGCTCCTCTCAAATGCAGGCTTACGGGCCTAATGTCACACTGTGCTGTCTGTTGGCCTATTGGGCCTTCTGCGGGCCTGAATCCTGGCCCAGGTTGGGTTTCTAGTCGTATTCAGGCCGTGGTGGCCCAATAGGTGGCAGTTTTTTTAAAAAATCCAGTTTTTGGTTCTGTTTTTGCATTATTTATTTTCTTTTGTTTTTTGCTTTATTTTTTAATTCTTTTTGCTTTTAGGTCAGCAAAATTATAAACTGTCTGTTAGTGCCATTAGTTTTAGAAAACATATAAACTTTCTATTAGTGCCATTAGTTCTTTATGAAAATTCTTTTTGCTGTATTTAGTTTTTTGTTTTCTTTTTTGCTATATTTATTTTGTTTTGTTTCTACTTACAACAAAAAACTTATTTATTTTATTTTATTTTGTTTCTAATTACTTATTTATTTTACTTTATGATAATTCTTTCTGCTATTAAAGTTTCTATCAAAAAAAGTTCTTTATGAAAATTCTTTTTGCTTTTAATGATTAAAAATAAAAAAGAGGCGCAATGCGCGTTGATTTGCTTCAAGCCTTTCGGAATAGTGTAGACTGCACTGCACATAGCTCGATGCAGTCTACCTTATTCCTCAAGGCTTGAAGCTAAGCAACGTGAGCATTGCGCCTCTTCTTCATCGTCTCTGCACTCAGGGCTTATAAACCGCTCCTAGTGCCTCTCAGCTAGCGAGGTGGGACTAAAAAACTGCTTAGCTAGTAAGAAACTCTAGTACCGGTTCGTGCCACGAACAGGTACTAAAGGTGCTCGTGGGGCCACAGCCTCATTAGTACCGGTTCGTGGCACCAACAGGGACCAAAGGGTGGAATTGGTCCCGGTTCGTGCCACCAACCGGGACCAATGGCCTTGCACAGCGGCGTGGTGGTGAGTTTAGTCCCACCTCGCTAGCTAAGAGAGAGCCGCACCTGTTTATAAGGTGCGGTGCGCCTGAGCTGTCGAGCTCCTCTCTAAAGCAGGCTTACGGGCCTAACCTCTCTGCACTCAGGGCTTATAAAGCATTTCAAATGAACTCTGAAAAGGTTGAAAGTTGGCATGGTATCATCATTTCATCCACATAGCATGTGCAAGAAAGTTGAGAGGGTTACGGCAAAAACTAGATGCACTTCTTGTACAAAACGGACAATGGTATCATACTCGTCTATTACAAAGTTGGCATGGTATCATCATAATAGTTGCGGGAGAAAGTCTTCACTTTTTCTTCGCTTGTGTCATTTGCTTATTGCGCCGTAACCATGGATAATCTTCATCGTTTATCAGGATGCTTGGGTCAGCCTTGACTTTGAAGGGAGGAATTTCATGAAACTTTTCATAATCTTCAGACATGTCTGTCTTGCCCTCCACTCCCACAATGTCCCTTTTTCCTGAAAGAACTATGTGCCGCTTTGGCTCATCGTATGATGTATTCGCTTCCTTATCTTTTCTTTTCCTCGGTCTGGTAGACATGTCCTTCACATAGATAACCTGTGCCACATCATTGGCTAGGACGAACGGTTCGTCAGTGTACCCAAGATTGTTCAGATCCACTGTTGTCATTCCGTACTGTGGGTCTACCTGTACCCCGCCTCCTGACAGATTGACCCATTTGCACTTAAACAAAGGGACCTTAAAATCATGTCCGTAGTCAAGTTCCCATATGTCCATTATGTAACCATAATATGTGTCCTTTCCCCTCTCGGTTGCTGCATCAAAGCGGACACCGCTGTTTTGGTTGGTGCTCTTTTGATCTTGGGCGATCGTGTAAAATGTATTCCCATTTATCTCGTATCCTTTGTAAGTCAATACAGTCGAAGATGGTCCCCTGGACAACGAGTACAACTCATCACAAACAGTGGTGTCACCTCTGAGACGTGTTTCCAACCAACTGCTGAAAGTCCTGATGTGTTCACATGTAATCCAGTCGTCACACTGCTCCGGGTGTTTGGAGCGCAGACTGTTCTTGTGTTCATCGACATACGGGGTCACCAAGGTAGAGTTCTGTAGAACTGTGTAGTGTGCTTGAGACCAAGAATATCCGTCCCTGCATATTATTGAGTCCCCCTCCGAGCGTGCCTTTTCCAGTCAGTCTCCCCTCATACCGCGATTTAGGGAGACCTATCTTCTTCAGGCCAGGAATGAAGTCAACACAAAACCCAATGACATCCTCTGTTTGATGGCCCATGGAGATGCTTCCTTCTGGCCTAGCGCGGTTACGGACATATTTCTTTAGGACTCCCATGAACCTCTCAAAGGGGAACATATTGTGTAGAAATACGGGCCCCAGAATGACAATCTCGTCGACTAGATGAACTAGGACGTGCGTCATGATATTGAAGAAGGATGGTGGGAACACCAGCTCGAAACTGACAAGACATTGCGCCACATCACTCCTTAGCCTTGGTATGATTTCTGGATCGATCACCTTCTGAGAGATTGCATTGAGGAATGCACATAGCTTCACAATGGCTAATCGGACGTTTTCCGGTAGAAGCCCCCTCAATGCAACCGGAAGCAGTTGCGTCATAATCACGTGGCAGTCATGAGACTTTAGGTTCTGGAACTTTTTCTCTGGCATATTTATTATTCCCTTTATATTCGACGAGAAGCCAGTCGGGACCTTCATACTGAGCAGGCATTCAAAGAAGATTTCTTTCTCTTCTTTCGTAAGAGCGTAGCTGGCAGGACCTTCATACTGCTTCGGAGGCATGCCGTCTTTTTCGTGCAAACGTTGCAGGTCCTCCCGTGCCTCAGGTGTATCTTTTGTCTTCCCATACACGCCCAAGAAGCCTAGCAGGTTCACGCAAAGGTTCTTCGTCACGTGCATCACGTCGATTGAAGAGCGGACCTCTAGCTCTTTCCAGTAGGGTAGGTCCCAAAATATAGATTTCTTCTTCCACATGGGTGCGTGTCCCTCAGCGTCATTCGGAACAGCTAGTCCGCCGGGACCCTTTCCAAAGATTACGTGTAAATCATTGACCATAGCAAGTACGTGATCACCGGTACGCATGGCGGGCTTCTTCCGGTGATCTGCCTCGCCTTTGAAATGCTTGCCTTTCTTTCGACATTGATGGTTGGTCGGAAGAAATCGACGATGGCCCAGGTACACATTCTTCCTGCTTTTGTCCAGGTATATACTTTCAGTGTCATCTAAACAGTGCGTGCATGCGTGGTATCCCTTGTTTGTCTGTCCTGAAAGGTTACTGAGAGCGGGCCAATCGTTGATGGTTACAAACAGCAACGCGTGTAGGTTAAATTCCTCCTGTTTGTGCTCATCCCACGTACGTACACCGTTTCCATTCCACAGCTGTAAAAGTTCTTCAACTAATGGCCTTAGGTACACATCAATGTCGTTGCCGGGTTGCTTAGGGCCTTGGATGAGAACTGGCATCATAATGAACTTCCGCTTCATGCACATCCAAGGAGGAAGGTTATACATACATAGAGTCACGGGCCAGGTGCTGTGATTGCTGCTCTGCTCCCCGAAAGGATTAATGCCATCCGCGCTTAAAGCAAACCATACGTTCCTTGGGTTCAGCTGCAAACTCAGCCCAGTACTTTCTCTCGATTTTTCTCCACTGCGACCCGTCAGCGGGTGCTCTCAACTTCCCGTCTTTCTTACGGTCCTCACTGTGCCATCGCATCAACTTGGCATGCTCTTCGTTTCTGAACAGACGTTTCAACCGTGGTATTATAGGAGCATACCACATCACCTTCGCAGGAACCCTCTTCCTGGGGGGCTCGCCGTCAACATCACCAGGGTCATCTCGTCTGATCTTATACCGCAATGCACCGCATACCGGGCATGCGTTCAGATCCTTGTACGCACCGCGGTAGAGGATGCAGTCATTAGGGCATGCATGTATCTTCTGCACCTCCAATCCTAGAGGGCATACGACCTTCTTTGCTGCGTATGTACTGTCGGGCAATTCGTTATCCTTTGGAAGCTTCTTCTTCAATATTTTCAATAGCTTCTCAAATCCTTTGTCAGGCACAGCATTCTCTGCCTTCCACTGCAGCAATTCCAGTACGGTACCGAGCTTTGTGTTGCCATCTTCGCAATTGGGGTACAACCATTTTTTGTGATCCTCTAACATGCGATCGAACTTCAGCTTCTCCTTTTGACTTTCGCATTGCGTCCTTGCGTCGACTATGACCCGGCGGAGATCATCATCATCGGGCACTGGTTCCTCTTGATCTTCAGCAGCTTCCCCCCTTGCAGCATCATTGGGCACATCGTCTGGTTCCTCTTGATCTTCAGCAGCTTCCCCCATTGCAGCATCACCGTATTCAGGGGGCACATAGTTGTCATCGTCCTCTTCTTCTTCGCCGTCTTCCATCATAACCCCCATTTCTCCGTGCCTCGTCCAAACATTATAGTGTGGCATGAAACCCTTGTAAAGCAGGTGGGCATGAAGGGTTTTCCGGTCAGAGTAAGACTTCGTATTCCCGCATATAGGGCATGGACAACACATAAAACCATTCTGCTTGTTTGCCTCAGCGACTTCGAGAAAATCATGCACGCCCTTAATGTACTCGGAGGTGTGTCTGTCACCGTACATCCATTGCCGGTTCATCTGCGTGCATTATATATAATTAAGTGTGTCAAAAACCATTACAGAACATCATGAATAGATAATTAAGTGACCAAATTAATAGAAGTTCATCATCACATTAGAACCAAAGTACATACATAGTTCTCATCTAACAACATATATATAGCTCTCCAGAGCATCTAATTAAACCATACATTGAAACTATGTAAAACATTTCAATGCGAAAACAAATGCGATCATAATCGCAACCAAGGTAACAATTGATCCAACGGCATAATGATACCAAGCCTCGGTATGAATGGCATATTTTCTAATCTTTCTAATCTTCAAGTGCATTGCATCCATCTTGATCTTGTGATCATCGACGACATCCGCAACATGCAACTCCAATATCATCTTCTCCTCCTCAATTTTTTTTATTTTTTCCTTCAAGTAATTGTTTTCTTCCTCAACTAAATTTAACCTCTCGACAATAGGGTCGGTTAGAATTTCCGGTTCAACCACCTCCTAGATAAATAAAATCTATGTCACGCTGGTCGGTATATTTGTCATAAACAATAAATGAATCAAATAGTTATAAAAAGATAATATATACCACATCCGAATCATAGACAGGACGAGGCCCGACGGGGGCGGATACCAAAACCATCGCACTATGTAATAAGAAGGAATAAAATAGTAAGAAAATTAGACAAGTATCTATCTAAAGTAAGAATTTTTTTTTCTTTCAAAAAGAAGATACGAACAAGAGGCTCACCACGGTGGTGCCGGCGACGAGATCGGCGCGGGCGGTCGACGGCGGTGAAGACGGGAATGGGACGTGACGGGCCGCTAAACCTAGACAAATCTCGAGGAAAATGGAGCTTTGAGGTCGAGCTTCGAGAGGACAAAGCTTAACTAGTGTGGCTCGGGCATTTCATCGAACACCTCATGTGCATAGGAGGTGAGCTAGTGTAGGAGATATGCCCTAGAGGCAGTAATAACAGTTATTTTGTATCTCCAAAGTTTGTAATGAATGTTTAGCTTCCATGCTATAACTGCAATGATTCCTGAGTCTGCAATATCCACGAGGCTCGGAGGAAAACTCATATGCACGTGTGGTATACTAAACGGTAAAATGTATTCCTAGTCTTGCCTCTAAGACTGGCTCATGTATTGCATGATGATCCTGTTTTCCTGATCATGGGCATGTCTATGCTGGCAATTCTGAGGGCGCGATGTTGGTAGAACACTTGTGTTGAATCGACCCAAATTGATGTTATGCTATGAGATTATTTTCGTCACAAGTTTATGGTTAATAACACAGACATAGTTAATGTTTGCATAATTCCTTAGACCATGAGAGAATCGAGTTCCTTCGTACTTGCTTTGTGAACTTTGGGGTTTGTTAAACGTCATCCGTAACTGGGTGGCTATTACGGCGGCTTACGGGTTCACGGAAAAGTATGGCAAGTAACGAGATAGCTCAAGATTGGGATTTGCTCCTCCGACGATGGAGAGATATTCTCGGGCCCTCTCGTTGTTACGGTATCCATAATCGTCTGGCCAGACACCTTGTGATTTGATCACTGGGATGCCAGAACACGGAAACGAGAAAAGAGAACAAAACCGGTAACGAGGTAACTTGCATGGTGGACAAATTGTTCATCCATGGGCATGCAATAAATCTCACCTCGGGTGTTTGTGACATATCGCGAAGCAACAGGAATAGCTCACTGCAACAGGAGGTTCACTCGAATATTCATTCGTGTGGGTATAGGGGTCAATATGGGTGTCCACGGCTCCGATGTTGATCATTGATCGGAAGGGGTTCCAGGTCATGCCTATACTTCACCGAACCTATAGGGTCACACGCTTAAGGGTCATCTATCTGCTGAATACTAGACATGGAGTCTGAGAGAAAATCACCGAAAAAGTTTCGGACAGCGGAATCGTACCGCAGAGAGAGGTCATCGGATAAGTTTCGATGATACCGAAAAGTTCTTTTGGGATACACCATTAAGTCAAATTGGTTTCGGCACATGCCTGATAATTCTTGGAGGATGCCAGAATCATTCTGGAAGCTTTTTGGAATTTTCTGAGATAAAAACCGGAAATGTTCCGGAGCTGCCGGAGCCACTTCAGATGCTTTTCGCAGATGAAAATCACTAAACCGGAATTGTTTCGGAACGCGTTGAAAATAATTTTGGTGGGTACTGGAAATGTTCTAAGCCCACATAAATATTTTCAGTTCGAACAGACGCTGAAAAATGTCGTCGTGAATAGTGAAAGTGCTTTTTGGGATATTTTATGCTGAGTCACCTTTTGGGATATTTCCAAAAGGCTTCTAGAAGGGCTTGGGGGCCAAGCATGCTCCTCATGGGGGTCCCCCAAGGGGGTTGGCCGGCCACATGTGTGGGGCTCCATGGAGCTCCACTTCACTCCCCATTATGCCCTTCATGTGTGACATTTGCATGGGCATTTTGGGTTTTTGTGAGCCATCCCTTGTTGGGAATCGTAGCATAATTTTAAAATTTTCCTACGCTCACCAAGATGCATCTATGGAGTATACTAGAAACGAGGGGAAAGGAGTGCATCTACATACCCTTGTAGATCGCGAGCGGAAGCGTTCCAATGAACGTGGATGACGGAGTCGTACTCGCCGTGATCCAAATCACCGATGACCGAGTGCCGAACGGATGGCACCTCCGCGTTCAACACACATACGGTGCAGCGACGTCTCCTCCTTCTTGATCCAGCAAGGGGAAAGGAGAGGTTGATGGAGATCCAACAGCACGACGGCGTGGTGGTGGATGTAGCGGGTCTCCGACAGGGCTTCGCCGAGCTTCTGCGAGAGAGAGAGGTGTTGCAGGGGAGGAGGGAGGCGCCCAAGGCTGTAGGTTGCTGCCCTCCCTCCCCCCCCCTTTATATAGGCCCCCTGGGAAGGGGGGGCGCCGGCCAGATCCCATCTAGGGTGGGGGGCGGCGGCCAAAGGGGGGAAGGGGGTGCCTTGCCCCCCAAGGCAAGTGGGAAGTCCCTCCCACCCTAGGGTTCCCAACCCTAGGCGCATGGGGGGAGCCCCATGGGGGGGCGCCCAGCCCACTAGGGGCTGGTTCCCTTCCCACTTTAGCCCACGGGGCCCTCCGGGATAGGTGGCCCCACCCGATGGACCCCCGGGACCCTTCCGATGGTCCCGATACAATACCGGTAACCCCCGAAACTTTCCCGGTGGCCGAAACTTGACTTCCTATATATAATTCTTCACCTCCGGACCATTCCGGAACCTCTCGTGACATCCGGGATCTCATCCGGGACTCCGAACAACTTTCGGGTTTCCGCATACACATATCTCTACAACCCTAGCGTCACCGAACCTTAAGTGTGTAGACCCTACGGGTTCGGGAGACATGCAGACATGACCGAGACGCCTCTCCGGTCAATAACCAACAGCGGGATCTGGATACCATGTTGGCTCCCACATGTTCCACGATGATCTCATCGGATGAACCACGGTGTCGAGGATTCAATCAATCCCGTATGCAATTCCCTTTGTCAATCGGTATGTTACTTGCCCGAGATTCGATCGTCGGTATCCCAATACCTTGTTCAATCTCGTTACCGGCAAGTCTCTTTACTCGTACCGCAATGCATGATCCCGTGACTAACGCCTTAGTCACATTGAGCTCATTATGATGATGCATTACCGAGTGGGCCCAGAGATACCTCTCCGTCACACGGAGTGACAAATCCCAGTCTCGATCCGTGCCAACCCAACAGACACTTTCGGAGATACCCGTAGTGCACCTTTATAGTCACCCAGTTACGTTGTGACGTTTGGCACACCCAAAGCACTCCTACGGTATCCGGGAGTTGCACGATCTCATGGTCTAAGGAAAAGATACTTGACATTGGAAAAGCTCTAGCAAACGAAACTACACGATCTTTTATGCTATGCTTAGGATTGGGTCTTGTCCATCACATCATTCTCCTAATGATGTGATCCCGTTATCAATGACATCCAATGTCCATAGTCAGGAAACCATGACTATCTGTTGATCAACGAGCTAGTCAACTAGAGGCTTACTAGGGACACGTTGTGGTCTATGTATTCACACATGTATTACGATTTCCGGACAATACAATTATAGCATGAATAATAGACAATTATCATGAACAAAGAAATATAATAATAACCATTTATTATTGCCTCTAGGGCATATTTCCAACAGTCTCCCACTTGCACTAGAGTCAATAATCTAGTTACATTGTGATGAATCGAACACCCATTGCGTCCTGGTGTTGATCATGTTTTGCCCTAGGGAGAGGTTTAGTCAACGGATCTGCTACATTCAGGTCCGTATGTACTTTACAAATATCTATGTCTCCATTTTGAACACTTTCACGAATGGAGTTGAAGCGACGCTTGATATGCCTGGTCTTCCTGTGAAACCTGGGCTCCTTCGCAAGGGCAATAGCTCCAGTGTTGTCACAGAAGAGAGTCATCGGGCCCGACGCATTGGGAATCACCCCTAGGTCGGTAATGAACTCCTTCATCCAGACTGCTTCCTGTGCTGCCTCCGAGGCTGCCATGTACTCCGCTTCACATGTAGATCCCGCCACGACGCTTTGCTTGCAACTGCACCAGCTTACTGCTCCTCCATTCAAAATATACACGTATCCGGTCTGTGACTTCGAGTCATCCAGATCTGTGTCGAAGCTAGCGTCGACGTAACCCTTTACGACGAGCTCTTCGTCACCTCCATAAACGAGAAACATATCCTTAGTCCTCTTCAGGTACTTCAGGATATTCTTGACCGCTGTCCAGTGTTCCATGCCGGGATTACTTTGGTACCTTCCTACCAAACTTACGGCAAGGTTTACATCAGGTCTGGTACACAGCATGGCATACATAATAGACCCTATGGCCGAGGCATAGGGGATGACACTCATCTTTTCTATATCTTCTGCCGTGGTCGGGCATTGAGCCGTGCTCAATTGCACACCTTGCAATACAGGCAAGAACCCCTTCTTGGACTGATCCATATTGAACTTCTTCAATATCTTGTCAAGGTATGTACTCTGTGAAAGACCAATGAGGCGTCTTGATCTATCTCTATAGATCTTGATGCCTAATATATAAGCAGCTTCTCCAAGGTCCTTCATTGAAAAACACTTATTCAAATAGGCCTTTATACTTTCCAAGAATTCTATATCATTTCCCATCAATAGTATGTCATCCACATATAATATGAGAAATGCTACAGAGCTCCCACTCACTTTCTTGTAAACGCAGGCTTCTCCATAAGTCTGTGTAAACCCAAACGCTTTGATCATCTCATCAAGGCGAATGTTCCAACTCCGAGATGCTTGCACCAGCCCATAGATTGAGCGCTGGAGCTTGCATACTTTGTTAGCATTCTTAGGATCGACAAAACCTTCCGGCTGCATCATATACAACTCTTCCTTAAGGAAGCCGTTAAGGAATGCCGTTTTGACGTCCATCTGCCATATCTCATAATCATAGTATGCGGCAATTGCTAACATTATTCGGACGGACTTCAGCTTCGCTACGGGTGAGAAAGTCTCATCGTAGTTAACCCCTTGAACTTGTCGATAACCCTTAGCGACAAGTCGAGCTTTGTAGATGGTCACATTACCATCTGCGTCCGTCTTCTTCTTAAAGATCCATTTGTTTTCTTTGCTCGCCGCTCAGCGGGCAAGTCAGTCAAAGTCCATACTTTGTTTTCATACATGGATTCTATCTCGGATTTCATGGCTTCTAGCCATTTGTCGGAATCTGGGCCCGCCATCGCTTCTTCATAGTTTGAAGGTTCACCGTTGTCTAACAACATGATTTCCAGGACAGGGTTGCCGTACCACTCTGGTGCGGAACGTGTCCTTGTGGACCTACGAAGTTCAGTGACTTGATCCGAAGCTTCACGATCATCATCATTAACTTCCTCCCCAGTCGGTGTAGGCACCACAGTAACATTTTCCCACGCTACGCTACTTTCCGGTTTGGAAGGGGTGACTATCACCTCATCAAGTTCCACTTTCCTCCCACTCAATTCTTTCGAGAGAAACTCCTTCTCCAGAAAGGACCCGTTCTTGGCAACGAAGATCTTGCCTTCGGATCTGAGGTAGAAGGTATACCCAATAGTTTCCTTAGGGTATCCTATGAAGACGCATTTTTCCGACTTGGGTTCGAGCTTTTCAGGTTCAAGTTTCTTGACATAAGCATCGCATCCCCAAACTTTTAGAAACGACAGCTTAGGTTTCTTCCCAAACCATAATTCATACGGTGTCGTCTCAACGGATTTCGACGGATCCCTATTTAAAGTGAATGCGGCAGTCTCTAAAGCATAGCCCCAAAATGAGAGCGGTAAATCGGTAAGAGACATTATAGATCGCACCATATCCAATAGAGTGCGATTACGACGTTCGGACACACCATTTCTCTGAGGTGTTCCAGGCGGCGTGAGTTGTGAAACTATTCCACATTTCCTTAAGTGTGTACCAAATTCGTGACTTAAATATTCTCCTCCACGATTTGATCGTAAGAACTTTATTTTCCTGTCACGTTGATTCTCAACTTCACTCTGAAATTCCTTGAACTTTTCAAAGGTTTCAGACTTGTGTTTCATTAGGTAGACATACCCATATCTACTTAAATCATCTGTGAGAGTGAGAACATAACGATATCCTCCGCGAGCCTCAACACTCATTGGACCGCACACATTGGTATGTATGATTTCCAATAAGTTGGTTGCTCGCTCCATTGTTCCGGAGAACGGAGTCTTGGTCATCTTACCCATGAGGCATGGTTCGCACGTGTCAAATGATTCGTAATCAAGAGACTCCAAAAGTCCATCTGCATGGAGCTTCTTCATGCGCTTGACACCAATGTGACCAAGGCGGCAGTGCCACAAGTATGTGGGACTATCGTTATCAACTTTACATCTTTTGGTATTCACACTATGAACATGTGTAACATCACGTTCGAGATTCATCAAAAATAAACCATTGACCAGCGGGGCATGACCATAAAACATATCTCTCAAATAAATAGAACAACCATTATTCTCGGATTTAAATGAGTAGCCATCTCGAATTAAACGAGATCCTGATACAATGTTCTTGCTCAAAGCTGGCACTAAATAACAATTATTGAGGTTTAAAACTAATCCCGTGGGTAGATGCAGAGGTAGCGTGCCGACGGCGATCACATCGACCTTGGAACCATTCCCGACGCGCATCGTCACCTCGTCCTTTGCCAGTCTCCATTTATTCCGTAGTTCCTGTTTTGAGTTACAAATATGAGCAACCGCACCGGTATCAAATACCCAGGAGCTACTACGAGTACTGGTAAGGTACACATCAATTACTTGTATATCACATATACCTTCGGTGTTGTCGGCCTTCTTCTTGTCCGCTAAATATTTGGGGCAGTTCCGCTTCCAGTGACAACTTCCCTTGCAATAAAAGCACTCAGTCCCGGGCTTGGGTCCATTCTTTGACTTCTTCCCAATAACTGGCTTACCGGGCGCGGCAACTCCCTTGCCGTCCTTCTTGAAGTTCTTCTTACCCTTGCCCTTCTTGAACTTAGTGGTTTTATTCACCATCAACACTTGATGTTCTTTTCTGATCTCCCCTTCCGCTGATTTCAGCATTGAATATACCTCAGGAATGGTCTTTTCCATCCCCTGCATATTGTAGTTCATCACAAAGCTCTTGTAGCTTGGTGGAAGCGACTGGAGGATTCTGTCAATGACCGCGTCATCCGGGAGATTAACTCCCAGCTGAGACAAGCGGTTGTGCAACCGAGACATTCTGAGTATGTGCTCACTAACAGAACTATTCTCCTCCATTTTACAGCTGAAGAACTTGTCGGAGACATCATATCCCTCGACTCGGGCATGAGCTTGAAAAACCAGTTTCAGCTCCTCGAACATCTCATATGTTCCATGTTTCTCAAAACGCTTTTGGAGACCCGGTTCTAAGCTGTAAAGCATGCCGCACTGAACGAGGGAGTAATCATCATAACGTCTTGGTTCTGTGGGATTGGTGCATCACCTAGCGGTGCTTCTAAGACATAATCTTTCTTGGCTACTATGAGGATGAGCCTCAGGTTCCGGACCCAGTCCGTATAGTTGCTGCCATCATCTTTCAGCTTGGTTTTCTCTAGGAACGCGTTGAAATTGAGGACAACGATGGCCATTTGATCTACAATACATAGTGTAAAGATTTTAGACTAAGTTCATGATAATTGAGTTCATCTAATCAAATTATTTAATGAACTCCCACTCAGATAGACATCCCTCTAGTCATCTAAGTGAAACATGATCCGAGTTTAACTAGGCCGTGTCCGATCATCACGTGAGACGGACTAGTCAAGATCGGTGAACATCTCCATGTTGATCGTATCTTCTATACGACTCATGCTCGACCTTTCGGTCCTCCGTGTTCCGAGGCCATGTCTGTACATGCTAGGCTCGTCAAGTCAACCTAAGTGTATTGCGTGTGCTCCGAGGCCATGTCTGTACATGCTAGGCTCGTCAACACCCGTTGTATTCGAACGTTAGAATCTATCACACCCGATCATCACGTGGTGCTTCAAAACAACGAACCTTCGCAACGGTGCACAGTTAGGGTGAACACTTTCTTGAAATTATTATAAGGGATCATCTTACTTACTACCGTCGTTCTAAGCAAATAAGATGCAAAAACATGATAAACATCACATGCAATCAAATAGTGACATGATATGGCCAATATCATCATGCTCCTTTGATCTCCATCTTCGGGGCACCATGATCATCTTCGTCACCGGCATGACACCATGATCTCCATCATTGTGTCTTCATGAAGTCGTCACGCCAACGATTACTTCGACTTCTATGGCTAACCCGTTTAGCAACAAAGTAAAGTAATTTACATGGCGTTATTCAATGACACGCAGGTCATGCAAAATAATAAAGACAACTCCTATGGCTCCTGCCGGTTGTCATACTCATCGACATGCAAGTCGTGATTCCTATTACAAGAATATGATCAATCTCATACATCACATATATCATTCATCACATCTTCTGGCCATATCACATCACATAACACTTGCTGCAAAAACAAGTTAGACGACCTCTAATTGTTGTTGCAAGTTTTACGTGGTTTGTAGGTTTCTAGCAAGAACGTTTTCTTACCTACGTATGACCACAACGTGATTTGCCAATTTCTATTTACCCTTCATAAGGACCCTTTTCATCGAATCCGTTCCGACTAAAGTAGGAGAGACAGACACCCGCTAGCCACCTTATGCAACTAGTGCATGTCAGTCGGTGGAACCTGTCTCACGTAAGCGTACGTGTAAGGTCGGTCCGGGCCGCTTCATCCTACAATGCCGCCGAAACAAGAAAAGACTAGTAGCGGCAAGAAGAATTGGCAAACTCAACGCCCACAACTGCTTTGTGTTCTACTCGTGCATAGTAACTATGCATAGGCCTGGCTCATGATGCCACTGTTGGGAATCGTAGCATAATTTTAAAATTTTCCTACGCTCACCAAGATGCATCTATGGAGTATAATAGCAACGAGGGGAAAGGAGTGCATCTACATACCCTTGTAGATCGCGAGCGGAAGCGTTCCAATGAACGTGGATGACGGAGTCGTACTCGCCGTGATCCAAATCATCGATGACCGAGTGCCGAACGAACGACACCTCCGCGTTCAACACTCGTACGGTGCAGTGACGTCTCCTCCTTCTTGATCCAGCAAGGGAAAAGGAGAGGTTGATGGAGATCCAACAGCACGACGGCGTGGTGGTGGATGTAGCGGGTCTCCGGCAAGGCTTCGCCGAGCTTCTGCGAGAGAGAGAGGTGTTGCAGGGGAGGAGGGAGGCGCCCAAGGCTGTAGGTTGCTGCCCTCCCTCCCTCCCTTTATATAGGCCCCCTGGGAAGGGGGGGCGCCGGCCAGATCCCATCTAGGGTGGGGGGCGGTGGCCAAAGGGGGGGAAGGGGGTGCCTTGCCCCCCAAGGCAAGTGGGAAGTCCCTCCCACCCTAGGGTTCCCAACCCTAGGCGCATGGGGGGAGGCCCATGGGGGGGCTCCCAGCCCACTAGGGGCTGGTTCCCTTCCCACTTCAGCCCACGGGGCCCTCCGGGATAGGTGGCCCCACCCGGTGGACCCCCGGGACCCTTCCGGTGGTCCCAATACAATACCGGTAACCCCCGAAACTTTCCCGGTGGCCGAAACATGACTTCCTATATATAATTCTTCACCTCCGGAACCTCTCGTGACGTCCGGGATTTCATCCGGGACTCCGAACAACTTTCGGGTTTCCACATACACATATCTCTACAACCCTAGCGTCACCGAACCTTAAGTGTGTAGACCCTACGGGTTCGGGAGACATGCAGACATGACCGAGACGCCTCTCCGGTCAATAACCAACAGCGGGATCTGGATACCCATGTTGGCTCCCACATGTTCCACGATGATCTCATCGGATGAACCACGGTGTCGAGGATTCAATCAATCCCGTATGCAATTCCCTTTGTCAATCGGTATGTTACTTGCCCGAGATTCGATCGTCGGTATCCCAATACCTTGTTCAATCTCGTTACCGGCAAGTCTCTTTACTCGTACCGCAATGCATGATCCCGTGACTAACGCCTTAGTCACATTGAGCTCATTATGATGATGCATTACCGAGTGGGCCCAGAGATACCTCTCCGTCACACGGAGTGACAAATCCCAGTCTCGATCCGTGCCAACCCAACAGACACTTTCGGAGATACCCGTAGTGCACCTTTATAGTCACCCAGTTACGTTGTGACGTTTGGCACACCCAAAGCACTCCTACGGTATCCGGGAGTTGCACGATCTCATGGTCTAAGGAAAAGATACTTGACATTGGAAAAGCTCTAGCAAATGAAACTACACGATCTTTTATGCTATGCTTAGGATTGGGTCTTGTCCATCACATCATTCTCCTAATGATGTGATCCCGTTATCAATGACATCCAATGTCCATAGTCAGGAAACCATGACTATCTGTTGATCAACGAGCTAGTCAACTAGAGGCTTACTAGGGACACGTTGTGGTCTATGTATTCACACATGTATTACGATTTCCGGACAATACAATTATAGCATGAATAATAGACAATTATCATGAACAAAGAAATATAATAATAACCATTTATTATTGCCTCTAGGGCATATTTCCAACATCCCTACCCCTTGGCTTTCCTATAAATAGAGGAGGAGTGGGCAGCCCAAACCTCATCCCTTGCTCTCATACACATGCCATGCATTATCTGGCTTCTTCTCTCCCTCCCACGAAAAGAGTTTCGTAGAGCCGTAAGGCTGTCTGGGTTCCGGCAGGAACTAGTTCTGGACGGCGAAGCCCTGCCGGATAGCTGACACCGTATGTGTGCAACCCCGTAGAGAGATTGTAGTTTCAATCTTTTGCCCAAGGGGCTATTCGAGTGTCCTCCTGAAGGGCTGTCCGAGTCTCCGTCTGAGTTTCGAGGGTCCTCCCGAAGGGCTGTCCGCGACATTGTCCGGGGGACTGTCCGACCGCCTCCCGAAAGGCTGTTCGGAGAGGGAGTACATCCTCGCGGTTGGGAGGTTGTAAATCCTAGCTGCGGGGATCTGCACCGACGATCTACACCGACTCTTCTTCCGCTGCGCATCGAGTCGGTACAGATCAGATCAAACCTTGTATGCAGTCTCCATAGTGGTCCTGGGTGTGCTCGCTATACCGAAAATTTTCGTTTTCTGTCGCGTTCCCCTACAGTGGTATCAGAGCCAGGTTATGCGTAGATGCAGGTTACGATCTAGAATACATGGAGATGTATGGGTATTGCATAATATAATTTTGGAGTAGATGAGATCTATTGCTGAAAATTATTTATGCGGGTGACAGATGAAATTTGTTACCCGACGTTCTTGCTGCTTCCCTAGAATTTGCGTTTGCTCAATCTCGAGACAGCATGGTGGAATTTGACAAAGTTCTGGCAATCCGTGATCCTGATTGATCATGGAAGTGCTATCAGTTCTTTGGGTTCTGCCATAGTCAAAAGAAAGATGAAATTCGCAGATGAAAGGGCATTGCAGATATGATCTGCACGGGGGTCATGCGTATGACGAAGTTTAGTATGGGGCTCGAGATTTAATTATCACGTGTTACATACACCCCGAGATGTTAATCTAGCAACTTGAATAATCATACTTGATGATAAAACGTTGGTAGCTGCGGTTTAAGTCAAAACCTTAGAAGCCACGTAAAATAAAATTTTGCATAAACCGATTAGAGGCGTCTAACTTGGTTTTGCAGGATGTGCATGTGATGTGGTATAGCAATGCTCATATTCAATTTGATTGTGTATGAGATGACTATATAATGTAATTAACATGACCTGCGTGTCATGATTAACATGACCTGCTCATATTCAATTTGATTGCACTTTAATGACCTGCGTGTCAACCTTAAGTAATGCATTTATTTTATCTTCTATGGAGATAGTGATATTATCTGGTGCATCGACAAGGTGGTGGCAATCTTCGCAAAGGTGAACACCGACGCGAATGCCGGAGACAAAGAAATACTTGACTTCTCCGTCAGAAGAGGCTATAACATATCATGCTATTATGAATTGCCTGAGATGTTTATCCCTCTTGATGCACCCTTCTTGATTGCGCGGTAGTCGCTTTTATTAGGGTGATCTCTCACTTCAAATATCAAGTAGTTAGTGTTCTCCCAAGTGCAGCACCGTCACAGCATCTATCCTTTCGTGGTGCGCCATGGATGCATGGGTACGAACGATTGGAGAAATGTAAGGCGGGTGAGGTCAGACCTCGTAGCAAGATCACTTGGTTGTCTTGACGTTCATGGCAGGATCGTCCTGAGCTCGGAACACACGCATCGAAAGATGAACAAGAGTCACATAGAGATGTGATCGGCAAGTTGGCCTACCAATTGAAATCCTCGTCATGAGATGATGATTCTATGACGTTGAATTGATATTTGGATCTTGAATCACTCAAAATCAATTTTGAGAGATATTGATTTGAGTGAGAGCACACTTTAGAATAAAAATGTTTATTCACTAGTGCAAATTTCATTATAAACAAAGTCTAAGTGAAACTTGTGTTTTCGTTGTAGATCAAATGGCTCGCAACACCGCGTTCAACTTAGGCCCGATGTTAGAGAAAGAGAAGTTAGCTACGACTGGAAACAACTATGCGGATTGGGTCCGTAACCTGAGGATTGTCCTCAGGAGCGCTAAGAAATTGTACGTGCTTGAAACTGCTCTTCCAGCTAAACCGGCGGCAGATGCACCGGTAGATGAACAAAATGTCTGGGCCACTAAGGATGATGATCACAACTTAGTGCAGTGCCTCATGCTAGCTTGCATGAGTCCAGGGCTTCAAAAACGTTTTGAATTCCATAAAGCCCGTGATATGATCCGGGAATTGGATGCTCTGTACAAGGAAACCGCAAAGTCTGAACGATATGATATCATGAAGGCTTTGATGGATTGCAAGATGGCTGAGGGTAGTTCAGTTGGCGAACACGTGGTCAAAATGATTGGCTATTCTGAAAGGCTTAAAGCCCTAGAATTTCCACTTCCACCTGGCCATATGATGGACATGTTGCTTTCTTCACTCCCCCCGTCTTACGACGGTTTTGTCATGAACTACAACATGACAGGGATGGACAAGATGCCGGAAGAAGTGCTCGCCATGCTGAAAACTACAAAAGGAGGACTGTGGAAAAATCGCAAGCAAGTGTTGCTTGTGAATAAAACCGCCAGTTTAAAAAAGAAGAAAGGCAAGCCAAGGAAGGGCAAGGGCGCCGGTAAGACCGGCTCCCAAAGCAACTCTAAGGGCGGAGCCAAGAATGAAACTGAGTGCTTCTACTGCAAGGGCACAGGACACTGGAAGAGAAACTGCAAGAAGTATCTGGAAGATAAGAAGACCGGGAAAACCGGAAAAGGTATAATTGTTATACAGGTTAATGTCATTGACGTTTTGCTTGCTAGCGAAAATTCTAAGTCTTGGGTATTTGATACCCGGATCGGTTGCTCACATTTGCAACTCGATACAGGGGCTTCAGAAGGTGCGCAAGCTGGCAAAGAATGAAGTCGTAATGCGCGTCGGGAACGGCACTGGGATCGCCGCTCAAGCCGTCGGCATTATGCCTCTACGTCTCCCTTCAGGATTTATCTTAGAACTAAGTAACTGTTATTTTGTTCCACTGTTGTGTAGAAACATTATCTCCGGATCATGTTTAGTACACGATGGGTATTCGTACAAGTCTGAGAACACTGGTTGTTCACTTTATTGTAAGGATATGTTTTATGGATTTTCACCCATTGTTGGGGGCCTTTTCATACTAAATCTTGAATGTGAAAATGATGTCTTTAATGTGAATGCCAAATGCCTTAAGAAGGCTGATACCACCACCACTTACTTGTGGCACTGTCGGCTTGGCCACATCGGAAATAAACGTATGCAAAGACTCCAGAGAGATGGAGTTTTACCGTCCTTTGATTTTGAATCATTTGACACATGCGAAGCTTGTCTGATGGGGAAAATGACCAAGACGCCGTTCACGGGTCATCCTGAACGGGCGGGTGAATTATTGGAAATAATACATAGTGATGTATGTGGTCCAATGAGCACAGCCGCACGGGGTGGGTATTTCTAATTCGTGACTTTTACTGATGATTTAAGTCGGTATGGCTATATCTACTTAATGAAGCATAAGTCGGAAACCTTTGAAAAGTTCAAAGAATTTCAGAATGAGGTAGAAAATCATCGTAATAAAAAGATTAAGTTTCCGCGGTCTGATCGCGGAGGCGAATATCTTAGTCATGAGTTTGGCCAACATCTGAGTGACCGTGGAATCGTTTCACAGCTTACGCCTCCCGGAACTCCACAGAGAAACGGAGTATCGGAAAGATGTAACCGAACCCTGTTGGACATGGTAAGGTCGATGATGTCTCTTACAGATCTGCCGATATCTTTTTGGGGTCATGCACTAGAAACTGCCGCTCACACACTAAACAGAGCACCATCTAAGTCTGTTAAGACGACACCACATGAGATGTGGAATGGGAAGAAACCCAGTTTGTCGCATCTTAAAATTTGGGGATGTGAGGTACATGTAAAACGTTTACAACCGACCAAACTCGATCCCAGATCAGACAAGTGTAACTTTGTAGGTTATCCAAAAGAAACAATTGGGTATTCCTTCTACCTACCCTCCGAGCACAAAGTGTTTGTAGCTAAAAGCGGAGTCTTTCTTGAGAAAGAATTTGTCGCCAAAGAATTAAGTGGGAGGACAGTACAACTTGATGAGATTAGTGAATCTTCGGCAACTGTTGATATGGCTAAGGAACCGGAAGAAATTCCGCTCATTATCCCTGCAACTGAGCCGGAAGTTGTCGCATATGATGCGGAGACTTCAGACAATGTTGTAACTGAACCGCGCAGATCAGGTAGGGCTATCCAGCCACCTGAATGGTTTCATAATGAAATCTTCATTCTTGAAGACGATGAACCTGCGCACTACAAGGAAGCGATGGCGGGGCCCAGCTCAAAGGAATGGCACAAGGCCATGAAATCCGAAATGGAATCCATGTACGAAAACCAAGTTTGGAACTTGGAAGAACTTCCTGAAGGCGTAAAGCCGATTGGTTGTAAATGGATTTTCAGAAGGAAGACAGACGCGGATGGTAACATTACTATCCACAAAGCTAGACTTGTCGCGAAAGGGTTCACACAAGTTCCAGGAGTGGACTACGACGAGACTTTCTCGCCGGTAGCTATGCTTAGGTCTGTTCGGATATTACTAGCAATTGCTGCTTATTTCGATTATGAAATATGGCAGATGGATGTCAAAACGGCTTTCCTAAATGGAAACCTCAAAGAGGATGTATACATGATACAGCCAGAAGGTTTTGTCGTTCATAAGGATGCTGGAAAGGTATGCAAACTTCAGAAAGCCATTTATGGTCTGAAGCAAGCGTCAAGGAGCTGGAACATTCGTTTTGATGAAGTGGTCAAAGAATTTGGCTTCATCAGGAATGACGAAGAATCTTGTGTTTACAAGAAGTTTAGTGGGAGCGCAAAAGCATTTCTAATCTTGTATGTGGATGACATATTATTGATTGGAAATGACGTGAATTTTCTTAGCGAAATAAAAGACTCATTGAAGAAAAGTTTTTCAATGAAAGACTTAGGCGAAGCGGCATATGTATTGGGCATCAGAATCTATAGAGATAGGTCAAAATGCCTGATAGCGCTTAGCCAAAGCACGTACATTGACAAGGTGTTGAAAAGGTTCAACATGGAGAACTCCAAGAAAGTCCTACTCCCCATGTCACCTGGCACAGTGCTTTGCAAAAATCAGAGTCCTCGGACTCTGGATGAGCGAGTACAAATGAATGATGTTCCATATGCCTCGGCAGTTGGTTCTATTATGTATGCCATGCTATGTACAAGACCAGATGTTTCCTATGCGCTAAGTGTTAGCAGCCGGTACCAAAGTGATCCAGGGTTGGAACACTGGGCCGCAGTCAAGGGTATTCTTAAGTACCTCAGAAGGACCAAGGATTTACTCCTTGTGTACGGAGGTGATGAAGAGCTCATTGTAAGTGGTTACACTGATGTAGGCTTCATGACTGACCCAGATGACTTCAAATCTCAATCAGGCTATGTTTTCATATTGAACGGCGGCACAGTTGATTGGAAAAGTTCCAAACAAAAGACTGTGGCGGATTCTACGACGGAGGCGGAGTATGTTGCCACTTCAGAAGCCTCCAAGGAGGCGCTATGGATCAAGCAATTTCTTGAAGACCTTGGTGTGGTTCCAAGTGCTCTGGACCCGGTGGAAATCTATTGTGATAATAGTGGCGCTGTGGCTCAGGCAAGGGAGCCAAGTTCACACCATAAGACAAGACATATTCAACGCAAATATAAACTCATTCGACATCATGTCGAAGAGGGTTTAGTGAAAGTACGCAAAGTTCACACGGATCTGAATGTGTCAGACCCGATGACAAAGCCTCTACCCCAAGCAAAGCATGAGCAGCACCGGATAGCCATTGGTGTTAGGGAAGCCATGTAACTGGATTATGACTCTAGTGCAAGTGGGAGTCTGTAGGAGATATGCCCTAGAGGCAGTAATAACAGTTATTTTGTATCTCGAAAGTTTGTAATGAATGTTTAGCTTCCATGCTATAACTGCAATGATTCCCGAGTCTGCAATATCCACGAGGCTCGGAGGGAAACTCATATGCACGTGTGGTATACTAAACGGTAAAATGTATTCCTAGTCTTGCCTCTAAGACTGGCTCATGTATTGCATGATGATCCTGTTTTCCTGATCATGGGCATGCCTATGCTGCCAATTCTGAGGGCGCGATGTTGGTAGAACACTTGTGTTGAATCGACCCAAATTGATGTTATGCTATGAGATTCTTTTCGTCACAAGTTTATGGTTAATAACACAGAGATAGTTAATGTTTGCATAATTCCTTAGACCATGAGAGAATCGAGTTCCTTCGTACTTGCTTTGTGAACTTTGGGGTTTGTTAAACGTCATCCGTAACTGGGTGGCTATTACGGCGGATTACGGGTTCACGGAAAAGTATGGCAAGTAACGAGATAGCTCAAGATTGGGATTTGCCCCTCCGACGATGGAGAGATATTCTCGGGCCCTCTCGTTGTTACGGTATCCATAATCGTCTGGCCAGACACCTTGTGATTTGATCACTGGGATGCCGGAACACGGAAACGAGAAAAGAGAACAAAACCGGTAACGAGGTAACTTGCATGGTGGACAAATTGTTCGTCCATGGGCATGCAGTAAATCTCACCTCGGGTGTTTGTGACATATCGCGAAGCAACAGGAATAGCTCACTGCAACTGGAGGTTCACTCGAATATTCATTCGTGTAGGTATAGGGGTCAATATGGGTGTCCACGGCTCCGATGTTGATCATTGATCGGAAGGGGTTCCAGGTCATGTCTATACTTCACCGAACCTATAGGGTCACACGCTTAAGGGTCATCTATCTGCTGAATACTAGACAGGGAGTCTGAGAGAAAATCACCGAAAAAGTTTCGGACACCGAAAAGTTTCGGACAGCGGAATCGTACTGCAGAGAGAGGTCATCGGATAAGTTTCGATGATACCGAAAAGTTCTTTCGGGATACACCATTAAGTCAAATTGGTTTCGGCACATGCCTGATAATTCTTGGAGGATGCCAGAATCATTCTGGAAGCTTTTTGGAATTTTCTGAGATAAAAACCGGAAATGTTACGGAGCTGCCGGAGCCACTTCAGATGCTTTTCGCAGATGAAAATCACTAAACCGGAATTGTTTCGGAACGCGTTGAAAATAATTTTGGTGGGTACTGGAAATGTTCTAAGCCCACATAAATATTTTCAGTTCGAACAGACGCTGAAAAATGTCGTCGTGAATAGTAAAAGTGCTTTTTGGGATATTTTATGGTGAGTCACCTTTTGGGATATTTCCAAAAGGCTTCTAGAAAGGCTTGGGGGCCAAGCATGCTCCTCATGGGGGTCCCCCAAGGGGGTTGGCCGGCCACATGTGTGGGGCTCCATGGAGCTCCACTTCACTCCCCATTATGCCCTTCATGTGTCACATTTGCATGGGCATTTTGGGTTTTTGTGAGCCATCCCTACCCCTTGGCTTTCCTATAAATAGAGGAGGAGTGGGCAGCCCAAACCTCATCCCTTGCTCTCATACACATGCCATGCATTATCTGGCTTCTTCTCTCCCTCCCACGAAAAGAGTTTCGTAGAGCCGTAAGGCTGTCTGGGTTCCGGCAGGAACTAGTTCTGGACGGCGAAGCCCTGCCGGATAGCTGACACCGTATGTGTGCAACCCCGTAGAGAGATTGTAGTTTCGATCTTTTGCCCAAGGGGCTGTTCGAGTGTCCTCCCGAAGGGCTGTCCGAGTCTCCGTCCGAGTTTCGAGGGTCCTCCCGAAGGGCTGTCCGTGACGTTCTCCGGGGGACTGTCCGACCGCCTCCCGAAAGGCTGTCCGGAGAGGGAGTACATCCTCGCGGTTGGGAGGTTGTAAATCCTAGCTGCGGGGATCTGCACCGACGATCTACACCGACTCTTCTTCCGCTGCGCATCGAGTCGGTACGGATCAGATCAAACCTTGTATGCAGTCTCCATAGTGGTCCTGGGTGTGCTCGCTATACCGAAAATTTTCGTTTTCTGTCGTGTTCCCCTACAGCTAGAGCACCACAAAGCCCTCCCCTCGCCGGCCAGAGAAAAACAGAGCACTGGAGTGCTCTTCTCGCGGGCGAGGGGTATATATAGGCACCTCATTGGGCCCGGTTCGTGGCATGAACCGGTACTAAATCCGGACCTTCTGTCCCGGTTCATGCCAAGAACCGGGACAAATGGTTGTGGGCCAGGAGCGAGGACCATTAGTCCCGGTTCGTGGCTCGAACCGGGACAAATGGTTCCATACGAACCGGGACCAATGCCCACGAGGCCCCGGCCGGCCCCCTGGGCTCATGAACCGGGACGAATGCCCCGGTGGGTCCCGGTTCATGACTGAACCGGAGCTAATGAGAAAACTGCCATGTGACCTAAGCCCTGTTTTCTACTAGTGAACGACTAAGACTAAATCCATGGGGACTTCGCTTTTCTAGTATGACCAGGTTCATCACTAGTGAGTGCGTCATATCCATTTCCGTTCCTTTCTAGAACTCCATGTCATTATAATACACATGTGTCGAATTTATTCCTTGAACGGAGGCCTCCCACGACAACGGATAGGTGAGCTGTCCATGCCGTGCATTGTCAAGCGCCACCCACACCATCAGGTCAGCTGCTCGATTTTAGCACGAACCACCTTGGAGGCGGTAGGCCTCCATGCACGGCCAGGGACCTGCATCGGTGCTGCCATCGCTGACAAGATACGCTCTGGCCTCCCGCCTCGATGCCTAAGTTTTTTTCTTCGCGTCGCAGCTCAAGATCCATGTTCATCTCGATTGGCCCATGGCCCGAGTTTTCTGTTTTAACAGCCACGTTTTTTAGTTTTACTCATTGAGACGATGATACAGTATTACAAATGAAGAGACTCATACTCATTATCTTGATTTTAAGATTCAGAATGAGTTGATACACTTGCTTGCTTATGCTATTAGGTATGAGATTGTTAAGAAAATAAAGAGTGCAAAGTACTTCTCTTTCATACTTGATTGTACCCCAGATGCAAGCTATCAAGAACAAATGTCTATAATCATAAGATATGTTGATTCATCTTCTAGTCATGTTTGCATAGAAGAATCCTTTCTAGGATTTTTAGATGTAAATGATACAACTGGGCAAGGGCTTTTTGAAGTGCTAGAGAATGAACTAAAGCTTCTTGATCTTGACATAGATGATGTGAGAGGACAAGGATATGATAACGGGTCAAATATGAAAGGAAACCAGAAAGGTGTCCAAAGGAGACTTTTTAATGTAAATCCTAGAGCATTCTATTCTGCTTGTGGTTGTGGTTGTCATAGCCTTAATTTGACACTTTGTGATATGGCTAAGACTTGCGGTAAAGCTAAAGACTTCTTTGGAATCATCCAGCGCATATATACGACTTTTGCTAATTCTACTAAGAAATGGCAGATTCTGAAAAATAACATAACAGGATTAACTCTCAAGTCAGTGTCAGCTACACGCTGGGAGAGTCGTGTTGACAGTGTTAAAGCTATTCGACTTCAATGTGCAGACATTCGGGAGGCCCTACTTCAAGTACCCAATATTTTCATATTGTTATGATGTAATTCTTTAGTTTTCTCAAACTATAACATATATTTTCTTTATTTTCATTTCAGGTATCTGAGACTGATAATGATACAAAAATGAGCAGTGAGGCTAAAAGTTTGGCAAATAATGAACTTGGAGAACATGAATTTATAGTGGCGATAGTCATTTGGTATGAGGTATTGTATGCTGTTAATTTAGTAAGCAAACACTTGCAAGCAAAGGATATGCTTATTGATGTTGCTATTGAGAAAGTGCAAGGATTGCTTTCTTTCTTCAAGGGTTACAGGGACACTGGTTTTTTAGAAGCATTGGAGATAGCCAAAGTAATTGCACTTGAGATGGATATTGGTACAACATTTCGTAAAAGACGAGAAATTAAAAGAAAGAGACATTTTGATGAGAACCCAGATGATGCAAATGTTGCCACATAGTCTGCAGAGGAATCATTCAGAGTCAACTATTTTTTACGTATTGTTGATCAAGCAATTCTCTCACTTACAAGCAGATTTGACCAATATCAGGGTTACCAAAAAAATATTTGGTTTCTTGTTTACCTCTGAAACATTGCAATCATTGGATAAGAATAGCTTGAAAACTTCTTGTGACAATCTTGAGGTTGCTCTTAAAAAGGATGGGAAGTCTGACATTGATGCTAATGAACTTTATGCGGAGTTGATGTTTCTTCAAAATTTCATGCCAAAGGAAAATATTGGGCCAGTTGAAATTCTAAAGTTTTTGAAGCGGCATGATTGTTTCCCCAATGCATGTATTAATTGCATATAGAGTTCTGTTGACTATCCCTGTGACTGTTGCTTCGGCAGAACGGAGCTTTTCTAAATTGAAGCTATTGAAGTCCTATATGTGCACTACCATGACCCAACAAAGGCTCACTGATTTGGCCACAATAGCACTTGAGAGTAATCTATTGGACAAGATTGATTATGATGATATTATTGAGGATTTTATTACAAAGAACACAAAAGAATGATGTTGTTTAAGTGAAGACTCAAGACCATACAATCAATAATAGGTACAATTTTTATATTTTCCTGTTGTTATCTAAGATATTAGGAACTTTATATTATTATAGTTATGTTTATGTAGTGTTTTCCTTATTGAGATAAGGCCCATTTTAGAGTTTCGCACAGGGCCTCCGATTTTGCCGGCTCGGCCCTGATGATACTACTTGTGCCGGGGTCTCAGGGAGCCAGACACCCTCGAGTAAACGGGTAGTATAGATCAACTGGGGCCATAAGATCGATGGAAGTTGATGCCCCATACTCATGCGGGCGTAATGTATATAAAAGATATATTAAATTAAAATTGAATGAATATATAAACTGAAATCTGAGAATTCTGATGTGAGGAGGTAACTGCAGTACATCGTCTGCATCATTTCCATATTCCATTTGAACTGCACAGACAGCCGTTGTATTTTCATTTTTATTTTATTTTAATGTGAGTGTGATCTTCTGTATGGCTTACCATGTCTAGCGTTAAATAGAGTGCTAGAGGATGGGCATGGAGCTTTGCATATTCTTGAACAGGCGAAACAAACAAAGAAGATGCATGCGAAAATAGTTTGGTAATACTTTAGGAAGACTAAAAAATCTGAGCACACACATATCATTTTTTCAGAAACAAAAGTAGATATAGATGCTCACATATATGTATGCACACTCATCCTCAATAATGCACATACATATACAGCCCGCCCTTAATTATGAGCATTTTTGAAAAGTAGAGCTGCCAACATAAAAGAAAATAGAGCAAACAGATATTGAGATTGATGAAGACATGATGGATATCAGGATATGCCATACCGTTTAAGAAACAACACCGAAATTAACACCAGTCCAGAAGTTCAACCGGGTGGACAGATTCCACCAGAAAGAACCGAGTTCAATTGCAAATTTTCATTTTTTTTAAGAAGATGGTACAGACAAATACTCCCTCTGTAAACTAATATAAGAGCGTTTTTAGGATCTAACCTCTTTTAGTTTACAGAGGGAGTATGAGTTTAATTAGCATGCATCTAATTGACTCACCTAGCTGCACCTATGGACGCATGAGCAAACTAGTTAGTTTTCCTCAGAAGGTAGTGAGGCAAACTAGTATTATTACACCTAAAAAGGTGACAACGCACACCAGGTGCTGAACTGCTCATGTGAGGACGATGCATGCCGTGATGCCGTGACACCATGACAGCAACGCCAACTTGGCATGCCCTTGTCGTGTCGTTCCATGGCTCACATGTGCATGTCATGGCAGTCAATGTTGCACATGCTCGGTTTCAGGATACTGCACAACAAGGATGACCTTGGCAATGCCAAGGAGCCTACAAAATATCTCATTGGCGAAGCCGGAGCAGCTGCCTAGGGTCACCGGGCATTTTCTTTGTCATCCTCAACGCGGGTCTAAACCACTACAGCCTGTATGGTAAGCTTCGCGTGGATGAGGCAGGCGCCTTCAACATCATCGTGGGCCACCCAGAGCTTCATGAAGAAGGTGACTGTGAGAAGGAAGTTGTGGCTGCGAAGCTGGCAAGCGCCCACAGCTGGTTGGAGCCCATAATGTCAGCGACTCTGTTCCTCTGCACTCCAAGGCGGGAAATGAAAATTCAAGGGCTGAGGACGACGTGGGCCAGAAGCAAGAGAGAAGCCCAAGACCGACGCGAATCAAGAGAAGCCCATGCTGGCCTGACAAGTAAGATCGGAGCCCATAGCCTCAGCCCTTGGCTGCCTGTGGTTATTGGAGGTATAGCGGTTCAGGACATCACAATGTTCAGTACAGAATCTTGACTTGACACCAAGTGTTCTTTTCCCGACATCTCATATTCTCAAACTGACATCTCTTTTCTCATTATTTTTATCTTGCATTGTTTTGGTTAACACTGTAAGTGTATAATAAATAAGTTCGAAACCTCAATGACTCCGAAGCATGGAGAGAACACACATCATGTCTGGTTCATATAACTTTTTTTCTTCCATTATTTCTGCCGATGATAAGATATGTTGAATGAACCATGAAGTATTTATAGAAGGAACAGGATCAGTGGTGGTGTAGAAATTGTTAGTCATGGTTGCTGAGAAAATTCATTTTTAATCAACTTGAGGAGATATTAGTGCAAGGAAAGATCTACACAAATAATGGTTGTATCTGGTGCATGTGTTTGAATGAAATAAATACAGAGGTAAAATGGTTTCGTAGCTTTGCTGGTCCAAGACGTGGATGTACTCCATGTCTACCTAGGATCAAAATCTATTTTTTGTAAAGAGAATAATCATGTCACAAATGAGTTTTCCCGGTCCTCCCCCCCCCCCCCCCTCCGTCACCCCCCGCGTGGGCGACCGAGGGGACCCACCCTACGCCTCCCCCCCCCCTCCTTCCCGCTCTCCCCTCCGCCGCCGCCGGTGGTAGGCAGCGGGCTAAGCCCGTGCGTGCGATGGTGGTGGCGGAGGTATCACCCTCTCACTTCGGGCTAGGGATGCGCGGGATCCCCGATCTCGAGGATGAGGCCCCGATCTGTGGAAGCGGCGCCGATCTGGCCCATGGCGGTCTCCATGAGCGCGGCGGCATGGCAGCTGGCCGTTTCCTAGGGGCGGCCGTGGCGGCAGCCTAGCTATGCTCTGCCTGATTTGGGGCGGAGGGTGCTGGATCCGGGGTAGCAGCCACTACTAGGGAAAACCTCACCAGTAGCACTGGTTTTTTAGCTACCTGTAGCGCAGGGTCCGCGCTACTGTTACGACGCTGCAGCTATTTTTTAGCAATAGCGCGTTTCTAAACCAGCACTACAGTTAAAATACTTAGTACTAGCGCCTCTTTCTTTACGAACGCTACTACTTTCTAAGTAGTAGTAGCGCTCTTGTTTTACCAGGCGCTACTACTATAACGTAGTAGTAGCGCTCTTGTTTTACTAGGCGCTACTACTATAACGTAGTAGTAGCGCTCTTGTTTTACCAGGTCATCTCATCAAGTTCCACTTTCCTCCCACTTACTTCTTTCGAGAGAAACTCTTTCTCCAGAAAGGACCCGTTCTTGGCAACGAAGATCTTGCCTTCGGATCTGAGGTAGAAGGTATACCCAATGGTTTCCTTAGGGTATCCTATGAAGACGCATTTTTCCGACTTGGGTTCGAGCTTTTCAGGTTGAAGTTTCTTGACATAAGCATCGCATCCCCAAACTTTAAGAAACGACAGCTTAGGTTTCTTTTCAAACCATAATTCATACGGTGTCGTCTCAACGGATTTCGACGGAGCCCTATTTAAAGTGAATGCGGCAGTCTCTAAAGCATAACCCCAGAATGATAGCGGTAGATCGGTAAGAGACATCACAGATCGCACCATATCCAATAGAGTGCGATTACGACGTTCGGACACACCATTGCGCTGAGGTGTTCCAGGCGGCGTGAGTTGTGAAACAATTCCACATTTCCTTAAGTGTGTGTCAAATTCGTGACTCAAATATTCCCCTCCACGATCTGATCGTAAGAACTTTATTTTCCTGTCACGTTGATTCTCAACCTCACTCTGAAATTCCTTGAACTTTTCAAAGGTCTCAGACTTGTGTTTCATTAAATAGACATACCCATATCTACTCAAGTCATCAGTTAGAGTGAGAACATAACAATAGCCACCGGGAGCCTCAACGCTCATTGGACCGCACACATCAGTATGTATGATTTCCAATAAGTTGGTTGCTCGCTCCATTGTTCTGGAGAACGGAGTCTTGGTCATTGTGCCCATGAGGCATGGTTCGCACGTGTCAAATGATTCAAAATCAAGAGACTCCAAAAGTCCATCTGCATAGAGTTTCTTCATGTGTTTGACACCAATGTGACCAAGGCGGCAGTGCCACAAGTATGTGGGACTATCATTATCGACCTTACATTTCTTGGCATTCACACTATGAATATGTGTAACATCACGTTCGGGATTCATTAAGAATAAACCATTGACCAGCGGGGCATGACCATAAAACATATCTCTCATATAAGTAGAACAACCATTATTCTCGGATTTAAATGAGTAGCCATCTCGCATTAAACGAGATCCAGATACAATGTTCATGCTCAAAGCTGGCACTAAATAACAATTATTGAGGTTTAAAACTAATCCCGTAGGTAAATGTAGAGGTAGCATGCCGACGGCGATCACATCGACCTTTGAACCATTCCCGACGCGCATCGTCACCTCGTCCTTTGCCAGTCTCCGCTTATTCCGCAGCTCCTGCTTTGAGTTACAAATATGAGCAACCGCACCGGTATCAAAT
This sequence comes from Triticum aestivum, assembly GCF_018294505.1. Lineage (NCBI taxonomy): Eukaryota > Viridiplantae > Streptophyta > Magnoliopsida > Poales > Poaceae > Triticum > Triticum aestivum. The sequence continues at coordinate 587,681,731 of NC_057802.1, read as the reverse complement.
ACCCAGGAGCTACTACGAGCGCTGGTTAGGTACACATCAATAACATGTATATCACATATACCTTTGGTATTGCCGGCCTTCTTATCCGCTAAGTACTTGGGGCAGTTCTGCTTCCAGTGACCGTTTCCCTTGCAATAAAAGCACTCAGTCTCAGGCTTGGGTCCATTCTTTGTCTTCTTCCCGGCATCTTGCTTACCGGGTGCGGCAACTCCCTTGCCGTCTTTCTTGAAGTTCTTCTTACCCTTCCCTTTCTTGAACTTAGTGGTTTTATTCACCATCAACACTTGATGTTCCTTTTTGATCTCCACCTCCGCTGATTTCAGCATTGAATATACCTCAGGAATGGTCTTTTCCATCCCCTACATATTGAAGTTCATCACAAAGCTCTTGTAGCTAGGTGGGAGCGACTGAAGGATTCCGTCAACGACCGCGTCATCCGGGAGATTAACTCCCAGCTGAGACAAGCGGTTGTGCAACCCAGACATTTTGAGTATGTGTTCGCTGACGGAACTATTCTCCTCCATCTTACAACTGTAGAACTTGTCGGAGACTTCATATCTCTCGACCCGGGCATGAGCTTGGAAAACCATTTTCAGCTCTTGGAACATCTTGTATGCTCCGTGCTGCTCAAAACGCTTTTGGAGCCCCGGTTCTAAGCTGTAAAGCATGCCGCACTGAACCAGGGAGTAATCATCACTACGTGACTGCCAGGCGTTCAGAACGTCTTGAGTTGCTGGGAAAACAGGTGCATCACCTAGCGGTGCTTCAAGGACACATGCTTTCTTGGCAGCTATGAGGATGATCCTCAAGTTCCGGACCCAGTCCGTATAGTTGCTACCATCGTCTTTCAGCTTGGTTTTCTCTAGGAACGCGTTGAAGTTGAGGTTGACATTAGCGTGGGCCATTTGATCTACAAGACATATTGTAAAGATTTTAGACTAAGTTCATGATAATTAAGTTCATCTAATCAAATTATTAATGAACTCCCACTCAGACAGACATCCCTCTAGTCATCTAAGTGATACATGATCCGAGTCAACTAGGCCGTGTCCGATCATCACGTGAGATGGACTAGTCATCATCGGTGAACATCTTCATGTTGATCATATCTGCTATACGACTCATGCTCGACCTTTCGGTCTCTTGTGTTCCGAGGCCATGTCTGTACATGCTAGACTCGTCATGTCAACCTAAGTGTATTGCGTGTGTAAATCTGGCTAACACCCGCTGTATGCGAACGTTAGAACCTATCACACCCGATCATCACGTGGTGCTTCAGAACAACGAACCTTTGCAACGGTGCACAGTTAGGGGGAACACTTTCTTGAAATTTTAGCGAGGGATCATCTTATTGATGCTACCGTCGTTCTATGCAAATAAGATGTAAAACATGATAAACATCACATGCAATCAAATAGTGACATGATATGGCCAATATAATTTTGCTCATTTTGATCTCCATCTTCGGGGCGCCATGTTCATCATTGTCACCGGCATGACACCATGATCTCCATCATCATGATCTCCATCATCGTGTCTTCATGAAGTTGTCTCGCCAACTATTCCTTCTACTACTATGGCTAACGGTTAGCAATAAAGTAAAGTAATTACATGACGTTTCAGTTGACACGCAGGTCATAAATAAATTAAGACAACTCCTATGGCTCCTGCCGGTTGTCATACTCATCGACATGCAAGTCGTGATTCCTATTAAAAGAACATGATCAATCTCATACATCACATATATCATTCATCACATCCTTCTGGCCATATCACATCACATGACACTTGCTGCAAAAACAAGTCAGACGTCCTCTAATTGTTGTTGCAATTTTACGTGGCTGCTATAGGTTTCTAGCAAGAACATTTCTTACCTACGCCAAAACCACAACGTGATATGGCAATTTCTATTTACCCTTCATAAGGACCCTTTCATCGAATCCGAACCGACTAAAGTGGGAGAGACAGACACCCGCTAGCCACCTTATGCAACTAGTGCATGTCAGTCGGTGGAACCTGTCTCACGTAAGCGTACGTGTAAGGTCGGTCCGGGCCGCTTCATCCCACGATGCCGCCGAATCAAGATAAGACTAGTAACGGCAAGTAAATTGACAAAATCGACGCCCACAACAACTTGTGTTCTACTCGTGCATAGAAACTACGCATAGACCTAGCTCATGATGCCACTGTTGGGGAACGTAGCAATAATTCAAAATTTTCTACGCATCACCAAGATCAATCTATGGAGTTTACTAGCAACGAGAGGGGAGGAGTGCATCTACATACCCTTGTAGATCGCGAGCGGAAGCGTTCAAGAGAACAGGGTTGATGGAGTCGTACTCGTCGTGATCCAAATCACCGATGATCCAAGCGCCGAACGGACGGCACCTCCGCGTTCAACACACGTACGGAGCGGTGACGTTTCCCACGCCTTGATCCAGCAAGGAGGAGGGAGAGGTTGAGGAAGAAGGCTCCAACAGCAGCACGACGGCGTGGTGGTGGTGGAGTGACAGTTTCACCGGCAGGGCTTCGCCAAGCACACGCGGAGGAGGAGAGGTGTTGGGGAGGGGAGGGGCTGCGCCTTGGGAAAGGTGCGGCAGCGCTCCCACCCCTCCACTATATATAGGGGCAAGGGACCCCCATAGATCCCATCTGGTGGGAGGGGCGGCAGCCAGGGGGAGGTGGCTTGCCCCCCAAGCAAGGGGGGCGCCCCCCTTTAGGGTTCCCCCAAACCCTAGGCGCATGGGCCCTAGGGGGTTTGACGCCCAACCCACTTAGGGCTGGTTCCCTTCCACCTACAGCCCATAAGGCCCTCCGGGGCAGGTGGACCCTCCCGGTGGACCCCCGGAACCCGTTCGGTGGTCCCGGCACAATACCGGCATACCCCCGAACACTTCCGGTGACCGTATGGTGACTTCCCATATATAAATCTTTACCTCCGGACCATTCCGGAACTCCTCGTGACGTCCGGGATCTCATCCGGGACTCCGAACAACATTCGGTAATCACATACAAACCTTCCTTATAACCCTAGCGTCATCGAACCTTAAGTGTGTAGACCCTACGGGTTCAGGAATCATGCAGACATGACCGAGACAGCTCTCTAGACAATAACCAACAGCGGGATCTGGATACCCATGTTGGCTCCCACATGTTCCACGATGATCTCATCAGATGAACCACGATGTCGAGGATTCAAGCAATCCCGTATACAATTCCCTTTATCAATCGGTACGTTACTTGCCCGAGATTCGATCGTCGGTATCCCAATACCTCGTTCAATCTCGTTACCGGCAAGTCACTTTACTCGTTCCGTAATGCATGATCCCGTGACTAACTACTTAGTCACATTGAGCTCATTATGATGATGCAATACCGAGTGGGCCCAGAGATACCTCTCCGTCATACGGAGTGACAAATCCCAGTCTCGATCCGTGCCAACCCAACAGACACTTTCGGAGATACCTGTAGTGCACCTTTATAGCCACCCAGTTACGTTGTGACGTTTGGTACACCCAAAGCATTCCTACGGTGTCCGGGAGTTGCACGATCTCATGGTCTAAAGAAATGATACTTGACATTAGAAAAGCTTTAGCAAACGAACTACACGATCTAGTGCTATGCTTAGGATTTGGGTCTTATCCATCACATCATTCTCCTAATGATGTGATCCCGTTATCAATGACATCCAATTTCCATGGTCAGGAAACTGTAACCATCTATTGATCAACGAGCTAGTCAACTAGAGGCTCACTAGGGACACGTTATGGTCTATGTGTTCACACATGTATTACGATTTCTGGATAACACAATTATAGCATGAACAATAGACAATTATCATGAACAAGGAAATATAATAATAACCATTTTATTATTGCCTCTAGGGCATATTTCCAACACTGCGTTGGTTTTCCCTTGAAGAGGAAAGGGTGATGCAGTAAAGTGCGTAAGTATTTCCCCTCAGTTTTTGAGAACCAAGGTATCAATCCAGTAGGAGACCACGCTCGAGTCCCACGCACCTACACAAATAAATAAGAACCTCTCAACCAACGCGATAAAGGGGTTGTCAATCCCTTCACGGTCACTTACGAGAGTGAGATCTGAAAGATATGATAAGATAATATTTTTGGTATTTTTATGATAAAGAGAAATAAAGATGCAAGTAAAATAAACGGCAATAAAAATAGCTAAGTGTTGGAAGATTAATATGATGGAAAATAGACCCGGGGGCCATAGGTTTCACTAGTGGCTTCTCTCAAGATAGCATAAGTATTACGGTGGGTAAACGAATTACTGTCGAGCAATTGATAGAATTGAGCATAGTTATGAGAATATCTAGGTATGATCATGTATATAGGCATCACGTCTGCGACAAGTAGACCGAAACGATTCTGCTTCTACTACTATTACTCCACACATCGACCGCTATCCAACATGCATCTAGAGTATTAAGTTCATAAGAACAGAGTAATGCTTTAAGCAAGATGACATGATGTAGAGGGATAAACTCATGCAATATGATATAAACCCCATCTTTTTATCCTCGATGGCAACAATACAATACGTGCCTTGCTGCCCCTGCTGTCACTGGGAAAGGACACCGCAAGATTGAACCCAAAGCTAAGCACTTCTCCCATTGCAAGAAAGATCAATCTAGTAGGCCAAACCAAACTGATAATTCGAAGAGACTTGCAAAGATAACCAATCATACATAAAAGAATCCAGAGGAGATTCAAATATTGTTCATAGATAAACTTGATCATAAACCCACAATTCATCGGATCTCGACAAACACACTGCAAAAGAAGAGTTGCATCAAATAGATCTCCAAGAGAATCGAGGAGAACTTTGTATTGAGATCCAAAGAGAGAGAAGAAGCCATCTAGCTAATAACTATGGACCCGAAGGTCCGAGGTAAACTACTGACACATCATTGGAGAGGCTATGGTGTTGATGTAGAAGCCCTCCGTGATCAATGCCACCTCCGGCAGGACGCCGGAAATGGCCCCAAGATGGGATCTCACGGGTACAGAAGGTTGCGGCGGTGGAATTAGGTTTTTGTGGGTGCTTTTGATGGTTTGGGTGTACGTAGGTATATATAGGAGGAAGAAGTAGATCGGTGGAGCCACGAGGGGGCCATGAGGGTGGAGGGCGCGCCCTGAGGGGGGGGGTAGGCGCGCCCCCTACCTCGTGGCTTCCTCGTCTGTTGCTTGACGTCCACTCCAAGTCCTCTGGATCATGTTTGTTCCAAAAATCACATTCCCGAAGGTTTCATTCCGTTTGGACTCCGTTTGATATTCTTTTTCTGCGAAACACTGAAATAGGCAAAAAAACAGCAATTTGGGTTGGGCCTCCGGGTAATAGGTTAGTCCCAAAAATAATATAAAAGTGTATAACAAAGCCCATTAATCAAATTCCTTGAAATCCAAAATAGTGGGTTCATTGATATCTAAAGTTTTGACCTCTTCAATCCCACTTTTACCAAATTTTGCATCAAGATCTAAAAAATCCAAATTTTTGGCACGCCTTCTAACTAAAGTTGACTCATCTCCAGTCCCATCATTATCAAGATTCATATTGCAAAACAAAGATTTAATACGGGACATGTCAATAACTTTTAGATCTTCATCTTTATTCTCGTAAAAATTAGAAGAACACGCTTTTACAAAGCAATCTTTCTTAGCACGCATCCTAGTGGTTCTTTCTTTGCACTCATCAATGGAAATTCTCATAGCTTTGAGAGACTCATTGATATCATGCTTAGGTGGAATAGATCTAAGTTTCAAATAATCAACATCAAGAGAAATTCTATCCACGTTCCTAGCCAATTCGTCAACTTTAAGCAATTTTTCTTCAAGCAAAGCATTGAAATTCTTTTGAGAAATCATAAATTCTTTCACACTAGTCTCAAATTCAGAGGGCATCTTATTAAAATTTCCATAAGAGTTGTTGTAGGAATTACCATAATTATTAGAGGAATTACTAGGGAACGGCCTAGGATTAAAGTTTCCTCTATATGCGTTGTTACCAAAATTATTCCTACCAACAAAATTCACATTCATAGATTCATTATTATTCTCAATCAAGGTAGACAAAGGCATATCATTAGGATCAGAAGAAACACTCTTATTAGCAAAAAAAATTCTTAAGTACATCCATCTTTCCACTCAAAACATTAATTTCTTCTATCGCATGCACCTTTTTACTAGTAGATCTTTCGGTGTGCCATTGAGAATAATTAACCATAATATTATCTAGGAGTTTAGTAGCTTCTCCTAAAGTGATTTCCATAAAAGTGCCTCCTGCGGCCGAATCTAAAAGATTTCTAGAAGCAAAATTCAATCCGGCATAAAATTTTTTATAATCATCCACAAATTCAAACCATGAGTAGGGCAATTACGTATCATTAATTTCATTCTCTCCCAAGCTTGTGCAACATGTTCATGATCAAGTTGCTTAAAATTCATGATATCGTTTCTGAGAGAGATGATTTTAGCGGGAGGAAAATACTTAGAGATAAAAGCATCTTTGCACTTATTCCATGAATCAATACTATTTTTAGGCAAAGACGAAAACCAAGTTTTAGCACGATCTCTAAGTGAAAACGGAAATAGTTTCAACTTAACAATATCATTGTCCACATCTTTCTTCTTTTGCATATCACACAAGTCAACGAAGCTATTTAGATGGGTAGCGGCATCTCCACTAGGAAGGCCGGCGAATTGATCTTTCATGACAAGATTCAACAAAGCAGCATTAATTTCACAAGATTCAGCATCGGTAAGAGGAGCAATCGGAGTGCTAAGAAAATCATTGTTGTTGGTATTGGTAAAGTCACACAATTTAGTATTATCTTGAGCCATCGTGACAAGCAAGCAATCCAACACACAAGCAAACAAGAAGCGGGCGAGAAGAAGGCGAACGAAAAGGTTCCGAGTGATTCGGGTATTTTTCGTAGTATCGGAGAGTTACGGGAATTCGCCGGGAGGGTCAATGGGCCTTCATGGGCCTTAGTGGAAATAGAGGGCAGCAAGGAAGTGTGGGGTGCGCCCCCCCAGGCCCAAACCGAATTGGTTTAGGGCTTTGGGGGCTGGGCCCCTCTTTCCTTCTCCCCTCCTCCTCTTTCCTTCCCCTCCTAGTTGGACTAGGAAAGGGGGAACCTACTCCTAGTAGGAGTAGGATTCCCCCCTTGGGGCGCACCCTATGAGGCCGCCGGCCCCTCCCCTTGCTCCTTTATATACGTGGCCAGGGGGCACCCCATAGACACACAAGTTGAAAATTGATCTCTTGGTCGTATGCGTTGCCCCCCTCCACCATAATCCAGCTCGGTCATATCGTTGCAGTGCTTAGGCGAAGCCCTGCGCCGGTAGCTTCATCATCACTGTCATCACACCGTCGTGCTGACGAAGCTCTCCCTCGACACTCTGCTGGATCGTGAGTTCGTGGGACGTCACCGAGCTGAACGTGTGCAGATCGCGGACGTGCCGTACTTTCGGTGCTAGGATCCGTCGATCGTGAAGACGTACGACTACATCAACCGCGTTGTCATAACGCTTCCGCTTACGGTGTACGAGGGTACGTGGACAACACTCTCCCCTCTCGTTGCTATGCATCACCATAATCTTGCGTGTGCGTAGGAAATTTTTTGTAATTACTACGTTCCCCTACAGTGCTATCAGAGCCAGGTTTATGCGTAGATGTTATATGCACGAGTAGAACACAAGTGAGTTGTGGGCGATAATAGTCATACTGCTTACCAGCATGTCATACTTTGATTCGGCGGTATTGTTGGATGAAGTGTCCCGGACCGACATTACGCGTACGCTTAGGTGAGACTGGTTCTACCGGCGTGCTTCACACACAGGTGGCTGGCGGGTGTCAGTTTCTCCAACTTTAGTTGAATCGAGTGTGGCTACGCCCGGTCCTTGTTGAAGGTTAAAACAGCACATACTTGATGAAAAATCATTGTGGTTTTGATGCGTAGGTAAGAACGGTTCTTGCTCAGCCCGTAGCAGCCACGTAAAACTTGCAACAACAAAGTAGAGGACATCTAAATTGTTTTTACAGGGCATGTTGTGATGTGATATGGTCAAGACATGATGATATATAAATTGTTGTATGAGATGATCATGTTTTTGAAATTATCGGCAACTGGCAGGAGCCTTATTGTTGTCTCTTTATTGCATAAGATGCAAGCACCATGTAATTGCTTTACTTTATCGCTGCGCGATAGCAATAGTTGCAAAAGCAATAGTTGGTGAGACAACCATATGAAGACACGTTGATAGAGATCAAGATGATTGAGATCATGGTGTCATGCTGATGACGATAGAAATCATGACGGTACTTTGGAGATGAAGATCAAAGGCACAAGATGATGATGGCCATATCATGTCACATATTTTGATTGCATGTGATGTTTATCTTTTATACAGCTTATTTTGCTTAGTTTGGCGGTAGCTTTATAAGATGATCCCTTACTAAAATTTCAAGGTATAAGTGTTCTCCCTGAGTATGCACCGTTGCGACAGTTCTTCGTGCTGAGACACCACGTGATGATCGGGTGTGATAAGCTCTACGTTCACATACAACAGGTGCAAGCTAGTTTTGCACACACAGAATATTCGGGTTAAACTTGACGAGCCTAGCATATGCAGATAAGGCCTCGGAACACTGAGACTGAAAGGTCAAGCGTGAATCATATAGTAGATATGATCAACATAGTGATGTTCATCATTGAAAACTACTCCATCTCACGTGATGATGGGACATGGTTTAGTTGATATGGATCACATGATCACTTAGATGATTAGAGGGATGTCTATCTAAGTGGGAGTTCTTAAGTAATATGATTAATTGAACTTTAATTTATCATGAACTTAGTCCTGATATTATTTGCATAACTATGTTGTAGATCAATAGCTCGCGATGTAGCTCCCTATTTATTTTTGATATGTTCTTAGAGAAAAATAAGTTGAAAGATGATAGTAGCAATAATGCGGACTTGGTCCGTGATCTGAGGATTATCCTCATTGCTGCACAGAAGTATTATGTCCTTGATGCACCGCTAGGTGAAAAACCTACTGCAGGAGCAGATGCAGACGTTATGAACGTTTGACAATGCTCGGTATGATGACTACTTGATATTTTAGTGCACCATGCTTTACGTCTTAGAACCGGGACTTTAAAAATGTTTTGAACGCCACGGAGCATATAAGATGTTCCAAGAGTTGAAATTGGTATTTCGTACTCATGCCCATGTCGAGAGGTATGAGACCTCTGATAGTACTTTGCCTACAAGATGGATGAGAATAGCTCAACCAGTGAGCATGTTCTCATATTGTCTGGGTACTACAATCACTTGAATCAAGTGGGAGTTAATCTTCCAGATAAGATAGTGATTGACAAAATTATCTAGTCACTATCACCAAGTTACTAGAACTTTGTGATGAACTATAATATGCAACCATGGAACAACACCGGCCTCAAGGTCGAGGACCAGGTTCGTAGGCATTTCAGATCCACGGTCCATTTCTCCCCGACCTCTTCCTCCAAGGAATTTTTCTTGGTGGTCACGTTCTCTTCTGCATCCTTCCCATTGTCTTGTGCTTCGATTGGTTTGGCCCTACAATGTTGCATTGGAGGAATTGCTTCTGGTTTGAAGGTTACATCTATTGGAGTAAGGAATTTTCGGTTCTCGGTGGCTTCAAATAAAGTTGGTCATTTCATCTATGCCCTACGGGATAGAGTTTGGCCGGATTTTGTGTGTCATTTTGGTCTACTTAAACATCCTTGGAATGTGCCAATTGTTGATCCAGTTATGAGAAACACTCCAAATCTTGGAGGTAGTGCCTCTAAGGCCGTCCACACCAGTTTGCATTTTCTTGAGAAAAGCGCTTCGAAGGATGCTTCAGCCTCGAAGGAGTTGGCCAAGTTTGGTTTTTGCATGCAACGCTCTAACAATCTACTGAGCTCCTTCGATGAGGTTTCTTCTCAACGTGGAAATCCTCAGGATATTCATCGTGACTTGGTTGATTCTTCGCGAAACAATACAAATTTTGAACTACTGCAAGGGGGGTCTGATTTTTGGCAGTCTGCATATTCCGGTTTCTTCGGGTCGAATTGCAAACACTTCCAAAAAATTCTTAGGTAAGAATCGCCGTGAGCAGATTTGGCATAACATTCCTTCCTTGATTCTGGAGGGTATCTTAGACTTAAGGCAAGCCCTTTATGACGAGGCTGATATCCAAAAAGTCTATGATTTAGATGATTTGCCTCCCTCGGATTTCATTTTTCATGCTTTGGGCAAGTGCACCAGATGTTTCGGGGACGGCCATGCAGCTATTAATTGCCATGCCAAAGTATGTGACGTCTGCCATAATTTTGAACGCGCTTGCCTCTGCATGCGGCAGGAGATGGGCCGATCCGTTAGAGCCTGCATGACTTGCAATAGTCTGGCCCACCTGAGGGAATGTTGCCCTGGGCTTCTCTGGTGCAAACGCTGCAATCTACTGGGCCATGGCGCCAACTCTTGCGCCTCAAAAAATGCTCCCCGATTTTCTTGGCAACAGAGGAAGGTGGAACGGCAGGATCAAATCAGAGTGGATCCATTGCCTCGGACTAGTGCAGTCCCTTCACTACAGAATCTAAATTTTCCTAATAGAAAATTGATTTGGCGTCCCAAAAGGAAAGTACCAGATGTGGGACCCGCTTCCTCGCTTGCTACTGGGCAGACGCTTCCGCTTCAAGCACGCCATTTGCCTACTCTGCCGCCCCTGTCTACCAACGAATAGAGCGACAGACCCTCATCCCCCTCTGCTTCGCCTTTGACTGGCACGCCTGCCGTCGCCGACACCACTATCGCCATGGCCAACTTTCCGGCGAGGCCGTTCCAGTTCATGCCGATGGGAGCCCGGATTAAGCGCGGACCAGACCACAGATTGGCTCGCAACATGATGGTGGTGGATGACCCGCCATTGAGTCATGAGAGGTATGCCATTGTCACCGTTGTTCCCCTAGTCCCAGATCATCAGAAACAGTTAGTTTTGGATGAGGTGGTTCGCATCATGATTGAGGATTTTCATCTTGAGGTTCCCGATGCCTTTGTGTATCCTATTGGGGTTGTATGGTGGCGTTTGCTGATGTCGCTTTAAGGGACCAGTTCATTCAGGAGAGTCCACATCAGTTAGATCCCCTGGATGATGATATGACCTTTTCTTTTGTGTCGCATGATGAGGGAGAAAACATGCGTCGCTGTCCGTTTCAATATGTTGCTTGGGTCTTGTTTCTTGCTTTTCCTATGGACTACCAGAATGATCACTATATCAACAAGGTGGTATCGTGCTTTGGAAAGTTGGATCTCCGGCACAGGTCGGGCCACAACAAGGAACGACTCTTGGTGCGGGTTATCATCAGTGATCTCGCGCAGGTTCCCCACAGCCTTGTGATCAAGCGCATTGGCACACTGCCAGGTATGGGCAGATCTTGGTCTGTTCCAGTTTACGTGCTTAATGGTAGGAACACAATTCCTGAACTTGTGGGAAATGAAGATGAAGCTCCACCGATGAATGCATCCCCGCATCCATATGAACTGCCTTACCTGACTGCTGCGCAACAGTGGGCGCTTGATCATCAGTGATGGATACAGCAGCAGATCGATGAGGCCTGGGAACAGCAAGTGCCCCAACAGCAGCCCACGCAGAACGGCGGCTGGGGTGTTTGGCCAGTTGCACCGCCTCCATACAGGGGATTTAGTTTCAGGACGCTGTTCCAGTACACAGGTCCCTCTCTAATGGATGGTGTCGAACATGAGAGCAATGTCGCTGATGATCCTCGGGATGAATGGTCAGTTTATTCTGATATTGCAGAGGCTGCAGATGCTTTGATAAATGGAACACCAACCTCTGGACTGCAATTCGTGCGTGCTAATGGCAGCTCTCTTGATGTAGAAGTTCAGGCTGAAGACGGGTACTTGTTTCTGCAGTTTCTCTAGATGATATCCTTTGGAAGATACACTCATTGCATTACTGCACCGGAAGAAGGTCTGACGAGTGCTGTGCTCCCTCTGAACCCTCTCGCGGTATTTCACCAGGTGGCTAATGTTGTTATCATGGGTGTATACTATAGGACTGAGCAGGTTTGCCCAAGGACTGCATTGCTGCCCTGCCTCTCGGAGGATGTCTTCATACCCTCTGAGATCTGGGCTAACTTTGCTGAAGTTGTCACCTTGCCTGAATTTGCTGGGTCTGTTGGTCGGTAGGGCAGATTCTGGAGAAGATTGACGAGGGGTTTGCGGACTCTAAGACAGACTCTGGGGCCTGTGATAATGCTGTTATAGTTGAATCTTCTGAAGCTCTCCCTGCCAAGCCACTGAACAAATACATTCAGAAGATGATCCTAGCTGAGAAGATGCCAATTGACACGACTTGTCTGAGGCGCAGTTCCAGGTCAACAAGATATGATGGCTTTAAGGTAAATCTTGTTACTGACGCCAAGAAGCAACAATCTAAGGTCAAATGCACGGGGGCTCCATCTATAGCTTGTTCCTCCAAGGCGACAGATCCCTGTCCAAAATTGATCCTGCAGCCTATTGCGACTGGATCTGAAGATCTGCCTCCACCAACTCCTATTCAGCAGCTGCAGCGTGTGGGTACAGAGATGTGTGGTATACCCGTAGAAGAACTCAGTGCTCAGAATCTCCTAGCTAGAGACAGTGGTGACGATCCGGAACTGAAGTAAAGCTAGATGGCGTCAAATAAACACTGGAACGTTCTCTGCTGGAATGTTCGTGGAATCAACTCTGACAAAAAGCAGTTGGCGATCCGTAATGCGATTGAGATTAGTGGTTGTTCCGTAGTTTGCTTTCAAGAAACCAAGCGTGAATCTTTTGATGCATCGTTTATTAAACTGTTCTGTCCTAAGAAGTTTGACATGTTTGAATTTGTTCCGTCTGTTGGTAATTTTGGGGGCTTAATCACCATGTGGATGAGTTCTGTTTTCACGGGTGTCTCCGTTTTTTCTGAATCTTTCGCGCTCGGTGTTAGGCTTACCTCGACTCAGTCCAGTGATACGTGGACACTGGTGAACGTGTATGGTCCTTGCGCTGATCCCAACAGATCACTGTTTACTGAGTGGCTCTTCGACCTTAACATTCCTAATGGGGAAGATTGGCTTATTTTAGGCGATTTCAACTACATCATAGCGCCAGATAATCGTAACCGTGGGGGCGGGGATACTAATGATATGCTAATCTTCAACGAATTCATACGTAGGCAGTCTCTGATAGAACTACCGATCAAGGGGCGCTCATTCACATGGAGCAATATGCAATCTAACCCCCTCCTGGAACAGTTAGACTGGCATTTTACCTCGGTGGACTGGGCGGCCAAATATCCGCACACGGTAGTCATGGCTCTGGGTAAGCCCACATCGGATCATGTGCCGTGTTATGTAAGCATCCAGACCAAAATCCCTAAGACCAAATTGTTCCGCTTCGAGGACTACTGGATCAAACAACCAGGTTTCTTTGATGTCGTACAGCGATTGTGGAACAAGCGCTCTATGCCCCGAACACAGCTGCGGCACTGTGCAAAAAACTCAAAAACCTGCGTTATGATTTGAAACAATGGAGCAAGAAAATCACTAAGATGTCAGTGTTGATTGAAAACTGTAATAAAACCCTCCTCGAGCTGAATGGTCTTGAAGAGAGACAGCGGCTATCCGTGCCGGAAGCTAACTTCAGAAAAATTCTGAAGAAACACCTTCTTCACCTGCTTGACTGCAAAAAGGCGTATTGGAAGAAACGCTGCACAGTAAGACACTTCAAATTCGGCGATGGCAACACCAAGTTCTTCCATAGAGTAGCAACTGAGCGATTTCACAGAAATAACATTGCTTCGCTGCGACTATCGGATGACTCAGTTGTCTATGACCATGTTGGCAAAGAGGCTGTCCTGCTACAAGCATACAAAGAAAGATTGGCCTGTTCCAATCCCACCAACATGAGATTTGATCTGGATCGCATCATCAAAAAGGTGGATGGCCTGCATGCTCTGTCAGAGCCCTTCACCCGGGAGGAGATTGACCAGGTTGTCAAAGAGATGCCATCCGATCGTGCCCCTGGACCGGATGGATTCAGTGGAAGCTTCATAAAATCCTGCTGGCACATCATTAAGGAGGAGTTCTATCGTCTCTGTTTTGATTTTCATGCAGGTACTTTGGACCTTGAAAGCTTGAATACTGGATTTATCACTCTCATCCCCAAAACCCAATCGCCAGAGACAACTGATGACTAGCGCCCCATAACACTTCTAACCTGCTGCCTCAAACTGCTGACAAAACTATTGGTGAATCGCTTGCAGAAAGTGGTCCTTAAGATAATTCGTTGAAACCAGTATGGATTCTTGAGGGGTAGGTCGATCCAGGATTGTGTTGCGTGGGTGTATGAATTCATTCACCAGTGCCAAGCTTCAAAACGTGAGATTGCCATTCTTAAACTAGATTTTGCAAAAGCTTTTGATACGATCGAGCATGCTCCTATGATGCAGATTATGAAATGCATGGGTTTCGACGATCGTTGGTTAGGGTGGATCCACTGCTTGTTCTCAACTGCAAAATCCTCGGTGCTATTGAACGGGACCCCTGGCAGGCAATTCTTTTGTAAGAGAGGGGTGCACCAAGGAGACCCGCTGTCCCCGCTCATCGTCGTCTTGGCGGCGGACCTCCTCCAAGCTGCAATCAACGACGCGTACCGGAGCGGTGAACTGGAGCTACCAATGCCTACTATGGAGAATGACTACCCGGTGATCCAGTACGCGGATGACACGATCCTCGTGATGCCAGCTGATCAAGCGCAAGCGGCGACAATCAAACGCATTCTTCAGGATTATGCCTCCTCTGTTGGATTGCGCATCAACTTTCAAAAATCGACTCTAATGACGGTGAACACGGAGGTGGATGCAACGGATCGTTTGGCTGAGGTTTTTGGCTGCAAGGTTGGAAAGATGCCGTTCACATACCTTGGCATGCCAATGGGGACTGCTAAACCAACGGTGGCTGATCTAATGCTGCTGGTGGCTTCGGTCGAGCATAGGTTATCCACTGCCGCCTCGCTTCTGGACCTCAGATCAACGCTCACTTTGGTCAACTCGGTGGTCATGTCCCTGGCAATTTATGCTATGTATTCAATCAGACTGCCTCCGGAGATCCGAGATCATCTTGACAAGCTCAGGCGATACTGTCTCTGGGAGAAGAACACGGAGGATGGCCACAAAGCAGTGTCCTTGGCAGCGTGGAACCTAGTCTGTTGCCCCAAAGAGAAAGGGGGCCTGGGGATAATTGATCTTCATGTGAAAAATCAAGGTCTGCTGCTTAAGCAGCTGCATAAATTCTACAACCATTGGGATGTGCCGTGGGTTAAACTGATTTGGTCCACTTACTATGAGGGTTTGGTGCCTCATGCAACCGATCAGTGCGGATCATTCTTGTGGCGCGACATCTTGCAGCTTACGCCAATCTACAGGGGGTCACGTCGGTGGAGGTGCGAGACAGGAGCACGGTGTTGTTCTGGAAAGACTTGTGGCATAACAATATCCTCTGTGACAGCCATCCTAGGCTGTTTTCCTTTGCTACTAACGAAGATGTTTCGGTGCAAGAACTGCTAACAGCGCCGGCGCTTGGGCATAATTTCCATTTGCCGATCTCCACACAAGCCAGGGAGGAATTGCGTGACCTTCAATGCAGCATGGCCTCGATAGAATTGAGTGAGGCCCATGACATCTGGAGATGTGCCTGGGGGACCGGAGATTTTGCTCCTAGAAAGTATTATGACCACTGCTTTCGTGGGGTGACGGCGGATGGTGCGTTCAAATGGATCTGGAATTCAAAATGCACTAATAAGTGGAGGGTTTTTGCATGGCTCCTCTTAGCGGACAAGCTGAACACGCGAAACATGTTGAAGAGAAGAGGTATGAAACTGTGAGATGATGTGTATACTTGCCTCCTATGTGATAGCCTGCTGGAAGGGACAGTAGAACATCTCTTCTTCGACTGTGCCTTCAGCAGATCGTGTTGGAGGAAGTTGGGGATCGAGTGGGTGCACGGTGGAAGCAGGCTTCAACTTGTGCATGAGGCGAGAGACAGGTGGACGAGCCCCATGTTTATGGAGGTATTTATCGTTGCGGCCTGGAGCGTGTGGAAGGAGCGCAACAACAAGCACTTTAGAGGTGTGCTGCCTTCGGTGGATAGCTGGCTTCAGAGATTCAAAAACGACTTCGGTATGATGAGACACAGAGTCAAGGAGGCCTTGGTGCCATTTGTGGATAGCTTTGTCACGTCCATTTAGTATACAAACAGCTTTGTTTCTTGTTTTTTATACTCTTTCCTCTCTCTGGTGTTGAGGATTGGCCATAACCACGATGATGTAACTCCAGAGAGTTGTAAGTTGCGTTGGTAAATTAATATAAAGTCAGTGGGGGGTTGCCCCCACTACCCTAAGCTTTCAAAAAACTATAATATGCAAGGGATAACGGAAACAATTCCCAAGCTCTTCGCGATGCTGAAATCGGCGAAGGTAGAAATCAAGAAAAGCATTAAGTATTGATGGTTGACAAGACCACTAGTTTCAAGTAAAAGGGCAAGGGAAAGAAAGGGAACTTCAAGAAGAATGGCAAGCAAGTTACCACTCCCATGAAGAAGCCCAAAGCTAGACCCAAGCCTGAAACTGAGTGCTTCTATTGCAAAGGAAATGGTCACTCGAAGTGGAAGTGCCCTAGATACTTGGCGGATAAGAAGGATATCGTAGTGAACAACGGTATATTTGATATACATGTTATTGATGTGTACTTTACTAGTGTTTAGAGCAACCCCTCGGTATTTGATACTGGTTCAGTTGCTAGGAGTAATAACTCGAAACAGGAGTTGCAAAATAAACAAGAGACTAGTTGAGGACGAGGTGACGATGTTTGTTGGAATTAATTCCAAGGTTGATAAGATCACCATCGCACACTCCTTTTACCTTCGGGATTAGTGTTGAACCTAAAATAAATGTTATTTGGTGTTTGCGTTGAGCATGAATATGATTGGATCATGTTTATTGCAATACGGTTATTCATTTAAGTAAAAGAATAATTGTTGTTCTGTTTACATGAATAAAACCTTCTATGGTCATACACTTAATATAAATGGTTTATTGAATCTCGATCATAGTGATACACATATTTCATAATATTGAAGCCAAAAGATGCAAAGTTAATAATGATAGTGCAACTTATTTGTGGCACTGCCTTTTAGGTCATATTGGTGTAAAGCGCATGAAGAAACTCCATGCTGATGGGCTTTTGGTATCACTTGATTATGAATCACTTGATGCTTGCGAACCATGCCTCATAGGGCAAGATGACTAAGACTCCGTTCTCCGGAACAATGGATTGAGCAACTGACTTATTGGAAATAATACATACTGATGTATGTGGTCCGATGAGTGTTGAAGCTCGCGGCAGGTATCGTTATTTTCTAACCTTCACAGATGATTTAAGCAGATATGGGTATATCTACATGATGAAACATAAGTCTGAAACATTTGAAAATTTCAAAGATTTTCAGAGTGAAGTGGAAAATCATCATAACAAGAAAATAAAGTTTCTACGATCTGATCGTGGAGGAGAATATTTGAGTTACGAGTTTGGTCTTCATTTGGAACAATGTGAAATAGTTTCGCAACTCACGCCACCTGGAACACCACAGTGTAATGGTGTGTCCGAACATCATAACCGTACTTTATTAGATATGGTGCGATCTATGATATCTCTTACCGATTTACCACTATCGTTTTGGGGTTATGCATTAGAGACAGCTGCATTCACGTTAAATAGGGCACCATCTAAATCCGTTGAGACGACACCGTATGAACTATGGTTTGGCAAGAAACCTAAGCTGTCGTTTCTTAAAGTTTGGGGTTGCGATGCTTATGTGAAAAAGTTTCAACCTGATAAGCTCGAACCCAAATCGGAGAAGTGCGTCTTCATAGGATACCCAAAAGAAAATATTGGGTACACCTACTATCACAGATCCGAAGGCAAGATTTTCGTTGCTAAGAATGTATCCTTTCTAGAGAAGCAGTTTCTCTCGAAAGAAGTGAGTGGGAGGAAAGTAGAACTTGATGAGGTAATTGTACCTTCTCCCGAATTGGAAAGTAGTTCATCACAGAAATCAGTTCCAGTGATCCCTACACCAATTAGTGAGGAAGTGAATGATGATGATCATAAAACTTCAGATCAAGTTACTACCGAACCCCGTAGGTCAACCAGAGTACGTTACGCACCAGAGTGGCACGGTGATCCTGTTCTAGAAGTCATGTTACTAGACCATGACGGACCTACGAACTATGAGGAAGCGATGATGAGCCCAGATTCCGCGAAATGGCTTGAGGCCATGAAATCTGAGATGGGGTCCATGTATGAGAACAAAGTGTGGACTTTGGTTGATTTGCCCGATGATCGGCAAGCCATAGAGAATAAATGGATCTTCAAGAGGAAGACGGACACTGATAATAGTGTTACTATCTACAAAGCTCGAATTGTCGAAAAAGGTTTTTGACAAGTTCAAGGTGTTGAATACGATGAGATTTTCTCACTCGTATCGATGCTTAAGTCCGTCCAAATCATGTTAGCAATTGCCGCATTTTATGAAATCTGGCAAATGGATGTCAAAACTACATTCCTTAATGGATTTCTTAGAGAAGAGTTGTATATGATGCAACCAGAAGGTTTTGTCGATCCTAAAGGTGCTAACAAAGTGTGCAAGCTCCAGCGATCCATCTATGGACTGGTGCAAGCATCTCAGAGTTGGAATATACGCTTTGATGAGTTGATCAAAACATATAGTTTTATACAGACTTGCGGTGAAGCCTGTATTTACAAGAAAGTGAGTGGGAGCACTACAACCTTTCTGATAAGTATATGTGAATGACATATTGTTGATCGGAAATGATGTAGAATTTTCTGGAAAGCATGAAGGAGTGTTTGAAAATATTTTTTCAAAGAAAGACCTCGGTCAAGCTGCTAACATATTGAGCATCAAGATCTATAGAGATAGATCAAGATGCTTGATAAGTTTTTTCAATGAGTACATACCTTGACAAGTTTTGAAGTAGTTCAAAATGGAACAGTCAAAGAAAGAGTTCTTGCATGTGTTGCAAGGTGTGAAGTTGAGTAAGACTCAAAGCCCGACCACGGCAGAAGATAGAGAGAGAATGAGAGTCATTCCCTATACCTCAGCCATAGGTTCTATAAAGTATGCCATGTTGTGTACCATACCTATTGTATACCCTGCCCTGAGTTTGGCAAGGGAGTACATTTTGATCTAGGAGTAGATCACTAGACAGCGGTCAAAATTATTCTTAGCGGACTAAGGAAATATTTCTCGGTTATGGAGGTGATAAAGAGTTCGTCGTAAAGAGTTACGTCGATGCAAGCTTTGACACCAATCTGAATGACTCTAAGTCACAATCCGGATACATATTGAAAGTGGGAGCAATTAGCTAAAGTAGTGATACGTCTCCAACGTATCTATAATTTTTGATTGTTCCATGCTATTATATTATCTGTTTTGGATGTTTATGGGCTTTATTATACACTTTTATATTATTTTTGGGACTAACCTATTAACCCAAAGCCCAGTGCCAGCTTCTGTTTTTCCCTTGTTTCAGTGTTTCACAGAAAAGGAATATCAAATGGAGTCCAAACGGAATGAAACCTTCGGGAGTGTGATTTTTGGAACAAACGTGATCCAGGAGACTTGGAGTTGAAGTCAAGGAAGCTTTGAGGTGGCCACGAGGCAGGGAGCCACGCCTGCCCCCTGGGCACGCCCCCCACCCTCATGGGCCCCTCGTGGCTCCCCTAACCGACTTCTTTCGCCTATATATATCCATATACCCTAAAAACATCAGGGAACAGAATAGATCGGGAGTTCCGCCGCCGCAAGCCTCTGTAGCCACCAAAAACCAATCGGGGCCCTGTTCCGGCACCCTGGCGGAGGGGGGATCCCTCACCGGTGGCCATCTTCATCATCCCGGCGCTCTCCATGACGAGGAGGGAGTAGTTCACCCTCGGGGCTGAGCGTATGTACCAGTAGCTATGTGTTTGATCGATCTCTCGTGTTCTTGAGATGGTACGATCTTGATGTATCGCGAGCTTTGCTATTATAGTTGGATCTTATGATGTTTCTCCCCCTCTACTCTCTTGTGATGGATTGAGTTTTCCTGTAACATCCCAAAATTCTAAATTTTGGAATGTTATAATAAACAGATAGATTGGATTGATTGTTTGATTGATTGACTGAAAGAGAGTGAATTCGAAATCTTTTGAAAGTTAAATGAGAGGGAATAAAAGGACTTTCCCAAACTTTCATTTTGCTTTTATGATCTCCATGAATTCAAATTCTTTTCACCACAAAACCCTGGAGAGAAGATGACATGACTTCTTCCATTTATTTAAATGACAAGGGGTGTTGAAAATATTTGAATATCATTTGAAAATATTTCCAATTCCGAAACTTTATGCAACTCAATGATTTTCACGAGAGAAGATAAAATGACTTCTTCAAAACATATGAAATATGAGTTGGGAGTTTCAAAGGATCAAATTCAAAGTCCTCTTGGAAATTATTTTAATTCGGAGTTATTTGGGTTTTATTCAAATTATTTTTCTCCGAAAATAAAATATACGGAAATTAGGGTAAAATGATTCCCTACATCAGAAAATTGGAGAGAAATAAATTTGAGATCATTTTGGATTTTTAAAATGATTTTTATTGGATTTTATTAAGGCAGTAGCACTGTTTGATTTATTTGTATTTTTGAGGATTTTATTTGCCTTTAGAAAAATGTTCATGTTGTAGAAAATCTTTTTCTGAAAATTTTGATATATTATATGCCTATATAATATTTTATTTTATATTTTATTTCTTTTCTTTTTCCTCTCTGTTAAAAAAAACTCTTCGAACTGTGCCAGGCCGAAGCCCAGCACTGCTCTCTCTCTCCTCTCTCTCCCTCCGCCGAACTGGGCCGGCCCAGCTCCCAGGCCAGGCCGCGGCCCAGCCCACCTCCTCGTCGTCCCCAAGCTCGGGAAGGACTCCCGAGCCAGCACGCCGCCGCGCCGTGACCTCCACGGAAACCGCCGCCGCCGCCTTACCCCTCCTCCTACCCCTTCCCCAAGCCGCGCCTCCCCTCCCCACCTATAAAGGGCGCCGCCCCGGGCCCCGTCTCTCCTCTCCTCGCCGCGCCGCCGTAGATCGACGCCGCCGCCACCGCCGCATCTCACCGCCGGAGCCGCCACCACCGCCACCTCCGACTCCGCCGCCCCGCGCCGCGCTCGCCGCCGTCTCCGCCCATCGCCGTCGACCCCGGAGCCGCCGTCGATCCAAGTCGCCGCCTCGCCCCGCTCGCGGGAGAACGCCGCCGCCACCGCCGTTGGTTTTTCTCGCCGCCGGCCGAATCCGCGAGAACCGATACAAAACTGCTCGGTTTCCTACGGTTTTAATTGTTTCTTTCAAAAACCCTAGTTTGTTTTTTATATAAAACCGGTTTTTGTTTAGGTTTATTTATTTAGAGAACGTTCGCGGGTTAGGCTTAGAAAACGAACGTTCATTATTTTAGTCTTTTCTTTTTCTGTTAGTTTTAGTCAGGGACCTATCCGTAATTAGTTTCTCTACAGTTTGGCCCCTGTTTTTCAATCGATCATAACTTTTTGCTCGTTAGTCGGAATTAGATGAAACCAACGCCCACTTCTTCGTTATGATCCCCTCTATCCAGTAAAACAACTTGAACATGTTTTTGAAAGTTTTAAAATTTGGTTTAGAACAGATTTGAATTCAAACGTCTTTTGATCATAACTTGAGTTTTATAACTCCGTTTGAGTTGATTCTTTTTGCAATTCGAAGCTCTTGACCTAAACTTTCTGATAAGGCCAAATTCACATAATTTTGGTACTGTTAGAAATTGTTTTATGTTGCAAGAGTTATTTGCTTTGTTTTGATGTTTTCCAAGTATCTTCTTCGTTCTTCTCGATCTTTTGAGTGATTGCTTATGTGTGGTTACTATTGCTTGCTTACGATAGATTGACGGAGTGTGACGAGTAGATCTATCCAGAGTATTGAGTGCGAATCATCTTCAACATTGCAGGCAAGTTCACACTTTGATCATATCCCTTTCATACCCAGTTTTTATGCATTAGATTCAACCCTCAAACATTGCATGAGTAGGATTGATAACATGTGGGTATTGGGAAGTAGTTGATGAGGTAGGAACCTATTGCCCTGTTTATTATCAAACCTTTGGGAGTTACTTCTACGTTTGCTTATATTGCTATGCTATGCTCGTAGATGTGAGATGGTTAATTAATGGTTCAACTTAAGGTGGCTACTTAACTAAACATCTGGGTGGATTGAGGCACCTGGAGAACCCAGTGTTGCCTGTATTTTTTGGATATCCCGGAGTACCCGTGTGATCATCCTATGGACCGCCACCCAGACTCAAAGGGATCATAAGATTATTCATGCTAGAAACTTCCGTGTGCAGCCACAAGCTATTATGGGCTCTAGCATAGTTGAGTATGTTGCATGACCTCTTCCAGTGGTAGGCTAGCAGATGTAGGGGGTGTAGGTTGGTACTGTCTACCCAGGGTTAGAGTTTACGCTTCTGAAAGACTATGTCTCGGTCATCCATTTCTCAAACATCATGCAGTGCGAGAATCAAGCGGAGGCGATCGAGTCTTGTGGGGAAAAGTGCACAAACCTCTGCAGAGTGTACAAACTAATCATGATTAGCCGTGTCCCCGGTTATGGACAATTTTGAGTCTCTGGTCCCTGGATATTCATATTGATCTCATCATGTTACTTTAATTAATTTTGTTGGGTTTAATAATGTTACTTAATTGGGATTGAGTTGGAGGTACCTTCTCAATGTTTCACAACCACCATGATAGTTAAATAAAATTTATTCCTTTGAAGTAGGGAAAATTTGGCTTTTCGCAAAACATTATAACCATAGAGCTTTTCCACCAGCCATATATGCATGTAGTGATAGCCTTTGTTCATCATTTCTCTATGGTGTGAATTTGCCAGCATATTCCATGTGCTGACCCGTTTTCGGGCTGCAACGTTTCATGCTGCGGGATTCTTACGACGAGTAAGTGATACGTTAGGGTTACGATTTCTACACTCAACTTTGTCGTTGGTGTTGATGGGAATCCACAACCTTGTTACTTCCGTTATTTGGATTGAGGTGATAGTATTTATGTTACTTTATACATGTGATTTACCTCTGATATAAATCCTCGAGTACTGTGTGTGTCAGCATAGCGATCCAGGGATGACACTTAAGCACAGAGACTTGATCCATTCGGGTCAGGTCGCTACATTTCCCTTTGAAGTTATCTTATCGGATTGAGTCTTTAAGGATTTGAGAACACTTGATGTATGTCTTGCATGTGCGTATCTGTGGTGACAATGCGATATCATGTGATTCACTTGATGTATGTTTTGGTGATCAACTTGCGGGTTCCGTGACCTCGTGAACTTATGCATAGGGGTTGGCACACGTTTTCGTCTTTACTCTCCGGTAGAAACTTTGGGGCACTCTTTGAAGTACTTTGTGTTGGTTGAATAGATGAATCTGAGATTGTGTGATGCATATCGTATGATCATACCCATGGATACTTGAGGTGACATTGGATTATCTAGATGACATTAGGGTTTGGGTTGATTTGTGTCTTAAGGTGTTATTCTAGTATGAACTCTATGATAGATCGAACGGAAAGAATAGCTTCGTTTTATTTTACTACGGACTCTTGAATAGATCGATCAGAAAGAATAACTTCGAGGTGGTTTCGTACCCTACCATAATCTCTTCGTTTGTTCTCCGCTATTAGTGACTTTGGAGTGACTCTTTGTTGCATGTTGAGGGATAGTTTTATGATCCAATTATGTTATTATTGTTGAGAGAACTTGCACTAGTGAAAGTATGAACCCTAGGCCTTGTTTCCTAGCATTGCAATACCGTTTATGTTCACTTTTATCATTAGTTACCTTGTATCACCATCTCTTCGCCGAACTAGTGCACCTATACAATTTACCATTGTATTGAGTGTGTTGGGGACACAAGAGACTCTTTGTTATTTGGTTGCAGGGTTGTTTGAGAGAGACCATCTTCATCCTACGCCTCCCACGGATTGATAAACCTTAGGTCATCCACTTGAGGGAAATTTTCTACTGTCCTACAAACCTCTGCACTTGGAGGCCCAGCAACGTCTACAAGAAGAAGGTTGTGTAGTAGACATCAAGCAGTTTCTGGCGCCGTTGCCAGGGAGGTGAGTGCTTGAAGGTATATCTTTAGATCTTGCAATCGAATCTTTTAGCTTCTTGTTTTATCACTAGTTTAGTCTATAAAATAAAACTACAAAAAAATGGAATTAAGGGTGCCTCATATACTTCATCTTTTTAATATCTTTCGTGAAAATGATGGGAAGGAAAATTGTGCTCAAGTACTAGAAGAAGAATTACATAGATTGCTTGGCATAAAATATGTGAATGATGAGAATGATTGCAATGTTGTTAGTATGAATTCTCTGAATACCCATGATGCTAATGATATGCAAAGACACAAGCTTGGGGATGCTATGTTTGATGAAGATGATATGTTTAGTTCCCCAAGTTTTGATGAACAAATTTATTATGATGAAAGCTTGCCTCCTATTTATGATGATTATTGTGATGACACGTATGCTATAAAGAACAAAGATAACCATGAAATTTTTCATCATGATTTTAATTTTCAATTTGATTATGCTTCACATGATAGTTATTTTGTTGAGTTTGCTCCCACTACTATTCATGAGAAGAAATTTGCTTATGTGGAGAGTAATAAAAATTCTATGCTTGTGGCTCATGAAAAGAATGCTTTATGTGATGGTTATATTGTTGAATGCATTCATGATGCTACTAAAAATTATTATGAGGGAGGAACATATGCTTGTAGGAATTGCAATAATATGAAGTTTCCTCTCTCTATGTGTTGAAAATCTTGAAGTTTTGCTTGATTTGCCTTCCTATGCTAGATGATTATTGTTCCCATAAGTTGTTTGCTCACAAAATCCCTATGCATAGGAAGTGGGTTAGACTTAAATGTGCTAGTCATATTCTTCATGATGCTCTCTTTATGTTTAAATTCTTATGTTTTATGTGAGCATCATTGAAATCATCATGCCTAGCTAGGGGCGTTAAACGTTAGCGCTTGTTGGGAGGCAACCCAATTTTATTTTAGTTCCTTGCTTTTTGCTCCTGTTTAGCAATAAATAATCTATCTAGCCTCCGGTTAGATTTGGTTTTATGTTTTAATTAGTGTTTGTACCAAGTAGAACCTTTGGGGAGACTTGGGTGAAGTCTTTATGATCATGCTGTAAAAAACAGAAACTTTAGTGCTCACGAGATTAGCTACAACTTTTTACTGGAAAGTGCTATTTAGTTGATTCTTTTTGAAGATGTTTAATAGACAAATTCCTCAGGTCCACCAATTTATTTCAGAATTTTTGGAGTTACAGAAGTATTCTAATGGTACAGATTACTACAGACTGTTCTGTTTTTGACAGATTCTGTTTTCATTGTGTTCTTTGCTTATTTTGATGAATCTATGAGTAGTATCGGAGGGTATGAACCATAGAGAAGTTGGAATACAGTAGATATTACATCAATATAAATAAAGAATGAGTTCACAACAGTACCTAAGTGGTGGTTTTATTTTCTTCTACTAACGGAGCTTACGAGTTTTCTGTTGAGTTTTGTGTTGTGAAGTTTTCAAGTTTTGGGTAAAGATTCGATGGACTATGGATAAGGAGTGGCAAGATCCTAAGCTTGGGGATGCCCAAGGCACCCCAAGGTAATATTCAAGGATAACCAAGATTCTAAGCTTGGGTATGCCCCGGATGGCATCCCCTCTTTCATCTTCGTTCATCGGTAACTTTACTTGGAGCTATATTTTTATTCACCACATGATATGTGTTTTGCTTGGAGCGTCATTTTATTTTCTTTTGTTTTGCTTGCTGCTTGAATAACATACCAAGATCTGAAATTCTTAAATGTTAGAGAGTCTTCATATAGTTACATAATTATTCAACTACTCATTGATCTTCGCTTATATCTTTTGGAGTAGTTTGTCGTTTGCTCTAGTGCTTCACTTATATCTTTTAGAGCACGACAGTAGTTTTATTTTGAAGAAATAGATGAACTCTCATGCTTCACTTATATTATTTTGAGAGTCTTTATAACAGCATGGTAATTTGCTTTGGTTATGAATTTAGTCCTAATATGATGGGCATCCAAGAGGGATATAATAAAAACTTTCATATAAGTGCATTGAATACTAAGAGAAGTTTGATACTTGATGATTGTTTTGAGATATGGAGATGGTAATATTAGAGTTGTGCTAGTTGAGTAATTGTGAATTTGAAAAATACTTGTGTTGAAGTTTGCAAGTCCCGTAGCATGCACGTATGGTAAACGTTGTGTGACAAATTTGAAACATGAGGTGTTCTTTGATTGTCTTCCTTATGAGTGGCGGTCGGGGACAAGCGATGGTCTTTTCCTACCAATCCATCCCCCTAGGAGCATGCGCGTAATACTTGGTTTTTGATGACTTGTAGATTTTTGCAATAAGTATGTGAGTTCTTTATGACTAATGTTGAGTCCATGGATTATACGCACTCTCACCTTTCCATCATTGCTAGCCTGTTCGGTACCGTGCATTGCCTTTTCTCACCTTGAGAGTTGGTGCAAACTTCGCCGGTGCATCCAAACCCCGTGATATGATACGCTCTATCACACATAAACCTCCATATATCTTCCTCAAAACAGCCACCATACCTACCTATTATGGCTTTTCCATAGCCATTCCGAGATATATTGCCATGCAACTTTCCACCATTCCATTTATTCTGACACGTTTCATCATTGTCATATTGCCTTGCATGATCATGTAGTTGACATCGTATTTGTGCCAAAGCCACCATGCATATTATTCATACATGTCACTCTTGATTCATCGCCCATCCCGGTACACCGCCGGAGGCACTCATATAGAGTCATATTTTGTTCTAGTATCGAGTTGTAATAATTGAGTTGTAAATAAATAGAAGTGTGATGATCATCATTAATAGAGCATTGTCCCAATAAAAAAGAAACGCCAAAAAAAGAGAAAGGCCAAATAAAAAAAAGTGGAAGGCCCAAAAAAAGGGAAAAAGAAAAAAAAGGGACAATGCTACTATCCTTTTTCCACACATGTGCTTCAAAGTAGCACCATGATCTTCATGATAGGGAGTCTCTTGTTTTATCACTTTCATATACTAGTGGGAATTTTTCATTATAGAACTTGGCTTGTATATTCCAACGATGGGCTTCCTCAAATGCCCTAGGTCTTCATGACCAAGCAAGTTGGATGCACACCCACTTAGTTTCTTTTGTTGAGCTTTCATACATTTATAGCTCTAGTGCATCCGTTGCATGGCAATCCCTACTCCTTGCATTGACATAAATTGATGGGCATCTCCCTAGCCCGTTGATTAGCCGCGTCAATGTGAGACTTTCTCCTTTTTTGGCTTCTCCACACAACCCCCATTATCATATTCTATTCCACCCATAGTGCTATATCCATGGCTCACGCTCATGTATTGCGTGAAGGTCGAAAAAGTTTGAGATTACTAAAGTATGAAACAATTGCTTGGCTTGTCATCGGGGTTGTGCATGATGAGAGCATTCTTGTGTGACGAAAATGGAGAATGACCAAACTATATGATTTTGTAGGGATGAACTTTCTTCGGCCATGCTATTTTGAGAAGACATGATTGCTTAGTTAGTATGCTTGAAGTATTATTATTTTTATGTCAATATTAAACTTTTGTCTTGAATTTTATGGATCTGAATATTCTTGCCACAATAAAGAAGATTACATTGATAAATATGTTAGTTAGCATTCCACATCAAAAATTCTGTTTTTATCATTTACCTACTCGAGGACGAGCAGAAATTAAGCTTGGGGATGCTGATACGTCTCCAACGTATCTATAATTTTTTATTGTTCCATGCTATTATATTATCTGTTTTGGATGTTTATGGGCTTTATTATACACTTTTATATTATTTTTGGGACTAACCTATTAACCCAGAGCCGAGTGCCAATTTCGGTTTTTTCCCTTGTTTCAGTGTTTCGCAGAAAAGGAATATCAAACGGAGTCCAAACGGAATGAAACCTTCGGGAGCGTGATTTTTGGAACGAACGTGATCCAGGAGACTTGGAGTTGAAGTCAAGGAAGCTTCGAGGTGGCCACGAGGCAGGGAGGCGCGCCTGCCCCCCCTGGGCGTGCCCCCCACCCTCGTGGGCCCCTCGTGGCTCCCCTGACCGACTTCTTTCGCCTATATATATCCATATACCCTAAAAACATCGGGGAATAGAATAGATCGGGAGTTCCACCGCCGCAAGCCTCTGCAGCCACCAAAAACCAATCGGGACCCTGTTCCGGCACCCTACCGGAGGGGGGATCCCTCACTGGTGGCCATCTTCATCATGACGACGCTCTCCATGACGAGGAGGGAGTAGTTCACCCTCGGGGCTGAGGGTATGTACCAGTAGCTATGTGTTTGATCGATCTCTCGTGTTCTTGAGATGGTACGATCTTGATGTATCGCGAGCTTTGCTATTATAGTTGGATCTTATGATATTTCTCCCCCTCTACTCTCTTGTGATGGATTGAGTTTTCCCTTTGAAGTTATCTTATCGGATTGAGTCTTTAAGGATTTGAGAACACTTGATGTATGTATTGCATGTGCGTATCTGTGGTGACAATGGGATATCACGTGATTCACTTGATGTATGTTTTGGTGATCAACTTGCGGGTTCCGTGACCTCGTGAACTTATGCATAGGGGTTGGCACACGTTTTCGTCTTGACTCTCCGGTAGAAACTTTGGGGCACTCTTTGAAGTACTTTGTGTTGGTTGAATAGATGAATCTGAGATTGTGTGATGCATATCGTATGATCATACCCACGGATACTTGAGGTGACATTGCAGTATCTAGGTGACATTAGGGTATTGGTTGATTTGTGTCTTAAGGTGTTATTCTAGTACGAACTCTATGATAGATCAAACGGAAAGAATAGATTCGTGTTATTTTACTTTGGACTCTTGAATAGATCGATCAGAAAGAATAACTTCGAGGTGGTTTCGTACCCTACCATAATCTCTTCGTTTGTTCTCCGCTATTAGTGACTTTGGAGTGACTCTTTGTTGCATGTTGAGGGATAGTTTTATGATCCAATTATGTTATTATTGTTGAGATAACTTGCACTAGTGAAAGCATGAACCCTAGGCCTTGTTTCCTAGCATTGCAATACCGTTTACGCTCACTTTTATCATTAGTTACCTTGCTGTTTTTATATTTTCATATTACAAAAACATATATCTACCATCTATATTGCACTTGTATCACCATCTCTTCGCCGAACTAGTGCACCTATACAATTTACCATTGTATTGGGTGTGTTGGGGACACAAGAGAATCTTTGTTATTTGGTTGCAGGGTTGTTTGAGAGAGACCATCTTCATCCTACGCCTCCCACGGATTGATAAACCTTAGGTCATCCACTTGAGGGAAATTTGCTACTGTCCTACAAACCTCTGCACTTGGAGGCCCAGCAACGTCTACAAGAAGAAGGTTGTGTAGTATACATCAAGTAGCTCCGTGCAGATCATTGTAGACATAGAAATTTGCAAAAATACATACGGATCTGAATTTGGCAGACCCGTTGACTAAACTTCTCTCACAAGCAAAACATGATCACAGCTTAGTACTGTTTGGGTGTTAATCACATGGCGATGTGAACTAGATTACTAACTCTAGTAAACCCTTTGAGTGTTTGTCACATGGCGATGTGAACTATGGGTGTTAATCACATGGTGATGTGAACTATTGGTGTTAAATCATATGGGGATGTGAACCAGATTAGAGACTGAAGGAAATATGCCCTAGAGGCAATAATAAAGTTATTATTTATTTCCTTATTTCATGATAAATGTTTATTATTCATGCTAGAATTGTATTAACCGGAAACTTGATACATGTGTGAATACATAGACAAAACAGAGTGTCCCTAGTAGGCCTCTACTTGACTAGCTCGTTAATCAAAGATGGTTAAGTTTCCTAGCCATAGACATGTGTTGTCATTTGATGAACGGGATCACATCATTAGAGAATGATGTGATGGACAAGACCCATTCGTTAGCTTAGCATTATGATCGTTTCAGTTTCATTGCTACGACTTTCTTCATGACTTATACATGTTCCTCAGACTATGAGATTATGCAACTCCCGAATACCGGAGGAACACCTTGTGTGCTATCAAACGTCACAACGTAACTGGGTGATTATAAAGATGCTCTACAGGTGTCTCCGAAGGTGTTTGTTGGATTGGCATGGATTGAGATTAGGATTTGTCACTCCGTGTATCGGAGAGGTATCTCTGGGCCCTCTCGGTAATGCACATCACTATAAGCCTTGCAAGCAATGTGACTAATGAGTTAGTTGCGGGATGATGCATTACGGAACGAGTAAAGAGACTTGCCAGTAACGAGATTGAACTAGGTATCATGATACCAACGATCGAATCTTGGGCAAGTAACATACCGATGACAAAGGGAACAACGTATGTTGTTATGCGGTTTGACCAATAAAGATCTTCGTAGAATAGGTGGGAGCCAATATGAGCATCCAGGTTCCGCTATTGGTTATTGACCGGAGATGAGTCTCAGTTATGTCTACATAGTTCTCGAACCCGTAGGGTCCGCACGCTTAACATTCGATGATGATTTGTATTACGAGTTATGTGATTTAATGTACCGAAGGTTGTTCGGAGTCCCGAATGAGATCACGGACATGACGAGGAGTCTTGAAATGGCCTAGACGTAATCGGACATCGAAAAATTCCGAGTGATTCGGGTATTTTTCGGAGTACCGGAGAGTTACAGGAATTCGCCGGGAGGGTCAATGGGCCTTCATGGGCCTTAGTGGAAATGGAGGGCGGAAAGGAAGTGTGGGATGCGCCCCCCCTAGGCCCAAACCGAATTGGTTTAGGGCTTTGGGGGCTGGCCCCCTCTTTCCTTCTCCCCTCCTCCTCTTTCCTTCCCCTCCTAGTTGGACTAGGAAAGGGGGAACCTACTCCTAGTAGGAGTAGGATTCCCCCCTTGGGGCGCACCCTATGGGCCGCTGACCCCCTCCCCTTGCTCCTTTATATACGTGGCCAGGGGGCACCCCATAGACACACAAGTTGATCACTGATCTCTTAGACGTGTGCGGTGCCACCCTCCACCATAACCCACCTCGGTCATATCGTTGCAGTGCTTAGGCGAAGCCTTGTGCCGGTAGCTTCATCATCACCGTCATCACACCGTCGTGCTGACGAAGCCCTCCCTCGACACTCTGCTGGATCATGAGTTCGTGGGACGTCACCGAGATGAACGTGTGCAGATTGCGGAGGTGTCGTACTTTCAGTGCTAGGATGGGTCGATCGTGAAGATGTACGACTACATCAACCGCGTTGTCATAATGCTTCCGCTTACGGTCTACGAGGGTACGTGGACAACACTCTCCCCTCTCGTTGCTATGCATCACCATAATCTTGCGTGTGGGTAGGAATTTTTTCGAAATTACTATGTTCCCCTACACTTATCAGGCTGAAGCTTTTTCACATAAGCATCGCAACCCCAAACTTTAAGAAACAACATCTTAGGTTTCTTGCCAAACCACAGTTCATACGGTGTCGTCTCAACGGATTTAGACGGTGCCCTATTTAACGTGAATGCAGCTGTCTCTAATGCATAACCCCAAAACGATAGTGGTAAATCGGTAAGAGACATCATAGATCGCACCATATCTAATAAAGTACGGTTACGACGTTCGGACACACCATTACGCTGTGGTGTTCCAGGTGGCGTGAGTTGTGAAACTATTCCACATTGTTTTAAATGAAGGCCAAAATCGTAACTCAAATTATTCCTACCAACCAAATTCACATCCATAGATTCATTATTATTCTCAATCAAAGTAGAGAAAGGCATATCATTAGGATCAGAAGAAACACTCTTATTAGCAAATAATTTCGTAAGTTCATCCTTCTTTCCACTCAAAACATTAATTTCTTCTATCGCATGCAAATTTTTACTAGTAGATCTTTCGGTGTGCCATTGAGAATAATTAACCATAATATTATCTAGGAGTTTAGTAGCTTCTCCTAAAGTGATTTCCATAAAAGTGCCTCCTGCGGCCGAATCTAAAAGATTTCTAGAAGCAAGATTCAATCCGGCATAAATTTTTTGTATAATCATCCACAAATTCAAACCATGAGTAGGGCAATTACGTATCATTAATTTCATTCTCTCCCAAGCTTGTGCAACATGTTCATGATCAAGTTGCTTAAAATTCATGATATCATTTCTAAGAGAGATGATTTTAGCGGGAGGAAAATACTTAGAGATAAAAGCATCTTTGCACTTATTCCATGAATCAATACTTTTTTTAGGCAAAGACGAAAACCAAGTTTTAGCACGATCTCTAAGTGAAAACGGAAATAGTTTTAACTTAACAATATCATTGTCCACATCTTTCTTCTTCTGCATATCACACAAGTCAACGAAGCTATTTATATGGGTAGCGGCATCTTCACTAGGAAGGCTGGCGAATTGATCTTTCATGACAAGATTCAACAAAGCAGCATTAATTTCACAAGATTCAGCATCGGTAAGAGGAGCAATCGGAGTGCTAAGAAAATCATTGTTGTTGGTATTGGTAAAGTCACACAATTTAGTATTATCTTGAGCCATCGTGACAAGCAAGCAATCCAACACACGAGCAAACAAGAAGCGAGCGAGAAAAAGGCGAACGGAAAGGTTCCGAGTGATTCGGGTATTTTTCGTAGTACCGAAGAGTTACGGGAATTCGCCGGGAGGGTCAATGGGCCTTCATGGGCCTTAGTGGAAATAGAGGGCAGCAAGGAAGTGCGGGGTGCGCCCCCCCCCCCCCAGGCCCAAACCGAATTGGTTTAGGGCTTTGGGGGCTGGCCCCCTCTTTCCTTCTCCCCTCCTCCTATTTCCTTCCCCTCCTAGTTGGACTAGGAAAGGGGGAACCTACTCCTAGTAGGAGTAGGATTCCCCCCTTGGGGCGCACCCTATAAGGCCGCCGGCCCCCTCCCCTTGCTCCTTTATATACGTGGCCAGGGGGCACCCCATAGACACACAAGTTGATAATTGATCACTTAGCCATATGCGGTGTCCCCCTCCACCATAATCCAGCTCGGCCATATCATTGCAGTGCTTAGGCGAAGCCCTGCGCCGGTAGCTTCATCATCACCGTCGTGCTGACGAAGCTCTCCCTCGACACTCTGCTGGATTGTGAGTTCGTGGGACGTCACCGAGCTGAACGTGTGCAGATCGTGGAGGTGCCGTACTTTCGGTGCTAGGATCGGTCGGTCATGAAGACGTACGACTACATCAACCACGTTGTCATAACGCTTCCGCTTACGGTCTACGAGGGTACGTGGACAACACTCTCCCCTCTCATTGCTATGCATCACCATAATCTTGCATGTGCGTGTTGGGGAACGTAGCAGAAATTCAAAATTTTCTACGCATCACCAAGATCAATCTATGGAGTTTACTAGCAACGAGAGGGAAGGAGTGCATCTACATACCCTTGTAGATCGCGAGCGGAAGCGTTCAAGAGAACGGGGTTGATGGAGTCGTACTCGTCGTGATCCAAATCACCGATGATCCTAGCGCCGAATGGACGGCACCTCCGCGTTCAACACACGTATGGAGCAGCGACGTCTCCTCCTTCTTGATCCAGCAAGGGGGGAGGAGAGGTTGATGGAGATCCAGCAGCACGACGGCGTGGTGGTGGAAGTAGCGGGATTCCAACAGGGCTTCGCCAAGCGCTGCGGGAGGAGGGAGATGTGTCACGGGAGGGAGAGGGAGGCGCCAGGGCTTGGGGTATTGCTGCACTCCCCCCCCCCCCACATATATAGGGCAAGGGAGAGGGGGGGCGCAGCCTTGGCCCTTCCTCCAAGGAAGGGTGCGGCCAGGGAGGAGTCCATCCTCCCCAAGGCACCTAGGAGGTGCCTTTCCCTTTTAGGACTCTCCCTTTCCCTTATCTCTTGGCGCATGGGCCTCTTGGGGCTGGTGCCCTTGGCCCATTAGGCCAAGACGCACACCCCTACAGCCCATGTGGCCCCCCGGGGCCGGTGGACCCCCGGACCCCTTTCGGCACTCCCGGTACAATACCGATAATGCGCGAAACTTTTCCAGCGACCAAAATAAGACTTCCCATATATAAATATTTACCTCCAGACCATTCCGGAACTCCTCGTGACGTCCGAGATCTCATCCGGGACTCCGAACAACTTTCAGGTTACCGCAAACTAATATCTCTACAACCCTAGCGTCACCGAACCTTAAGTGTGTAGACCCTACGGGTTCGGGAGACACGTAGACATGACCGAGACGACTCTCCGGCCAATAACCAACAGCGGGATCGGGATACCCATGTTGGCTCCCACATGCTCCTCGATGATCTCATCGGATGAACCACGATGTCGAGGATTCAATCAATCCCGTATACAATTCCCCTTGTCATCGGTATGTTACTCGCCCGAGATTCGATCGTCGGTATCCCAATACCTCGTTCAATCTCGTTACCGACAAGTCACTTTACTCGTACCGTAACGCATGATCCTGTGGCTAACTCCTTAGTCACATTGAGCTCATTATGATGATGCATTTCCGAGTGGGCCCAGAGATACCTCTCCGTCATACGGAGTGACAAATCCCAGTCTCGATTCGTGCCAACCCAACAGACACTTTCAGAGATACCTGTAGTGCACCTTTATAGTCACCCAGTTACGTTGTGACGTTTGGTACACCCAAAGCATTCCTACGATATCCGGGAGTTGCACAATCTCATGGTCTAAGGAAATGATACTTGACATTAGAAAAGCTCTTAGCAAACGAACTACATGATCTTGTGCTATGCTTAGGATTGGGTCTTGTCCATCACATCATTCTCCTAATGATGTGATCCCGTCATCAATGACATCCAATGTCCATGGTCAGGAAACCATAACCATTTATTGATCAACGAGCTAGTCAACTAGAGGCTTACTAGGGACATGTTGTGGTCTATGTATTCACACATGTATTACGGTTTCCAGTTAATACAATTATAGCATGAACAATAGACAATTATCATGAACAAGGAAATACAATAATAACCATTTTATTATTGCCTCTAGGGCATATTTCCAACAGTCTCCCACTTGCACTAGAGTCAATAATCTAGTTCACATCACCATGTGATTAATACTCAAAGTTCACATCACCATGTGACTAATACCCAAGAGTTTACTAGAGTCAATAATCTAGTTCACATCACCATGTGATTCACACTCAGTGAGTTCTAAAGTTTGATCATGTTATGCTTACGAGAGAGGTTTTTAGTCAACGGGTCTGAACCTTTCAGATCCGTGTGTGCTTTACAAATCTCTATGTCATCTTGTAGATGCAGCTACCACGCGCTACTTGGAGCTATTCCAAATAACTGCTCTACTATACGAATCCAGTTTACTACTCAGAGTCATCCGGATTAGTGTCAAAGTTTGCATCGACGTAACCCTTTACGACGAACTCTTTTACCACCTCCATAATCGAGAAAATTCCTTAGTCCACTAGTTACTAAGGATAAGTTCGACCGCTGTCATGTGATCCATTCCTGGATCACTCTTGTACCCCTTGACTAACTCATGGCAAGGCACACTTTAGGTGCGGTACACAGCATAGCATATTGTAGAGCCTACGTCTAAAGCATAGGGGACGACCTTCATCCTTTCTCTTCCTTCTACCGTGGTCAGGTCTTGAGTCTTACTCAATACTCACACCTTGTAACACAGCCAAGAACTCCTTTGCTGATCTATTTTGAACTCCTTCAAAATCTTGTCGCGGTATGTATTCATTTGAAAGTACTATTAAGCATTTTTGATCTATCCTTATAGATCTTGATGCTCAATGTTCAAGTAGCTTAATCCAGGTTTTCCATTAAAAAAACACTTTTCAAATAACCCTGGATGCTTTCCAGAAATTCTACATCATTTCTGATCAACAATATGTTAACAACATATACTCATCAAAAATTCTATATTGCTCCCACTCACTTCTTTGGAAATACAAGTTTCTCATGAACTTTGTATAAACCCAAAATCTTTGATCATCTCATCAAAGCGTTCATTCCAACTCCGAGATGCTTACTCCAATCCTTAGAAGGATTGCTGGAGCTTTGCATACTTGTTAGCTTCTTTCAGGATTGACAAAACCTTCTGGTTGTATCACATACAACCTTTCCTCAAGAAAATCGTTGAGGAAACAATCTTTTGACATCCAATCTGCAAGATTTCATAAATAATGCAGTAACTGCTAATATAATTCCAACAGACTCTTAGCATCGCTACGAGTGAGAAAGTCTCATCGTAGTCAACTCCATGAACTTGCCGGAAAACATCTTAACGACAAGTCGAGCTTTCTTAATGGTGACACTTACCATCATTGTCTGTATTCCCTTTAAAATCCATCTGTACCCAACAGCCTTATGACTATCAAGTAGTTCTTTCAAAGTCTATACTTTGTTTTCATACATGGATCCTCTCGGATTTTATGGCCTCGAGCCATTCGTCGGAATCCGGGCCCACCATCGCTTCTCCATAGCTCGTAGGTTCATCGTCGTCTAGCAACATGACTTCCAAGACAGGATTACGTACCACTCTGAAGTAGTACGCATCCTTGTCGACCTACGAGGTTTGGTAGTGACTTGATCCGAAGTTTCATGATCACCATCATAAGCTTCCACTTCAATTGGTATAGGTGCCACAGGAACAACTTCCTGTGCCCTGCTACCCACTAGTTGAAGTGACGGTTCAATAACCTCATCAAGTCTCCACCATCCTCCCACTCAATTCTTTCGAGAGAAACTTTTCCTCGAGAAAGGACCCGTTTCTAGAAACAATCACTTTTGCTTCCAGATCTGAAATAGGAGGTATACCCAACTGTTTTGGGTATTCTATGAAGATGCATTTATCCGCTTTGGGTTCGAGCTTATCAGCCTGAAACTTTTTCACATAAGCGTTGCAGCCCCAAACTTTTAAGAAACAACAGCTTAGGTTTCTCTAAACCATAGTTCATACGCTGTCGTCTCGACGGAATTGCGTGGTGCCCTATTTAAAGTGAATGCGGTTGTCTCTAATGCCTAACCCATAAACGATAGTTGTAATTCGATAAGAGACATCATGGTATGCACCATATCCAATAGGGTGCAGTTATGATGTTCGGACACACCATCACAATATGGTGTTCCAGGCGGTATTAGTCGTGAAACAATTTCCACAATTTCTTAATTGTGTGACAAACTCGTAACTCAGATATTCATCTCTATGATCATATCACAGACATTTTATCCTCTTGTCACGACGATCTTCAACTTCACTCTGAAATTACTTGAACCTTTCAATAATTCAGACTTGTGTTTCATCAAGTAAATATTCTCAGCATCTACTCAAATCATCTGTGAAGTAAGAACATAACGATATCCACTACGTGCGTCAGCACTCATTGGACTGCACACATCAAATGTATTACTTCCAACAAGTTTCTCTCTTGTTCCATCATACTGAAAACGAGGCCTTTCAGTCATCCTACCCATGTGGTATGATTTGCATGTCTCCAGTGATTCAAAATCAAGTGAGTCCAAATGATCCATCTGTATGGACTTTCTTCATGCATATATACTAATAGACATGGTTCGCATGTCTCAATCTTTTCAAAAACGAGTGAGTCCAAAGATCCATCAACATGGAGCTTCTTCATGCGTTTTATACCAATATGACTCAAGTGGCAGTGCCACAAGTATGTGGTACTATCATTACTATCTTATATCTTTTGGCATGAACATGTGTATCACTACGATCGAGATTCAATAAACCATTCATTTTAGGTGCAAGACCATTGAAGGTATTATTCAAATAGACAGAGTAACCATTATTCTCCTTTAATGAATAACTGTATTGCGATAAACATAATCCAATCATGTCTATGCTCAACGCAAACACCAAATAATAATTATTCAGATTTAACCCCAATCTCGATGGTAGAGGGAGCATGCGATGCTTGATCACATCAACCTTGGAAACACTTCCAACACATATCGTCATCTCATCTTTATCTAGTCTCCGTTTATTCCGCAGCTTTTATTTCGAGTTACTAACACTTAGCAACCGAACTGGTATCTAATACCCTGGTGCTACTAGGAGTACTAGTAAAGTACATATTAATATAATGTATATCCAATATACTTCTGTCGACCTTGCCAGCCTTCTCATCTACGAAGTATCTAGGGTAGTTCTGCTTGAGTGACCGTTCCCCTCATTTCAAAAGCACTTAGTCTCGGGTTTGGGTTCAACCTTGGGTTTCTTCACTAGAGCAGCAACTGATTTGCCGCTTCATGAAGTATCCCTTCTTGCCCTTGCCCTTCTAGAAACTAGTGGTTTTACTAACCATCAACAATTGACGCTCCTTCTTGATTTCTACTTTCGCGGTGTCAAACATCGCGAGTTGCTCAAGGATCATCATGTCTATCCCTGATATGTTATAGTTCATCACGAAGCTCTAATAGCTTGGTGGTAGTGACTATGGAGAATCATCACTATCTCATCTGGAAGATTAACTCCCACTCGATTCAAGTGATTGTAGTACTCAGACAATCTGAGCACATGCTCAACGATTGAGCTTTTCTCCCTTAGTTTGCAGGCTTAAGAAACTTGTCAGAGGTCTCATACCTCTTGACGTGGGCATTAGTCTGAAATCCCAATTTCAGTCTTTGGAACATCTCATATGTTCTGCGACGTTTCAAAACCGTCTTTGGTGCCACAATTTTAAACCGTTAGCATCACACACTGAACTATCACGTAGTCATCAAAACGTGTATGTCAGATGTCTCGTAACATCTACAGACGACACTCGAGGTTCAGCACACCGAGCGTCGCATTAAGGACATAAGCCTTCTATGCAGCAATGAGGAAAATCCTCAGTTTACGGACGCAGTCCGCATAATTGCTACTATCAACTTTCAACTAAATTTTCTCTAGGAACATATCTTAGTAGAACTAAAGCGTAAGCTACGACATTATTTGCAAAGACCTTTTGACTATGTTCATGATAATTAAGTTCATCTGATTATTTAATGAACTCCCACTTAGATAGACATCCCTCTAGTCATCTAAGTGATACATGATCCGAATCGACTAGGCCGTGTCCGATCATCACGTGAGACGGACTAGTCATCATCGGTGAACATCTCCGTGTTGATCGTATCTACTATACGACTCATGTTCGACCTTTCGGTCTCTTGTGTTCCGAGGCCATGTCTGTACATGCTAGGCTCGTCAAGTCAACCTAAGTGTTTTGCTTGTGTTCCGAGGCCATGTCTGTACATGCTAGGCTCGTCAACACCCGTTGTATGCGAACGTTAGAATCTATCACACCCGATCATCACGTGGTGCTTCGAAAGAATGAACCTTCGCAACGGTGCACAGTTAGGGGGAACACATCTCTTGAAATTTTAGTGCGGGATCATCTTATTTATGCTACCGTCGTTCTAAGCAAATAAGATGTAAACATGACAAACATCACATGCAAATCATAAAGTGACATGATATGGCCAATATCATCTTGCGCCTTTTGATCTCCATCTTCGAGGCGCGGCATGATCACCTTCGTCACCGGCATGACACCATGATCTCCATCATCATGATCTCCATCATCGTGTCTTCATGAAGTTTTCTCGCCAACTATTACTTCTACTACTATGGCTAACGGTTAGCAATAAAGTAAAGTAATTACATGGCGTTTTTCATTGACGCGCAGGTCATACAATAAATTAAGACAACTCCTATGGCTCCTGCCGGTTGTCATACTCATCGACATGCAAGTCGTGATTCCTATTACAAGAACATGATCAATCTCATACATCACATATATCATTCATCACATCCTTTTGGCCATATCACATCACATAGCATACCCTGCAAAAACAAGTTAGACGTCCTCTAATTGTTGTTGCATGTTTTACGTGGCTGCTATGGGTTTCTAGCAAGAACGTTTCTTACCTACGCAAAAGCCACAACGGTGATATGCCAATTGCTATTTACCCTTCATAACGACCCTTTTCATCGAATCTGATCCAACTAAAGTGGGAGAGACAGACACCCGCTAGCCACCTTATGCATTAAGTGCATGTCAGTCGGTGGAACCTGTCTCACGTAAGAGTACGTGTAAGGTCGGTCCGGGCCGCTTCACCCCACAATGCCGCCGAATCAAGATAAGACTAGTAACGGCAAGCAAATTGAACAAATCATCGCCCACAACTACTTTGTGTTCTACTCGTGCATAGAATCTACGCATAGACCTGGCTCATGATGCCACTGTTGGGGAACGTAGCAGAAATTCAAAATTTTCTACGCATCACCAAGATCAATCTATGGAGTTTACTAGCAACGAGAGGGAAAGAGTGCATCTACATACCCTTGTAGATCGCGAGCGGAAGCGTTCAAGAGAACGGGGTTGATGGAGTCGTACTCGTCGTGATCCAAATCACCGATGATCCTAGCGCCGAACGGACGGCACCTCCGTGTTCAACACACGTACGGAGCAGCGACGTCTCCTCCTTCTTGATCCAGCAAGGGGGGAGGAGAGGTTGATGGGGATCCAGCAGCACGACGGCGTGGTGGTGGAAGTAGCGGGATTCCAACAGGGCTTCGCCAAGCGCTGCGGGAGGAGGGAGATGTGTCACGGGAGGGAGAGGGAGGCGCTAGGGCTTGGGGTATTGCTTCCCCCCCCCCCCACATATATATAGGGGCAAGGGAGAGGGGGGGCACAGCCTTGGCCCTTCCTCCAAGGAAGGGTGCGGCCAGGGAGGAGTCCATCCTC
This sequence comes from Triticum aestivum, assembly GCF_018294505.1. Taxonomy (NCBI): domain Eukaryota; kingdom Viridiplantae; phylum Streptophyta; class Magnoliopsida; order Poales; family Poaceae; genus Triticum; species Triticum aestivum. The sequence goes on along the minus strand of NC_057802.1, from coordinate 587,640,620 downwards.
CCCAAGGCACCTAGGAGGTGCCTTCCCCTTTTAGGACTCTCCCTTTCCCTTATCTCTTGGCGCATGGGCCTCTTGGGGCTGGTGCCCTTGGCCCATTAGGCCAAGGCGCACACCCCTACAGCCCATGTGGCCCCCCGGGGCAGGTGGACCCCCTTGGTGGACCCCATGACCCCTTTCGGCACTCCCGGTACAATACCGATAATGCGCGAAACTTTTTCGGCGACCAAAATAAGACTTCCCATATATAAATCTTTACCTCCGGACCATTCCGGAACTCTTCGTGACGTCCGGGATCTCATCCGGGACTCCGAACAACTTTCGGGTTACCGCATACTAATATCTCTACAACCCTAGCGTCACCGAACCTTAAGTGTGTAGACCCTACGGGTTCGGGAGACACGTAGACATGACCGAGACGACTCTCCGGCCAATAACCAACAGCGGGATCTGGATACCCATGTTGGCTCCCACATGCTCCTCGATGATCTCATCAGATGAACCACGATGTCGAGGATTCAATCAATCTTGTATACAATTCCCTTTGTCATCGGTATGTTACTCGCCCGAGATTCGATCGTCGGTATCCCAATACCTCGTTCAATCTCGTTACCGACAAGTCACTTTACTCGTACCGTAACGCATGATCCCGTGGCTAACTCCTTAGTCACATTGAGCTCATTATGATGATGCATTGCCGAGTGGGCCCAGAGATACCTCTCCGTCATACGGAGTGACAAATCCCAGTCTCGATTCGTGCCAACCCAACAGACACTTTCGAAGATACCTATAGTGCACCTTTATAGTCACCCAGTTATGTTGTGACGTTTGGTACACCCAAAGCATTCCTACGGTATCCGGGAGTTGCACAATCTCATGGTCTATGGAAATGTTACTTGACATTAGAAAAGCTCTTAGCAAACGAACTACACGATCTTGTGCTACGCTTAGGATTGGGTCTTGTCCATCACATCATTCTCCTAATGATGTGATCCCATTATCAATGACATCCAATGTCCATGGTCAGGAAACCATAACCATCTATTGATCAATGAGCTAGTCAACTAGAGGCTTACTAGGGACATGTTGTGGTCTATGTATTCACACATGTATTACGGTTTCTAGTTAATACAATTATAGCATGAACAATAGACAATTATCATGAACAAGGAAATACAATAATAACCATTTTATTATTGCCTCTAGGGCATATTTCCAACAGTGCGTAGGAATTTTTTTGAAATTACTACATTCCCCTACACTTATCAGGCTGAAGCTTTTTCACATAAGCATCGCAACCCCAAACTTTAAGAAACGACATCTTAGGTTTCTTGCCAAACCACAGTTCATACGGTGTCGTCTCAACAGATTTAGACAGTGCCCTATTTAACGTGAATGCAGTTGTCTCTAAAGCATAACCCCAACACGATAGTGGTAAATCAGTAAGAGACATCATAGATCGCACCATATCTAATAAAGTACGGTTACGACATTTGGACACACCATTACACTGTGGTGTTCCAGGTGGCGTGAGTTGTGAAACTATTCCACATTGTTTCAAATGAAGACCAAACTCGTAACTCAAATATTCGCCTCCGCGGTCAGATCGTAGAAACTTTCTTTTCTTGTTACGATGATTTTCCACTTCACTATGAAATTCTATGAACTTTTCAAATGTTTCAGACTTATGTTTCATTAAGTAGATATACCCATATCTGCTCAAATCATCTGTGAAGGTCAGAAAATAACAATACCCCCCGCGAGCCTCAACACTCATCTGTATGGAGTGATTCCAAAAGCCCATCTGCATGGAGTTTCTTCATGCGCTTTACACCAATATGACCTAAACGGCAGTGCCACAAATATGTTGCACTATCATTATCAACTTTGCATCTTTGGGCATCAATATTATGAATATGTGTATCACCACAATCGAGATTCAACAAAAAATAGACCACTCTTCAAGGGTGCATGACCATAAAAGATATTACTCATATAAACAGAACAATCATTATTCTCTGATTTAAATGAATAACCGTCTCGCATTAAACAAGATCCAGATATAATGTTCATGCTCAACGCTGGCACCAAATAACAATTATTCAGGTCTAAAACTAATCCCGAAGGTAGATGTAGAGGTAGCGTGCCGACTGCGATCACGTCGACTTTGGAACCATTTCCCACGCGCATCGTCACCTCGTCCTTAGCTAATCTTCTTTTAATCCGTAGCCCCTGTTTCGAGTTACAAATATGAGCAACCGAACCAGTATCAAATACCCAGGCGCTAATACGAGCATTAGTAAGGTACACATCAATAACATGTATATCACATATACCTTTGTTCACTTTGCCATCCTTTTTATCCGCCAAATACTTGGGGCAGTTCCACTTCCAATGACCAGTCCTTTTGCAGTAGAAGCACCCCATTTCAGGCTTGGGTCCAGACTTGGGCTTCTTCCCGGGAGTGGCAACTTGCTTGCCATTCTTCTTGAAGTTCCCCTTCCTTCCCTTTCCCTTTTTCTTGAAACTAGTGGTCTTGTTAACCATCAACACTGGATGCTCCTTTTGCATTTCTACCTCCATAGCTTTGAGCATTTTGAAGAGCTCGGGAATTGTCTTCTCCATCCCTTGCATATTATAGTTCATCACGAAGCCTTTGTAGCTAGGTGGCAGTGATTGGAGAACTCTGTCAATGACACTATCATCTGGAAGATTAACTCCCAGCTGAGTCAAGTGATTATGATATCCAGACATTCTGAGTATGTGTTCACTAACAGAACTATTCTTCTCCATCTTTGCAGCTATAGAACTTGTTGGAGACTTCATATCTCTCAACTCGGGCATTTGCTAGAAATATTAACTTCAACTCTTGGAACATCTCATATGCTCCATGACGTGCAAAATGTCTTTGAAGTCCCGATTCTAAGCTGTAAAGCATGGCACACTGAACTATAGAGTAGTCATCATATCGTGTCTGCCAGACGTTCTAAGCCTCCACATTAGCGGGAGGGGGCTTGTCACCTAGCGGTGCATCAAGGACATTATTCTTCTATGCAGCAATGAGGATAATCCTCAAGTTACAGACCCAGTTTGTGTAGTTGCTACCATCATCTTTCAACTTAGCTTTCTCTAGGAACGCATTAAAATTCAAGGGAACGGTAGCACGGGCCATTGATCTACAACATAGATATGCAAAAACTATCAGGACTAAGTTCATGATAAATTAAGTTCAATAATCATATTACTTAAGAACTCCCACTTAGATAGACATCCCTCAAGTCATCTAAATGATACGTGATCCATATCAACTAAACCATGTTCGATCATCACGTGAGATGGAGTAGTCTTCAATGGTGAACAACTCTATGTTGATCATATCTACTATATGATTCACGTTCGACCTTTCGGTCTCCAGTGTTCCGAGGCCATGGCTGTACATGCTAGGCTCGTCAAGTTTAACCCGAGTATTCCGCATGCGCAAAATTGTCTTGCACCCGTTGTATGTGAACGTAGAGCTTATCACACCCGATCATCACATGGTGTCTCAGCACGACGAACTGTCGCAATGGGGCATACTCAGGGAGAACACTTATACCTTGAAATTTTAGTGAGGGATCATCTTATAATGGTACCGCCGTACTAACCAAAATAAGATGCATAAAAGATAAACATCACATGAAATAAAAATATGTGACATGATATGGCCATCATCATCTTGTGCTTTTGATCTCCATCTCCAAAGCATCGTCATGATCTCCATCGTCACCGGCTTGACACCTTGATCCCCATCGTAGCGTCGTGGTCATCTGGCCAACTATTGCTTCTACAACTATTGCTAACTCATAGCGATAAAGTAAAGCAATTGCATGGCGTTTGCATTTCATACAATAAAGAGACAACCATAAGGCTCCTGCCGGTTGTCAGATATCTTACAAAACATGATCATCTCATATAATAACATATAACTCATCACGTCTTGACCATATCACATCACAACTTGCCCTGCAAAAACAAGTTAGACGTCCTCTACTTTGTTGTTGCAAGTTTTACGTGGCTGCTATGGGCTTCTAGCAAGAACCCTTCTTACCTACGCATCAAAACCACAACGGTTTCATCAAGTTTGTTGTTTTAACCTTCAACAAGGACCGGCCGCAGTCAAATTCGATTCAACTAAAATAGGAGAAACAGACACCCGCCAGCCACCTTTACGCAAAACTAGTTGCATGTCTATCGGTGGAACTGGTCTCATGAACGTGGTCATGTAAGGTTGGTTCGGGCCGCTTCATCCCACAATACCGCCGAATCAACTCTTTGTGTTCTACTCGTGCATATCATCTACGCATAGACCTAGCTCATGATGCCACTATTGGGAACATAGCATGCAATTTCAAAAAAAAATCCTACGATCACGCAAGATCTATCTAGGAGATGCATAGCAACGAGAGGGGGAGAGTGTGTCCACGTAACCTCGTAGACCGAAAGCGGAAGGGTTTGTTAACGCGGTTGATGTAGTCAAACTTCTTCTCGTTCCGACCGATCAAGCACCAAACGTACGGCACCTCCGAGTAATGCACACGTTCAGCTCGATGACGTCCCTCGAACTCTTGATCCAGCAAAGTGTCGAAGGAGAGTTCCGTCAGCACAACGGCGTGGTGACGGTGATGGTGAAGTTATCTGCGCAGGGCTTCGCCTAAGCACTATGTGAATACGACCGGAGGCGTAAACGACTATGGAGGGGGCGCCACACACGGCTTAGAATAATTGTGTGTATTCGAGGCGCACCCACCCCCGTAAATAAAGGAGGGAGAGGGGAGGAGGCCGGCCCTAGGCGCGCCCCAAGTGGGAGGAGTCCCACTTGGGCTCTTAGTAGGATTCGCCCCCCCCCCCTTCCTTTTATCGGAGGGTGAAAGGGGGAAGGAGAAGGAGAGGGAGAAGGAAGGGGGGAGCCGCCCCCTCCCCTAATCCAATTCGGACTCCTCCCTTGGGGGGGCGCCACCCCTAAGTGGGCTGGTTTGCCTCCCTCCTATGGCCCATATGGCCCATATCTCTGGTAACCCCCTCGGTACTCCGATATGTACCCGATACATTCCGGAACACTTCCGGTGTCCGAATACTATCATCCAATATATCAATCTTTACTTCTCGACCATTTCGAGATCCATGTCATGTTCGTGATCTCATCCGGGACTCCGAACAACATTCGGTCACCAAATCACATAACTCATAATACAAATCGTCATAAAACGTTAAGCGTGCGGACCCTACGGGTTCGAGAACTATGTAGACATGACCGAGACACCTCTCTGGTCAATAACCAATAGCGGAACCTGGATGCTCATATTGGCTCCCACATATTCTACGAAGATCTTTATCGATCGAACCGTTATGACAACATATGTTATTCCCTTTGTCATCGGTATGTTACTTGACCGAGATTTGATCGTCGGTATCTACATACCTACTTCAATCTCATTACCGGCAAGTCTCTTTACTCATTCCGTAATGGATCATCCCGCAACTAACTCATTAGTCACATTGCTTGCAAGGCTTCTTATGATGTGCATTACCGAGAGGGCCCAGAGATACCTCTCTGATACTTGGAGGGACAAATCCTAATCTTGATCTATGCCAACCCAACAAACACCTTCGGAGATACCTGTAGAGCATCTTTATAATCACCCAGTTACATTGTGACGTTTGATAGCACACAAGGCATTCCTCCAGTATCCGGGAGTTGCATAATCTCTAGTCAGAGGAATATGTATTTGACATTGTAAGTGCATCTAGTGCCACCCCTAGTTGGTTTTGGAGTATTGACGACAAACTTGGTTGAGGGACTAATGTGTTTGTGAGAATTGCAGGATAACATAGGTAGTAGTCCCTTATTGATTTAGTTTACCTACCAGAGATGACCCCTAAAAATGTGTGAAGACATTGAAGACAATGGTAGTTCATGAAGACATTCACAGTGAAGATTATGACATGAGAAGACATTCATGTGAAGACTATGGAGTGCAAAGACATAGTTGTTTCGTAGTCTCCTTTTCTTCTTTGTTGAGTCATAGGAACCACCGTACTATTAAGTGGGGTCCAAGTGAACAAAGTCAGAGTGACTGAAGTGATGCTCAACTAAATCTTATGTCTTCGAGCGAAGACAATGAGAGCAAATCTTATCCAGAGTTGGATAAGTCAGCTTTAGTTGTACCCCAAGTCAAGCTGTCGCTTATGTTTGAAATCCGACCATTGGACACGCGTCTGTTCCTTAGTGACCCAGCGACATTTCGGACAAATCAGGACGGGTTGCCTCCTGGCTATAAATAGCCCACCCCCTACACCATAAATTGGTGGCTGCTCAGAGTTAGTTGATACGTCTCCGTCGTATCTACTTTTCCAAACACTTTTGCCCTTGTTTTTGACTCTAACTTGCATGATTTGAATGGAACTAACCCGGACTGACGCTGTTTTCAGCAGAATTTCCATGGTGTTATTTTTGTGCAGAAACAAACGTTCTCGGAATGACCTGAAACTTCACGGAGATTATTTTTGGAAATAATAAAAAATACTGGCGAAAGAATCAAGGCCAGGGGGCCCACACCCTATCCACGAGGGTGGGGGGCGCGCCTACCCCCCTGGGCGCGCCCCCTGCCTTGTGGGCCCCCTAGTGCTCCATCAACCTCAACTCCAACTATATATATTCGTATTCGGGGAGAAAAAATCAGAAAGAGGGATTCATCGCGTTTTACGATACGGAGCCTCCGCCAAGCCCTAATCTCTCTCGGGAGGGCTGATCTGGAGTCCATTCGGGGCTTCAGAGAGGGGAATCCGTCGCCGTCGTCATCATCAACCATCCTCCATCACCAATTTCATGATGCTCACCGCCGTGTGTGAGTAATTCCATCATAGGCTTGCTGGACGGTGATGGGTTGGATGAGATTTATCATGTAATCGAGTTAGTTTTGTTAGGGTTTGATCCCTAGTATCCACTATGTTCTGAGATTGATGTTGCTATGACTTTGCTATGCTTAATGCTTGTCACTAGGGCCCGAGTGCCACGATTTCAGATCTGAACCTATTATGTTTTCATGAATATATGTGGGTTCTTGATCCTATCTTGCAAGTCAATAGTCACCTACTATGTGTTATGATCCGGCAACCCCGAAGTGACAATAACCGGGACCACTCCCGGTGATCACCATAGTTTGAGGAGTTCAAGTATTCACTATGTGTTAATGCTTTGGTCCGGTACTCTATTAAAAGGAGTGCTACCTCTTGAGCACTGCGTTGGTTTTCCCTTGAAGAGGAAAGGGTGATGCAGTAAAGCAGCGTAAGTATTTCCCTCAGTTTTTGAGAACCAAGGTATCAATCCAGTAGGAGGCCACGCATGAGTCCCTCGCACCTACACAAACAAATAAATCCTCGCAACCAACGCGATAAGGGGTTGTCAATCCCTACACGGTCACTTACGAGAGTGAGATCTGATAGATATGATAAGATAATATTTTTGGTATTTTTATGATAAAGATGCAAAGTAAAATAGAAAGCAATAAAAATAACTAAGTGTTGGAAGATTAATATGATGGAAAATAGACCCGGGGGCCATAGATTTCACTAGTGGCTTCTCTCAAGAGCATAAGTATTACGGTGGGTGAACAAATTACTGTTGAGCAATTGATAGAATTGAGCATAGTTATGAGAATATCTAGGTATGATCATGTATATAGGCATCACGTCCGAGACAAGTAGACCGACTCCTGCGTGCATCTACTACTATTACTCCACACATCGACCGCTATCCAGCATGCATCTAGAGTATTAAGTTCATAAGAACAGAGTAACGCTTTAAGCAAGATGACATGATGTAGAGGGGTAAACTCATGCAATATAATATAAACCCCATCTTGTTATCCTCGATGGCAACAATACAATACGTGCCTTGCTGCCCCTACTGTCACTGGGAAAGGACACCGCAAGATTGAACCCAAAGCTAAGCACTTCTCCCATTGCAAGAAAGATCAATCTAGTAGGCCAAACCAAACTAATAATTCAAAGAGACTTGCAAAGATAACCAATCATACATAAAAGAATTCAGAGAAGATTCAAGTATTGTTCATAGATAAACTTGATCATAAACCCACAATTCATCGGTCTCAACAAACACACCGCAAAAGAAGGTTACATCGATTAGATCTCCACGAGAGAGGGGGAGAACATTGTATTGAGATCCAAAAATAGAGAAGAAGCCATCTAGCTAATAATTATGGACCCGAAGGTCTGAGGTAAACTACTCACACATCATCGGAGAGGCTATGGTGTTGATGTAGAAGCCCTCCGTGATCGATGCCCCCTCCAGCGGAGCTCCGGAAAAGGCCCCAAGATGGGATCTCACGGGTACAGAAGGTTGCGAACGTGGAATTACGTTTTTGGCTCCGTATCTGGTAGTTTGGGGGTACGTAGGTATATATAGGAGGAAGGAGTACGTTGGTGGAGCAACGTGGGGCCCACGAGGGTGGAGGGCGCGCCTGGGGGGTAGGCGCGCCCCCCTACCTCGTGCCCTCCTGGTTGATGTCTTGACGTAGGGTCCAAGTCTCTGGATCACGTTCGTTCCGAAAATCATGTTCCCGAAGGTTTCATTCTGTTTGGACTCCGTTTGATATTCTTTTTCTACGAAACTCTGAAATAGGCAAAAAAACAGCAATTCTGGGCTGGGCCTCCGGTTAATAGGTTAGTCCCAAAAATAATATAAAAGTGTATAATAAAGCCCAATAATGTCCAAAACAGAATATAATATAGCATGGAACAATAAAAAATTATAGATACGTTGGAGACGTATCAAGCATCCCCAAGCTTAATTCTTGCTCGTCCTCGAGTAGGTAAATGATAAAAACAGAATTTTTGATGTGAATGCTACTTGGCATAATTTCAATGTAATTCTTCTTAATTGGGGTATCAATATTCAGATCCGAAAGATTCAAGATAAAAGTTCAATATTGACATAAAAATAATAATACTTCAAGCATACTATAAGCAATTATGTCCTCTAAAAATAACATGGCCAAAGAAAGTTCATCCCTACAAAATCATATAGTTTAGTCATGCTCCATTTTCATCACACAAGAATGCTCTCATCATGCACAACCCCGATGACAAGCCAAGCAATTGTTTCATACTTTAGTAATCTCAAACCTTTTCAACTTTCACGCAATACATGAGGGTGAGCCATGGATATAGCACTATGGAAGGAATAGAATATAATGATGGGGGTTATGTGGAGAAGAAAAAAAGGGAGAAAGTCTCACATCAATGAGGCTAATCAATGAGCTATGGAGATGCCCATCGATTGATGTTAATGCAAGGAGTAGGGATTGCCATGCAACGGATGCACTAGAGCTATAAATATATGAAAGCTCAACAAAAGAAACTAAGTGGGTGTGCATCCAACTTGCTTGCTCACGAAGACCTAGGGTACTTGAGGAAGCCCATTGTTGGAATATACAAGCCAAGTTCTATAATGAAAAATTCCCAATAGTATATGAAAGTGACAAAACAAGAGACTCTCTATCATGAAGATCATGGTGCTACTTTGAAGCACAAGTGTGGTAAAAAAAGGATAGTAACATTGTCCCTTCTCTCTTTTTCTCTCATTTTTTTTGGGGCCTTCTTCTTTTTTTTATGGCCTTTCTCTTTTTTTTCCTCACTTGGGACAATGCTCTAGAAAATGATGATCATCACACTTCTATTTATTTACAACTCAATGATTACAAATCGATACTAGAACAAAGTATGAATCTATATGGATGCCTCCGGCGGTGTACCGGGATATGCAATGAACCAAGAGTGACATGTATGAAAGAATTATGAATGGTGGCTTTGCCACAAATACTATGTCAACTACATGATCATGCAAAGCAATATGACAATGATGAACGTGTCATGATAAACGGATCTCGGAATGGCTATGGAAATGCCATAATAGGTAGGTATGGTGGCTGTTTTGAGGAAGATATAAGGAGGTTTATGTGTGAAAGAGCGTATCATATCACGGGGTTTGTATGCACCGGCGAAGTTTGCACCAACTCTCAATGTGAGAAAGGGCAATGCACGGTACCGAAGAGGCTAGCAATGATGGAAAGGTGAGAGTGCGTATAATCCATGGACTCAACATTAGTCATAAAGAACTCACATATTTATTGCAAAAATCTACAAGTCATCAAAAACCAAGCACTACGCGCATGCTCCTAGGGGGATAGATTGGTAGGAAAAGACCATCGCCCGTCCCCGACCGCCACTCATAAGGAGGACAATCAAAGAACACCTCATGTTTCAAATTTGTTACATAACGTTGACCATACGTGCATGCTACGGGACTTGCAAACTTCAACACAAGTATTTCTCAAATTCACAACTACTCAACTAGCACAACTTTGATATCACTACCTCCATGTCTCAAAACAATCATCAACCATCAAACTTCTCTTAGTATTCAACACACTCATAAGAAAGTTTTTACTAGTCTTGAATACCTAGCATATTAGGATTATTTAAGCAAATTACCATGCTGTTCAAGACTCTTAAAATAATCTAAGTGAAGCATGAGAGAATAATAGTTTCTATAGAACAAAACCACCACCGTTCTCTAAAAGATATAAGTGAAGTACTAGAGCAAAAACTATATAACTCAAAAGATATAAGTGAAGCACATAGAGTATTCTAATAATTTCCGAATCACGTGTGTCTCTCTCAAAAGGTGTGTACAGCAAAGATGATTGTGGTAAACTAAAAATCAAAGACTCAAATCATACAAGACGCTCCAAGCAAAACACATATCATGTGGTGAATAAAAATATAGCTCCAAGTAAAGTTACCGATGGAAGTAGACGAAAGAGGGGATGCCTTCCGGGGCATCCCCAAGCTTTGGCTTTTAGGTATCCTTAGATTATCTTGGGGGTGCCATGGGCATCCCCAAGCTTAGTCTCTTTCCACTCCTTGTTCCATAATTCATCAAATCTTTCACCCAAAACTTGAAAACTTCACAACACAAAACTCAGCGGAAAATCTCGTGAGCTCCGTTAGCGAAAGAAAACAAAAGACCACTTCAAAGTACTGTAATGAACTCATTATTTATTTATATTGGTGTTAAACCTACTGTATTCCAACTTCTCTATGGTTTATAAACTCTTTTACTAGCCATAGATTCATCAAAATAAGCAAACAACACACGAAAAACAGAATCTGTCAAAAACAGAACAGTCCGTAGTAATCTGTAACTAACGCAAACTTATGGAACTCCAAAAAATCTACCAAAATAGAAAGACCTAGACAATTTATTTATTGATCAGCAGCAATTGGAATCAATATTTTATCACGTTCTGGTGATTTTTAACAATTATTTTCGTGAACAGAAAGTTTCTGGAATTTTCAGCAAGATCAAATAACTATCATCCAAGAAGATCCTATAGGTTCAAATTGGCACAAACACTAATTAAAACATAAAAAGACATCTAACCAGAGGCTAGATCAAAGATTTATTCCTAAACAGAAGCAAAAAGCAAAAAACTGAAAATAAAATTGGGTTGCCATAAAGAGAGAAGAAGCCATCTAGCTAATAACTATGGACCCGAAGGTCTGAGGTAAACTACTCACACATCATCGGAGAGGCTATTGTGTTGATGTAGAAGCCCTCCGTGATCGATGCCCCCTCCGGCGGAGCTCCGGAAAAGGCCCCAAGATGGGATCTCACGTGTACAGAAGGTTGCGGTGGTGGAATTAGGTTTTTGGCTCCGTATCTGGTAGTTTGGGGGTACATAGGTATATATAGGAGGAAGGAGTACGTCGGTGGAGCAACGTGGGGCCCATGAGGGTGGAGGGCGCGCCTGGGGGGTAGGCGCGCCCCCCTACCTCGTGCCCTCCTGGTTGATGTCTTGACGTAGGGTCCAAGTCCTCTGGATCACGTTCGTTCCGAAAATCACGTTCCCGAAGGTTTCATTCCGTTTGGACTCCGTTTAATATTCTTTTTCTGCGAAACTCGGAAATAGGCAAAAAACAGCAATTATGGGTTGGGCCTCCGGTTAATAGGTTAGTCCCAAAAATAATATAAAAGTGTATAATAAAGCCAAATAATGTCCAAAACAGAATATAATATAGCATGGAACAATCAAAAATTATAGATACGTTGGAGACGTATCAAGGAGGCCTTAATATCCCTTAGTTTCCAATAGGACCCCGCTGCCACGGGAGGGTAGGACAAAAGATGTCATGCAAGTTCTTTCCCATAAGCACGTATGACTATATTCGGAATACATGCCTACATTACATTGATGAATTGGAGCTAGTTCTGTGTCACCCTATGTTATAACTGTTGCATGAATGATCGCATCCGACATAATTATCCATCACCGATCCAATGCATATGAGCTTTTCACATATTGTTCTTCGCTTATTTACTTTTCCGTTGCTACTGTTACAATCACTACAAAACTATCACTGTTACTTTTGCCACCGTTACCGCTACTATCATACTACTTTGCTACTAAATACTTTGTTGCAGATATTAAGTTATCCAGGTGTGGTTGAATTGACAACTCAACTGCTAATACTTGAGAATATTCTTTGGCTCCCCTTGTGTCGAATCAATAAATTTGGGTTGAATACTCTACCCTTGAAAACTGTTGCGATCCCCTATACTTGTGGGTTATCAAGACTATTTTCTGGCACCGTTGCCGGGGAGCATAGCTCTATTCTTTGAGTCACTTGGGATTTATATCTGCTGATCACTATGAGGAACTGGAAAGACGAGAAAACCAAAATTTATCCCTCAACTACGAGGGGAGGTAACGAACTGCCATCTAGCTTTGCACTTGATTCACCTTCTGTTTTGAGTAAGCTTGCGACACCTAAACATGCTTCTGTTATTAATTCTAATATGTCGCATGTTATTGATGATGCCACTTCTGCTATGCATGATACTTATGATGAAACTACTTCTATGCTTGATACTACTGTGCCACTAGGTGAATTTCTGGATGAACAACTTGCTAGGGCTAGAGAGAATGAAATTATTGAAACTGATAATATTGATGAAAGTGATGATGAAGATTCTCCTCCTAGATTTGAATTGCCTGTTGTGCCTGAGGGTTATGTTATGGATGAAGAAACTGCTAGAGACTTTCTTGCTTGCAATGATAGGAGCGATCTTAAGAAATTATTAGCTAAGCTGAAAGAAAAATCTCTGAATGCTAGAATGAAATATGATTCTGCTTATGCTACTTCACCTATCTTTGTTACCGATAAGGATTATGATTTCTCTGTCGATCCTGAGATAATTACTTTGGTTGAATCTGATCCTTTCTATGGCTATGAATCTGAAACTATTGTGGCACATCTTACTAAATTAAATGATATAGCCACCCTATTCACTAATGATGAGAAAACTCGTTACTACTATATCCTTAAATTATTTCCGTTCTCATTAAAGGGTGATGCTAAGACATGGTTTAATTCTCTTGATCCCGGTTGTGTGCTTAGTCCCCAGGATATGATTTATTACTTCTCTGCTAAATATTTCCCCGCTCAGAAGAAACAAGCTGCTTTAAGGGAAATATATAATTTTGTGCAAATTGAAGAAGAGAGTCTCCCACAAGCTTGGGGGAGGCTTCTCCAATTACTTAATGCTTTGCCTGATCATCCTCTCAAGAAAAATGAAATACTTGATATCTTTTATAATGGACTAACCGATGCTTCCAGAGACCACCTGGACAGTTGTGCTGGTTGTGTTTTCAGGGAAAGAACTGTCGATCAGGCTGAATTGCTATTGAATAATATGTTGACTAATGAAAATAGTTGGACACTTCCGGAACCAACTCCTAAGCCAACTCGGAAGAAAAGGGGTGTTCTATTTCTCAGTCCTGAAGATATGCAAGAGGCAAAGAAATATATGAAAGAAAAAGGTATAAAAGTTGAAGATGTTAAGAATTTACCTCCTGTTGAAGAAATACATGGTCTTAATTTACCGCCTGTTGAAGAAATACATGGTGTTGATAACCCGACACGGGTAGTAAAGGTAAATTCTCTCTATAGATATGATAAAGCTGAAATCCCTCCTACTAAGTTTGCTAGCCAATGCTTAGATGAGTTTGATAATTTTATGGTTAAGCAAGAAGATTTTAATGCTTATTTGGTAGACAACTGAAACACAATGCTTATATGATTGAACACTTGAGTGATTATATGTCTAGAGCTAAAGGTGAACTTAAACTCATTAGTAAACATGCTTCTATGGTTACCACTCAAGTAGAACAAGTACTTAAAGCTCAGAATGATTTGCTCAATGAATTAAATAGTAAGAAAAATGATAATGCTGTTAGAATTATGACTAGAGGGGGTAAAATGACTCAGGAACCTTTGTATCCTGAAGGCCACCTTAAGAGAATTGAGCAAGATTCTCAGAGAACTAATATAGATGCACCTAGTCCTTCTAAGAAGAAGAAAAAGAAAAATGATAGGACTTTGCATGCTGCTAGTGAACCTGTTGTTGACACACCTGAGAATCCCAATGATATTTCTATTTCTGATGCTGAAACACAATCTGGTAATGAACATGAACCTAGTGATAATGTTAATGATGATGTTCATGTTGATGCTCAATCTAGCAATGATAATGATGTAGAGATTGAACCTGTTGTTGATCTTGATAACCCACAATCAAAGAATCAACGTTATGATAAGAGAGACTTTGTTGCTAGGAAGCACGGTAAAGAAAGAGAGCCATGGGTTCGGAAACCCGTGCCTTTTCCTCCTAAACCATCCAAGAAAAATGATGATGAGGATTTTGAGCGCTTTGCTGAAATGATTAGACCTATCTTTTTGCGTATGCGTTTGACTGATATGCTTAAAATGAATCCTTATGCCAAGTATATGAAGGATATTGTTACAAATAAAAGAAACATACCGAAAGATGAAATTTCCACCATGCTTGCTAATTATACTTTTAAGGGTGGAATACCAAAGAAACTTGGAGATCCAGGAGTACCAACTATACCATGCTCCATTAAAAGAAACTATGTTAGAACTGCTTTATGTGATCTTGGAGCCGGTGTTAGTGTTATGCCTCTCTCTTTGTATCGTAGACTTGATTTAAATAAGTTGACACCTACTGAAATTTCTTTGCAAATGGCCGATAAATCAACTGCTATACATGTCGGTATTTGTGAGGACGTGCCTGTTGTGGTTGCAAACGTCACCATTTTAACGGACTTTATTATTCTTGATATTCCCGAGGACGATAGTATGTCTATTATTCTTGGAAGACCCTTTTTGAATACTACAGGGGCTGTTATCGATTGCAACAAAGGCAATGTCACTTTTCATGTCAATGGTAATGAGCATACGGTACACTTTCCGAGGAAACAACCTCAAGTCCACAGTATCAATTCTATTGGAAAATTTTCAACTATTACTATTGGAGGTTTTGAATTTCCTCTTCCTACTGTCAAAAAGAGATATGATGTTCTTATTGTTGGGGATGTGCATATCCCCGTTGAGGTAACATAGTGTTTTCAAAATTTCTCCGGTTCCATGTTATTCGGAATGAGTTTGTTAACAAGACTTGATCAACCTTGTTAGTGGATTCCTTTTGATGAGCATGAGATGGATGAAGTTAGAAGGCACAACCTTCTGTACCCTCCTTTTACTTTCTGTTATTTAGATTAAGTAAAGAAAAAATAGTATATTCTATCAGTTTTCTCATTTATCCGTGCAATAAAAAAATACCCCAAAAATAAAAGTTCTCCAAATGCCCCGAAAGTGGAACATGATTTTTTTTGGAATATTTGAGAATATCTGGCACTAAGAACATAGCAGGGGGAGAAAGCACCTGGCCACGAGGGTCCAGGGCGCGCCCCCTGCCTCGTGGGCCCCTGGTGGCCCCCCTCCACTTATTCCTGCACCCACACACTTCTTCTTCCTCCCAAAAAATCACCAGCCAGCTCAAGCACGAGTTCTAGCTCATCTTGCTACCATCTTCGATCTCCTAGCCCAAAGCTCCACTCACAAAACTGCTTTGGGGGATTGTTCTATGGTATGTGACTCCTCCAATGGTCCAATTAGTTTTTGTTCTAGTGCTTTATTTATTGCAAATTTTTGCTGCTTAGGTGACCCTGTTCTTGAGCTTGCATGTCAAATTTATTTGGTCCCAAGTAGTTCTAATGCATGATATAGTCTCCAGGCACTTGTGGGAGTAGTTGCTATCAATTTTGTTGAGTTTGGTTCGCTTTTATTTGAAGTTATTAAAATTTCAGAAATTTCAGAAATGATGAAGAATTTTTGAGGGGCTCTTCGAGCCGAAGCTCGAAGGATAAGCAAAGTGAAGAAGACAAGAGGCCCAAATATAATCTCCCTCGCACCACGGAGGTTCGGCCGTGTGAATGGCCTTGTGATGATTTCTTGAGAGCAGCCGGGATTTATGATGATTTTTATGAGTTGGCTGAGAATGCAGGCCTCACCGACTTCCTCCGCGACCAACGCAAACAGTATCTCCTACTCACTAATATTTTTGTGCAAAAATTTCATTTCCATGCTAGGAGGTCACCACCTTTGGTGGATTTCTATTTATATGATGAGTATAAGGAGATGTCCCTCTATGAATTTTGTGAGATTTGCAAGTTGCCCTTTTCGGGCAGCGTAGAGGAACCACATCGTAACGATGTGGAGGGGTTTATTGATACAATTGCTGTAGGGGAAACGAGGAAGGTTTCCGACGCAAGAATTACTAGCATACACTTTCCTGTTCTACGTTACTTTGCAATATTTTCTAGTAGATGCTTAATTGGTCGCAGGAGCTGTGGCAACCTTAGTGCCCCTAATATTGTCATTTTGTGCCATGCCTTGTTCCGTGATGACACATTTAGTATGGGCGCTATGGTTGCGAAGCGGTTAAATCTCAACCGCACGAAGGGTCCCATCTTGGGAGGTATTTTCGCCTCGCGCCTCGCTTCACATTTTAACATACCTATTAGGCATTATGAGAAAGAAGAAAAGTTGTTGCCCCCAGTTTTTCTAGACTATAAGAGTATGGTAGCACATGATTTTATCATTAAGAATAGGGAAAAGACGCTTAAGTACAAACTGATATTTGATAAAATTCCCCCTGAGATTATTACTTTGTCGGCTCCTTCTTTGTTTGACTTATCTATAGGCAAGTACCTTGTTCCGCCGGAGGTCATTCACGCCTACCAAAACCCCACACCAGCTATAGAGCCGGAACCACAATTTGATTTTCACGACAGTCTGTTTACCAGTGGGATCCGGAGGAGGTTGCCAACCAGTGGCAACCCGAGGCTCCTTCTCAGTATGACCCCAATTACAACTTTACATATCCGCCAGGCTAGCCGTGGCAATAGACCAACTTCGGCCAAAAGCCTGGGGAGTACGTATTTCTCACCGACATTACATTCATGTTCACACACTCATGCTAGTTGTCGGTGCTCATACTTTTTCATTGTACTATCCATGGTAGTTTATTTTCCCTTTTTATGCTTTCTCCTTGTGTGTTTGAAAAACCTTAAGAAAAACCAAAAAAATTAGTTGTAGCTTTTAGCTAGTTTACTTTCTTGCTTGTAGTAGTAGTAATTAAAAGAAAACCCAAAAAGATTTCATGTTCTTCTTTTGTTTGTTGGGAGCTTTCCCGTATAAATAGTTTTATTTCTTTTCTTTCCTTTGGGGGTCGATAGGAGAAGACCATAATGAAAATATTGAAGTGGCTCTTATATGCATTATTGTTGATTTAACCAAGAGCCCATATTACCTTGTCTTCTCCCTTGAATTGAATGCCTGCAGATTCCAGCTTAGTCCAATGCACGTGCACTACTATTATTATACACATCGTTCGGTCGTGCAAGTGAAAGGCAATAATGACGAGATATGATGAACTGATTGAGATGAGAGAAGTTGGTATGAACTCGACCTCTCTTGTTTTTGTAAATATGATTAGTTCATCGTTCCTGATTCAGCCTATTATGAATAAACATATTTGCAATGACAATTAGAGATTATAGTTGCTTATGCCATGCTTAATTAGCTAGGAGTTTATAATGGTTTATCTTGCGTGCCAACATGCTATTAAAATAATTGTGATGTGGTATGGTAGGGTGGTATCCTCCTTTGAATGATTCGAGTGACTCGACTTGGCACATGTTCACACATGTAGTTGAAACAAAATCAACATAGCCTCCACGATATTTATGTTCATGGTGGATTATATCCTACTCATGCTTGCACTCAATGTTTATTAATTTTAATGCATGTTCATGATTGTTGTCGCTCTCTAGCTGGTCGCTTCCCAGTCTTTTTCTAGCCTTCACTTGTACTAAGCGGGAATACTACTTGTGCATCCAATCCCTTAAACCCCAAAGTTATTCCATATGAGTCCACCATACCTTCCTATATGCGGTATCTACCTGCCGTTCCAAGTAAATTTGTATGTGCCAAACTCTAAATCTTCAAATGAAATTATGTTTTGTATGATCGAATAGATCATGTATCAATTAGGGTTGTCTGTGTCTTCCATGTTAGGCGGGTTATTCTCAAGAAGGGTGGACTCCGCTCCTCACTCACGAGAAAATGGCTGGTCACCGGGATGCCCAGTCCCATGCTCTAAGCAAATCAAATAAAAATAATTGCAAACAAAACTCCCCCAGGATTGTTGTTAGTTGGAGGCACCCGTTGTTTCGGACAAGCCATGGACTGATGTTTGTTGGTGGAGGGGGAGTATAAACTTTACCATTCTATTTGGGAACCGTCTATAATGTGTGTAGCATGGAAGATATCGAGATCTCTCGGTTGTTATGTTGACAATGAAAGTATACCACTCAAAATATTATTTATCTCTATTTCAAAAATCGAGCTCTGGCACCTCTACAAATCCCTGCTTCCCTCTGCGAAGGGCCTATCCATTTACTTTTATGTTGAGTCATCACCCTCTTATTAAAAAGCACCAGTTGGAGAGCACTGTTGTCATTTGCATCCATTACTATTAATTTATATTGAGTATGACTATGACTGGATCTTTTTTACCATGAATTACAATATTTAGTCAGTCCTTGATCTTTAAAGGTGCTCTGCATTTATGTTTTGCAGCCTCAGAAAGGACTAGCGAGATACTATCTTGTTATATCATATTATGATTGTTTTGAGAAAGTGTTGTCATTCGAGATTTATTATTATTGCTCGCTAGTTGATTATGCCATTGATATGAGTAAACATGAGACCTAAGTGTTATTGTGAATATGGTTAGTCATAATCTTTGCTGAAAACTTGAATGTTGGCTTTACATATTTACAACAACAAGTTTGTAAAAGTTTTTCTTTATCACTTTCAGTTTATCAACTGAATTGCTTAAGGACAAGCAAAGGTTTAAGCTTGGGGGAGTTGATACGTCTTCGTCGTATCTACTTTTCCAAACACCTTTTCCCTTGTTTTGGACTCTAACTTGCATGATTTGAATGGAACTAACCCGGACTGGCGCTGTTTTCAGCAGAATTGCCATGGTGTTATTTTTGTGCAGACCTGAAACTTCACGGAGATTATTTTTGGAAATAATAAAAAATACTGGCGAAAGAATCAAGGCCAGGGGGGCCACACCCTGTCCATGAGGGTGGGGGCGCGCCTACCCCCTGGGCGCGCGCCCCTGCCTCATGGGCCCCCTGGTGCTCCACCGACCTCAACTCCAACTCTATATATTCGTGTTCGGGGAGAAAAAATCAGAAAGAGGGATTCATCGGGTTTTACGATACGGAGCCGCCGCCAAGCCCTAATCTCTCTCGGGAGGGCTGATCTGGAGTCCGTTCGGGGCTCCGGAGAGGGGACCCCGTCGCTGTCGTCATCATCAACCATCCTCCATCACCAATTTCATGATGCTCACGGCCGTCCGTGAGTAATTCCATCGTAGGCTTGCTGGACGGTGATGGGTTGGATAAGATTTATCACGTAATCGAGTTAGTTTTGTTAGGGTTTGATCCCTAGTATCCACTATGTTCTGAGATTGATGTTGCTATGACTTTGCTATGCTTAATGCTTGTCACTAGGGCCCGAGTGCCATGATTTCAGATCTGAACCTATTATGTTTTCATGAATATATGTGAGTTCTTGATCCTATCTTGCAAGTCAATAGTCACCTACTATGTGTTATGATCCGGCAACCCCGAAGTGACAATAATCGGGACCACTCCCGGTGATGACCATAATTTGAGGAGTTCATGTATTCACTATGTGTTAATGCTTTGGTCCGGTACTCTATTAAAAGGAGGCCTTAATATCCTTTAGTTTCCAATAGGACCCCGCTGCCACGGGAGGGTAGGACAAAAGATGTCATGCAAGTTCTTTCCCATAAGCATGTATGACTATATCCGGAATACATGCCTACATTACATTGATGAATTGGAGCTAGTTATGTGTCACCCTATGTTATAACTGTTGCATGAATGACCGCATCCAACATAATTATCCATCACCGATCCAATGCCTATGAGCTTTTCACATATTGTTCTTCGCTTATTTACTTTTCCGTTGCTACTGTTACAATCACTACAAAACTATCACTGTTACTTTTGCCACCGTTACCGCTACTATCATACTACTTTGCTACTAAATACTTTGCTGCAGATATTAAGTTATCCAGGTGTGGTTGAATTGACAACTCAACTACTAATACTTGAGAATATTCTTTGGCTCCCCTTGTGTTGAATCAATAAATTTGGGTTGAATACTCTACCCTCGAAAACTGTTGCGATCCCCTATACTTGTGGGTTATCATTAGTGCACGGCTTTTGTCGTTTGAGAGCAACCCACCTCCGAAGCATTTGAGACAGAGAGAGAGAGAGAGAGAGAGAAAGAGAGAGATCTTTGCGAGGACAAAGCCCAAAACACCCAGAGCCAAAGAGTGTTAGGCATCACTGAAGTCTTTTTGTCCGCGTGACCTGAAGACTTGTTACACTTGAGGACTGTGAATCCTCTAGCCGGTTAGGCGTCGCGTTCTAAGCATCCAAGAGCCATTGTGGATTGCCGGTGAACGAAGTCTGTGAAGGTTTGGAAGTCTACCTTGAAGACTTACCAGAGTAATTGGGCGAGAACTGGGTGTCCTTGGCTCAAGGGGAATAATGTGAAGACGTGGTCTTCTGAGTTAAATCTTAGCCTCCCAAACCAGACGTACAGTTGTCACAACAACTAGAACTGGTCTACCAAATCCTTGTCTTCACCAAGCAACTAGTTCTATCCTCCACTTCCCTTTTACTTTACAGTTTGCCTTCGTGAAGTCATTGCCTGTCTGTCTGATCTGATTGACTTCACTAAGTGAAGACTATTTACTATTTGGCTTCATACTGTCTTCCATCTTGATCCATATTACCTAGCTGCTGATAGTCTTCGTGCTTTCGCTTCATTGCCTACTTGACTATGGCTTGTCTAGTGTAGTCTACCTTCCGCTGCATATCAATAGGTTCATTTCTACTGTTTGTTTTCAAAGACCTCGTGTTTTGAAGACTTTCATAAAAATCGCCTATTCACCCCCCCCCCCCCTAGTTGATAACTAGCACTTTCAGACATGAAGAAAGCAGTAGCAATAAAACTGAACGATCAATATGCTAAGCTAACGGATGGGTCTTGTCCATCACATCATTCTTCGAATGATGTGATCCCGTTTATCAAATGACAACACATGCCTATGGTTAGGAAACTTAACCATCTTTGATTAACGAGCTTGTCTAGTAGAGGCTTACTAGGGACATTGTATTTTGTCTATGTATCCACACATGTATCAAGTTTCTGGTTAATACAATTCTAGCATGAATAATAGATATTTATCATGAATAAGGAAATATAAAATAACAACTTTATTATTGCCTCTAGGGCATATTTCCTTCAACTGCGTCCTGTGTCGCTGGCCGCCGTGGCGGTTGGTCCTCCTCGTCGCGAGAGGAGAAGACGATCTCCTCCTTCGCCGAGGAGCCTTGAACTTGTTACTTGCAAGGATTAAATCTGGTAAAATAAAAAATTTGGTTTTTGGTTTTAACCAGTCGATGGGGCGGACGGTTGGTAAAATGATAAATTGCAAAGTGAAATAAAAGTACGTAAATTGCAGCAACATATTTTTGGTTTTTGTCAATGTTTAAGAAATTGTTAACTGGTAGCTGCTCGGTCGGTTTAGGAGTAGCGATTAATCGGTGAATCTGCCTATTAACTGGATTAATCGTTCGACCATAATCGGTACATTGAATAGGAACTTGCCAACATATATCTATATCTTTTTATGTATTGTACCATACTCTCATGCTCCCAGCTATGTAGCATAGCAAAATATGTTGCCATACAGATATGAAAAGCATAGAGAGGAGGTAAAATTATTAAAACCTAGCTATTAAGGAACAGGAAAGGGGCTGGAAGAGGTTACGGGCCAAAAATTTGGGCTTTGTTTGCAAACTCGATAATAGGCCAGCATGGATTAATTGGCGTGACAACTGATTAATATAGGTTTAACCGGCCAATTAATCGGCCTGACAAGTTAACACGACGAATAGGTGTTATTCGATTCGGCCACGCTATGAGTAGCGATTAACTGGCCCTTTAATTGATCCGGCCGGATCCCTCCTCCTTCTCCTCCTCCCTCCCTCGCCGCCGCCGGAGGGGGCGGCCAGGCGAAGCTTAATGGACGCCGGTGGCTGCGGGGAGTCCTTGTCCCCTCACGCGTCGATCTCGGGGCGGGCCGGGGCTGACGGGTCTGGGCGTCGTGCTTGATAACGAGCGCGGTAGCGCGGCGACCCGCTGAACCAGTGCTTTCGGCGGCATGGCGGCGACGTGACGGGCATCATGCCGGGGGGCGTGCCTGGGGTGGGATGTGGTGGCCGGATCTGGGCGCCGCGCTTGACGACGGGCACGGCAACGTGCGGGAGCAGTGTAGCGGCATGATGGCGGCGTGACGGGCGTCGTGCCTAGAGGGGGCGGGGGGCATGCCTGGGGGCGGGATGTGGTGGCGGCTCAGCCGGATCTGGCCCTCCAGGCGACGAGGGCCGTGGGTGGCGCAGCCGTGGCCATCCTGGCCGGCGGAGGTGGCGGTGCAGGTGTGGTGGTGCATGCGGCGACGCTGGTAGGGCGTGTTGGTCTGGTTCTGCTCCGGACCCTCTGGTTGCGGCTTCCGGATGATGGCAGGCGGCGCGGGAAGACCCTCAGGTGAGCGTTCCTGGCTGGTGGTTTTCGGTCGGTTTGGTGTCCCCCGTCGATGAGCGTGTGGTTCTTGGTGGCTTCGCGCCGCTCTGCTCGAGCTGTCGTGATGAGGCGAGACAAGGTGTGTGTCGGGTAAGAAGGTTGGCAGAGGGATGGGAGGTGCCGATGTGGTCGGGCCACCCGTTGCCGGCACGGGGTTGTGCCTGTCGTGGATGCGTCCGCTCTCCCTACTTCCTCGCCGAAGTGCGGCTAGGTCGATTTGGCGTTGTGCGGGGCAGAGTGACTACTGGCGGCTCCGTCGCTCACGGGCTGCTGGGCAGGCCAAAGCCGCAGCCTTTGGCGGGTCCGGGGGTGTCTGGTTGTAGGGTGGCGGCCTTGGCGGCGGGAGACACGTTGCTTGTGGGCGGAGAGAGTGTCTTGGGTGCGGGCGGGCAATCATGGTCACGCGGGTGGCATGGTTGTTGGTGTTCGGTGGAGCATGGAGGACGGATGTGAGTGCCGGAGTTCATTACTTGCCTGGCCGATGGTGGCAGTGTCGGCGAGTGTGGTTTCCTTCGTGAAGGCTCCGTTGCGGCTTCTCGTCCTTTTCATGTTGCTCTGGGTGAAAACTTGATCTTGGTGCCGTGCTCTTCTTGGAGGCACGGTCGAGGACCCCATGCTTTGTCCGTGTCCGGTTTGACTTCTTCACGGTGACTTGCGCTCCGTGGATGCCTCCATCCACGTCAAGTAGTTTTAGTTAGCTTGGTTGTTGTTGAGGTGGTGTGTCGGTGTCCGACACCTTTGTATCTTATTTTAGATGTGTGGTGGTATGTGTTTGTATCAGCTTGCTCAGATGTTTGTGGTGTTGATTGCTTTATAAGGGGGAAGCCCTTTTTTTCGTCTAAAAGGATTTACGGGAGCAGTCAGTCACCCCTCACCCGAACGGCGGCCTGGGGTGTCTCTCCGGAGCAGAGGAGGCGTGCGAGAAAAATGGCGGAGAGGCGGCGAGCCAGTGTTTCTGCTGGCGGCCGGTGACGCGGAGGTCATCCTCAGCCGTAGCCGGCGCCAGCGGCATCCTGTCCCTTAGCTCGGGTGGAGGCACTCACCGCGGCTTGATCTGTAAGTGTTCGATTTGGATCTGTAGCTAGCTAGCTAGGGTTCCTGATGCTTGTTCCTTATTAGGGGTAGTCTGATGCCGCGCAGTCCATGCTCCCACAAGAGGATAGCAGCGCACAGCGGCATAGTTCAGGCATTTAATTTTTAGCGTGATGTACTCATAGGCCATAGCACTCCCTGCTCAGGAGGAAGATTGGGTTGCTGGAGCAGAGGAGTCTGCATTATAATTTTTCTTACAGACATCCACTTGCTCTGCAAATTCTGAGTTCATTCTTCAGACCACGGGCATAGTAGGAGTAAAAGAAAAATAAAAACTCTGCAAAATCTAGGGCCATATAGGATTGTCAGGAGCATACGAATAGACCATCCTCTTAACTGAATGAAGGGCCATGGTAAAAGTTCTGTGAAATTCAGACACACCAAAATCTAGGACCATATAGCAGTCGGTTTTGTATTCCCAGCACCAGCAGAGGATCCAATTCATCATTGGAAACTGATGAAACCAGGTTACTGATGGTCCAAACTAAAGCAAGTACAACGAACATCAAATTTCCAACATCTCCAGTAACCTTCAGAAACTGAACCACACAAACGGTTGAAAGAAACAGGAACCAACCTGAATGTTCGGTGTGTACTACTTAGTTACACTCGACAAATATTCAGAAACAGGGTGCAAAAGGAATAAGTGCTCTACTTCTAACAGGGGAAACATAACTAAGTAGGACTACTTACAGAAGCTGAACACTTAACACAACTATCTAGATCCCCATTATCATCTCAGAGCAGCTCCTGATTAGCCTTATAAAAAAATCAGTATCACATTGTCAGACTTCTCCGTGCTAGACCCAAAAAATGACTCATCTACCAACTACCATATCACTTATCACTTGAATAGATTTATTCACCTCAAGAATATTACCTCCTAACTTCACCTCGGTTCTACTAATTATGCTAATAAGAGAGCACTGGAAGAATGTAAGACAATTTTTTTTGCGGGAATATAAGACAGTTATTAGCTTGTGTAAATTACCTCTATCCATCTGCTGATCCTCTCAAACTGCCACCCCTTCCACCTTGTTTTTAAAGAATTTGAATGTTGGTGATCAGACCATATTCTTGTTGTGCACTAGCAAAGCCGTCGTGGTTCGCCGACAACGTTGTATTATATCAGTAGTAGCCAGCGCCACATTGATTTTTGCAACCACTGCCCTTGCCATCTCTAAAGAGAGTATATATACTAGCTGGTGCCATAGGGATTTCCGCAGCAAGCTCACTTCCCATTTCAGAAATATCAACCGGTACTGCACAGTAAAGAATAAAAAATGCCATATGCCTATGTGAAGAGAGAGCTTATATATATGTAGCTCAACTCAGGGTGGACACGGTCCGGTCCCTGACCGAGCCGTGCTTTGGACCGGACCGAAGTGCCCAGCGGGCCTGTTTCCCTGGACCGGACCGGCGAGGAGAAAGCTTGGTCAGGACCGAGGGACCGAGCGATGGAGGGGGAACGTGAGCTGCGTGTGTGCCTTGCGCAGGCCTGCGTTGGTCTGTGTCGTGCCCTGTCCTAAAGATCAACTACTCCGGTTGCTTGCTGCAGACGAAGAGGCAGTTCATCTATGGTAGCATCTCTGCCAACATCAAGCTCGTCCTGGAGAAGTCCGCCGCCCGTCGGCACCGTTACCGTCAGCACATCGGCGCTTCCAGTTTCAGATTGCTAATCAGCTTGTACTGCAGGACGGCGTCAAGTAAGTGCTTTCAAGAGGTATGTACATTGGCGCTTCCAGTTTCAGATTGCTAATCAGCTTGTACTGCATGCAATTCTAACTGTATGTGCATCAATTAATTGCCAAATTCAGACATTGGGACAATCATGACGAGATCAACTTCCAGTTCATGGGGAACAAGACGGGGCACACCAACGTGTGTGTGTTCTCCGACGTGTTTGTCTGCACCAGAGGTGCCCTTGGAATGAACCCACGCGAACGAGAGATTGCTGAAGAAAAAAAGGAAGATACAGGTGTTTTGCGCTGCACAAACTTCAGACCTTTTCTGTTCTATTAGTCAGACTTACAGAACGGGAAACAAGGCTTCGTGGCCCCTGACTTTGCGTCGTCGCGTCGTGATCCACAACACTGGTGCCGTTCCACGAGCAGACCGACGAGGCGCGAGTCTGGCTCCAGGCAGTTAGACCCGCGAGCTAAACTAGCTAACAGAAGGAAAGTGTTCGAGCCTAACCTGACGAAAAACCAAAGTGCTAACTGAACTAACTGAAAACGTGAAGCCTGCTCGTCACGTCCAGGCTGAAGCTCAACACACCCCAAGAAATTACCAAAGTAGGATAAGATGCACATACAAGCTTGCTTACATGACTCTTGGGCCTTCAGAATAACGTCCTATCGGTCTTTTGGGGCTCTCAAAGTTCTATGCATTTTCTTCTTAATACAATAAAATTCTCCGCAAGTTCACTTTTCCGCATTCCACACATATCTTCGCGGGCTCACTTCCTAGTAGTACAAATGGTTATCATTTCTTTGGTGACAAACAAGAGCTTGAACACTTTGGCCTCTTGGGTGCTTCTTTACTGCTTCTTTCCAGTCCTATTTTTTGGTCGCCTAATCCATAATGGAGAGCGATCTCCTTAAGAAATGGCAAGGACTGGATCGTCATGCCGCTGAGATCCTTACATAGCAGCTGCAGTGACTAAATGTGTGACAGAGGCCCCCTTCTATTTCCAGCTTCTGCCCATGATGAATAGGCGTTGCATGCTTCTGAGCACGCATATGGGTTGGCCCATGTACCTTTTTCCCCATTTAATTTTTCTTCCGGGTTTCTTTTTCTTTGTGTTTTTTTGTTTTCCCCTTTCTCCTTTTCCATTTCCTGGTTTTGTTCTTTCATTTTCTTTGGGAAATATGTGAATTTTCTTACAAAGTGCATGAACATAAATCAGTCGCACATGAACCCTTTTTGGAAACCACTAAACTTTTCTGTAAATTTGAATTATTTTTATTGTAAATATGATTTTATTTAAATGTGAACATTTTTTCAAAGTACATCGGAGTATAGGACAACATTTTTATCTCAACACATGAACACCTATCTTAACATAGGACAACATTTTTTCAGGCGTATCACCATATTGTCGCAATATATACATGATTGTAGCCAAGCATGTTCATTTTATTCTATTTTTTTTGTAAACATGAACGTTTAGAAATATGAGACTAGTATTTTTTTAATATGAACCTGTTCATTGACGAATAGGACAAGTTTATTTTTTATTTCTCCCTATTTTTTCACTTTAAATGGGTTTTATATATGTTTTCTTTAAAATATTAAGTAAAAATAAACTTCAGAATACAAGCCTTTCAAATCTTCTTGGGCCGGCCTACATAAGAGCACTCACAGACAGAGCTAAATTCATGTGCTCCTTCAAAAAAAAAAATCATTTACATGTTGTTTTGGTAGGTGTGGTGTGAAAATATAACTGAGTACCAGTACATCCAAACGGTAACACTACCCTTTTCGAGTCAATGCAAAGTCGACCCACACCCCGCACGATACTGTCAATCACCGTCCTCTGCTTTGTAGACGAGGAGATATAAGCTTAACAATGCGCAGAGCAGGCACTAGGTTACGATGGAGTGTACTTCCCGATGCTTGCTTAAAATTTAAAATACTTGAACACCTACGGAACCATGCCAGTGGAGCCATCTTTGTCTTGTTAATGTATGGAGATTGAGGACTGTTGTAGTGCTTTAGTTAGTATATAGAGGTTAATTAACCACGACACAGTACTCTAAGCCGCATCTGAATCTATTCCCAAGGTCCCATCTCAGTCTTTGCCTGCTTAAAATATGTTGTTCAAATTTTGTCGTACTTGTTGTATTTTGGAGTCCATTCTGTTTTTAGTTTTTTGTCCGTATACACGTACTGTGTTACAGTTAGTTACTTTCGAGCATCCATTTCATCAATACTAAAAATGTTGCAAGATTGATCAAATTCTACACTTTTTAGAAACACTGAGAGCGACATAATTGCTCACGTTACATTTCTTAATTTTTGTTCCACCAACTCCTCAAGATATCCTCCGCTGTCACTATATATTGTCTGCTGACACGAGGAGTGGTGCTTGCATCCGACGATCATGCATCACTCTAAGTTTGCATGCCGTCCGTAAGCCCTCGGGGGTCGCCTGTTGTTCAGTTTTCTGCGCTGTTATTTCTCCTTCAAGCTCCCTTGTTTATGATCCTCCTCCACTCCTGATCTGTGGGCGCATGATTTTTTTTCTTCTTCTTGAAGATTGCGGTAAAAATGTTGTTTTGGTAAGTGTAGCATGTAAGACTTATGTGAGTCCATTAGTCCATCCAGTGTCTGCTTTGAGTGAATGCAAAGTTGAAGTAAACTAATGCACCGCCAGCTGCTTGGATCGATGGGAGATAAGCTTAACAATTCAAGCACCAGGTGGCTGGGCACCACATTGTGTTTCGTGATGCTTAAAAACCTATGGACACGCGCGGTAGCAGTGGAGAAGAAATACAGAGGCATCTTATGAAGGTACGTGAAGATTGACGATGCCGGCCGCATCCGATGCTATTTTTCTGCACTCCCAATGTGGCATCTCAGCCTTGTTTATTTAAGCTGATCCAGCTTGAACATTTCATTTCTAGAGTGACAGGATTGGAAAAAGCATTACGTAGCAAAGAGTGCAACAGATTTAACTGCCATGACTCATCATAGGGTAATTATGGTTGCACCTAATTTCAAAACATTCAAAAGTATAACCATGGATGGGAAACGGAGCGTTGATCCTATGGGCTTGCTATCAAGGATCCACAATCAATACTGGAAGCAGATTCTGTGTCGACACTTACTTGAGCCACGCAATGGAGGAAGACAGAAAAAAAAATGGAGATCGAGACGAGGGGACCGGAAAGGCTAGGATAAGATAAATCATAGAGATGTTGGCCTTATTGGACTCCTCCCCTCTCCCCTCCTGCATCGGACCCGCAAGGCGATGGTACTCCAACAACCATCAAATTTCAAACATTTGTTGCAAACTTCAGAAATTGAACCACACAAACATTTAGAAACAGGGCACAAAAAGAATAAGTGGCCCACTGTTTCGAAAGCAATACAAAACATAGATTTGAGTCTATTTCTACCAGGGGAAACAACTAATTAGGTCTACTTACAGAAGCTAAGCACTTAACACAACTATATCTACATCCCCATTATCATCTCAGAGCAGCTCCTGAATAGCCCTATAACCAAAACTTTCTTAGCACACTGTCAGACTTCTCCGCGCTAACAAAAAAAAACACCGATCTACCAGCTTTGGTATCACTTGTCACTTGAATAGTTTATTCAGCTCAAGAATATTACCTCCTAACTACAACTCAGTTCCCCAGGACTCTGTCCCTCTGCCTCTCACATGCGCTAATCTGATGCAGGGTGGAAGAGGGATCACGAGCTAGCGGTGAGAAGAGGGGGCTGCAGGTTCCTGATTGATTGATGCTGCGAGAGTTCAAGGAGGAGGGGCAGATCGTACCTCTCCTCGAGCAGCAGGTACGATCTCCACCTATTGATGATGCGGAGGAGGCCAAGGAATCTCCTCAAGTGCCCAACAATGTCTTCTCCGATCCAGGTCCTTCTACCAGAAGAGGTGAGCCCGAGATCCTGCAAACTATGTTTTCCTTTCTAATCTGTAACGCGATTTGGGCAACCATTTCCATGAAAACGAGGACACATCTTCTAACCTCTCCCCTTCTTGTATGGAGTCTTTACTTGATCTAAGGATGGTCAATGCTGTCTCTCGACCACAGCTGATGTCGCTCATTATTTTTTTTGCTGTAACATGCATTGTTTGTTAATCAATTCTACCTTTGTTTGTGTGTGTTTAGATGTTTCGATCCGAGGCACAGAGATTGGGTCCCCAATCAGTGCTTCACTGGGCGCCATGAGACCCCTTGTTGGGAAGCTGGATATGCTGCTGCAAGCTCCTCTTTTACAAGGATGCTCCAACTCCAAGAGGGTCAAGAAGCTCATGGAGGTGATGCGCCTCCTCAAAGATGACGTTGAAAAGATGGACTCCTACCTTGATCAACTGTCAGAGGTGGACGACCCTCCCATGGCGGCCAATTGCTGGATGAATGAGGCGCGCAACCTGTCTTACGACATGGAGGATTATATTGACAGCTTAATATTTGCGCAGCCTGAGCATCCCTCCCTTGTTCCCAACAACATCAAGACAACCAGATCCGGCCTCAAATTCAGATTCTTCCTCAAATTCTTCAGTCATGCCAAGACTACCAAGACTCAGGTTGTTAGTATTGCGGAAACGCTATCAGAATTCAGGATGTATGTTCAGGAGGCGATTGAACGGCACCAGAGATACAGTCTCCATTCTTGCAGCACACTGAAGCGGTGGTTTGTGCCCGTTGGCCCTACGGTTCCAGTTTCAGTGCGGTATGATGAAGAAGCGGCACACATTGTAGTCGATGGTTGGATGAGTGAGTTTATCAACTCACTGGGGGAGGATCAAGAGCAGCAGCGGCAGCAGCAGCTCAAGGTGATAGCTATTCTTGGACCTTCAAGTCTCGGTAAAACTACACTTGCCAAACTGTTGTACAGTAGAATTGGGAAGCAATACCATTGTCGAGCTTTCATTCGGGTGTCCAAGAAACCCGATATGAAGAGGATTTTCCGTGACATTCTCTCGCAACTCCAGCATCCGGACCCCCCACAGGATTTTAAGGAGACTGACCTCATTGATAATATCAAGATATATCTACGAAACAAAAGGTACAACTGTTTTTCTTCATACAAAATGTCGCCATAAAACCCTAATTAATATGCAACCTTAATTTTGGCATGCTGCAGGTATCTGATTATTATTGACGATCTATGGGAAACATCAGTATGGGATATTATTAGTCATGCTTTTCCTGAGGGTAGTCGAGGCAGCACAATAGTAACAACTACACAGATCGAAGACGTTGCAGTAGCATGTAGCTGTTATCAGTCAGGGCATGTCTTTGAAATGAAACCTCTGGATGATGAACACTCAAGAAAGCTATTTTTTAACAGACTCTTTGGCTCTGAAAGTGAGTGTCCTGATGAATTGAAACAAGTTTGTGATGAAATTGCTGAAATATGTGATGGTTTGCCGCTTGCCACAATCAGCATAGCTAGTCTTCTACTATGCCAGCCTGCCATGTCAAATGACTTCTTCACATACATCCATCAGTCGTTAATCTCTTGTTTCTCTGCAGTGCCTACTTCTGAAAGAACTAGACAAGCACTGAATCTGAGCTACAATAATCTTCCTCGTTATTTGAAGACATGCCTGCTCTACCTTAATATGTATCCAGAGGGCTACACATTCTTAAAGGGTGATTTGGTTAAGCAATGGGTGGCTGAAGGTCTGATTTATACAACAGAAGGGCAAGACATTGAGAAAGTTGCAGAAAGCTATTTATATCAGCTTATTGGTAGAAGCTTCATCCAGCCGATGTGTGTCAACTACTACAATGAGGTGTTGTCCTGTCAAGTGCATGACATGGTACATGATCTTATTGCACACAAATCTGCAGAAGAGAATTTCATGGTGGCAATAGACTACAGATGTCAAAAGAATGTGTCACTTTCTCATAAGGCCCGTCGACTCTCGCTCATATTTGGTGATGCGAGATATGCCAAGACACCAGCAAACATCCGAAAATCGCTAGTTCGGTCAGTTAGATTCTCTGGATTGCTTGAGTCTATGCCTTGTCTTACAGAGTTCAAGCTTGTTCGTGTCCTAAACCTTCAACTAAGTGGTCAAGGCCGCCGTGATAATGATATGGCAGACCTCACTGGGATTTCAGAAATGTTTCAGCTGAGATATTTGAAGATTGCAAGCGATGTCTGCATCAAACTGCCGGACCATGTACTACAGTGCCTGGGTACATTGGATATTACCGATGCAAGATTTGCTCCTGTTCCATGGGATGTGAATTTCCCACGCTTGCTGCACTTGCACCTTAGTCTTCCTGTCGAGAGAGATCTGCTGGATTGGATAGACAGAACAAGGCCCCCCAGTTTAATGAGCCTTGGCAAGCTAAACCACTTGCAGGAGCTTCATCTTACCTTTTCTTCACTGTCTACTTTCCAGCATGTGGCGAAAAACATGGAAGCTCTGGGTTCTTTAATCGGAGGTCATGGCAACCTGAAAACTATAGCAGTGGCTCAGGCCTCATCAGTTAAAAATACCGCGGCTTCGAAAACATACATTTCATGGGATTGCATGGAACCTCCCCCCCTTCTCCAGAGATTTGAATTCTCGCCCCACAGCAGCTGCATATTCTCACAGGTACCTTCGTGGGTTGGAAAAGTTGGCTACCTATGCATTTTGAAGATTGCTGTGAAGGGACTGCCAGCACATTGTGCTGATATTCTCAGAGGATTGCCGGCACTCGCTGCCCTGTCGCTGTACGTGGAGACGCCGCCTGATGACAAGATCATCTTTGACAAGGCCGGTTTCTCAGTTCTCAAGTACTTCAAGCTTACGTTCATGCGGGGTATAGCTTGGGTAAAATTTGAGGCGGATGCAATGCCTAGTCTCTGGAAGCTCAAGCTGGTTTTCGACGCCATCCCCCCACTGGACCAACAGTGGAAAACATATGCACATAGTACGGCATTAATCAACATCGATTATATGCCAGGCCTTAGAGAGATATTCACAAAATTTAGGGGTGCAGCTGCTGATCTGGAGTATGTCTCGATGATTGGCGTAGTTAGCAATCATCCGAGCAACCCTATAATTGACATGCAATTAGCAGATTCTGGTTCCTATAGCAACAAAAGCACAGAGACAGAAATAACAACCAAATGAGGTGATTCAATCTGCTTGTAGCTACGAGTACCAGCACAGGTCGGTTTCAGGTGCTATAAGTAAAGAGCAGATAATCTGGTGGCGCAGAAATTGCTGTCCTGGCTTTCGCTTGCATTGAGTTTGTGAAGCATGTTGGGGAAATGTCTTGAATCCTCCTAGGCATATTGCCTGTTGTAACTTGATACACATCATCATCTGCATGTTGTTGTTCGTGTGAGTTGTTATGTTCTTGACAAACAGTCAGCTGATATTTATGCTTCTTATCTGTTTTTTCCAAAGAAAATTGGATCTTACGAACATCTTTATACAAGTCTAGTTAGTAGCAGACATGGTTCGCCAGAAGATAATGCAGGGGTACTAGCCAATTGAAAAAAAATTAGATAATGCAGGGGTACTAGCCAATTGAAAAAAAAATAGCATGCTATGATAAAATAGCATGGCCCTTAAAATATGCGATTAACATCGAAAAGTCCATTCTGCACCCGAGCTCATATGCTCCCGCATGAACAGTAAAATCGAAAAAAAATCAAAAAAAAATTCATTTTTTTTAGAGAAACATTGACAAAAGTTCTAAGTGCCTGCAAAAATTCATCATGAAATCACATTCCTGTAAGGCGTGACAAAAAAAACAAATTCAGTGCTTCAAAATGCGTTTGAAAGTAGCTTTTTTCAAAGTACTGTTTTTTTTTTGCCACGCCTTCTAGGAATGTGATTTCATGACGAATTTTTGCAGGCACTTCGAACTTTTGTCAATGTTTCTCTCAAAAAAATTTGAATTTTTTGAATTTTTTTCGATTTTATTGTTCACCCGAGCTCATTTGAGCTCGGGTGCAGATTAGCCGCGTCCGATTAACATGCTATATCGAGCTATAGTGTGCTATTAACGAGACATTTTACACTAATTAATTTAGCAAGAATAGTTTAGAACGTTATAGTGTGCTATTAGCGGCACTGCACGGTTTAAGATTGTGGAAACGAAACCACACTTAGAAGTTGGCCTGGCAATGATAGATTGGTGAATGGGGAAGGAAACCCTGAACTATCCAAGAAAGGAGTAAATTGCACAAAACCACCACTTTGAAGGCTAGGTTTGCGAAAAACACTATAATATATATATTTTTCTAGAAAACACAACGTCTACGGTAATCTTTTTGCAAAAAACACTGATCGCGGCTTTGCCTCGGTTAAGTGCGTTTATGACAGACGGGGCCCGCCAGTCAGGCTTACGTGGCACCACTTAACCTCTCAGATATAACGGCGATGTTTGATAACGTTATTCTCATGTGGGGGCCTATGGGGATCCACCTGTCATCCAAAGAAAAAAAGAAAAAAAATCTGCCTCCTACTCTTGTTATCCTCACGACCCCGCACGAGGGCCTGGTGCAAGAGACGCATCGCGGCGCCGCCGCCCAACCTGCGAATGCCACCGGCCGGCGACCGCAGCAGCAGCTCCAACTCGGGCAGGAATCCCGCACCAGGACAGCGGCCGCGCTGCTCGGCTTCGCCTGCGCGTTCCTCGTCACCGGTCGCGCCTCGCCCCCGCTGCAACTCACAGAAGCTGCTCGACCCCAATGTTGAAGAGAGGAGTGTGACGCTGACAAGCGGGTCCCATGTCTAGCTGTGAGAAATTTGTGCCACGTCAGCCTGACTGGCGGGCCCCGTCTGTCATAAACGCACTTAACTGAGCCCGATCCACCGATCAGTGTTTTTTGCAAAAAGATTACCGTAGACGTGATGTTTTTTGCAAAAAAAAATGTATTGTAGTGTTTTTCACAAACCTAGCCTTCAAAATGGTGGTTTTATGCAATTTACTCCCAAGAAAGATAGCGAGAGAGAAAGTCGTCAAGCAAGCCTGTCTGACCAGGCTAATTTGTCATTCTGACCGCTACTCCGTGAGAGAAGGTGGGTGCAAACTCACCCCCTTTCTTTGATCCAGTGTTCCATTCTATTCCCTTCCAGAAGTAAGGTGTGGGTCCGCTTACTAATACAGAGAGGGTACTGAATGATCGCTGGAACGGGGATATGGGAGAGACCAACTACTAGAACGAGGCGGCCGGCACATGTGCTGAAGCCACCGACGGTAAGGAAAAGTAGACCATGGGAGGCCATCGCCACTTGGGTCCCATGAAGGCCACCACCACCGCGTCGCCGTGTCACACAGCCGGTGACCAGCCTCACCGTCTTCCCTCGTTCGAAAACCAATCCTGATTCGTGCTTCGCGAGGCCGGAGCCACTCTTCCCCTCACCTCCGGGGCTCACGGCTGTCGGATGAGTTGGCCTGCCAGACATAGCGAAGACATGGCTGGGAAATGGGGCTCAGCCGCGGTAAAATTAACAACTTGAGGAAAATACGGAAGACTTGGCTTGCTAATTTAGTTGAAGACTTGAAGTGATGAAGTCACATACGAAACATCCATGCAGAAATTGCGTCGGCGTGCAATGATGTCACTGAAGCCTGAACACGCACAATAATCCTGCGTGTATCCTCCTATAAGTAAACGTATATATATCCATTATTCACTTGCACTGCATTTCCAACTAACAATGTGTATGCGTAGTGAGCTAATATCAAAGTATTATGTTTGAGATGCTTTGGACTTCATATGAACTTTAATAATAGATTTGGATCATTTTCGCACAAGAAATATTTTGTCTGTATGTATCGTGACGCTAGCGACGTGTCAAGAAAATTTGGAAGAAGCTACAGATGTAGATCATCTGATCATTTTCGTAAAACAAATCAGGAAGAAGCTAGAGATGCAGTAGATCGATGTTGACATGGCCCGAACCCTAAGAAATCTGCTAAGTTGACGTTCCCGTCTTTCGGTGCGATGACCTGACTGAGATCTGAGGACACAAAATAATGTACCCCATAAGCCTGCAGGAGAGAGAGAAATACATAGGGAGTTGTCAAGACAGATTTGACTTGATACTTGTTAAAGAGACCCCGGTAATTAATTAAGTTACATACAGCAATCATGCAGCAATACAATCCAGCCCAATGCCTCGAGTCATACTTGACTTGATACAGTCATTATCTCCTTCTCCTCGTATAAGTATACACATTCAGTTGCATAACATTGCATCCATCTCCAAATGCCCAGTCACTGAAACTAGCCCTTCCTCCATCACTAGCTACCCTTCCTTAGCCATTCAAAATGGAGGCCGCCATCGTCCCTACAATGGTGATCGCCGCCCTCTTCCTTTTCCTCGGAGCCACCTCCTGGTGTGGCCACAAACACTACAACCTCCCGCCAGGTCCGAAACCTTGGCCCATCATCGGCAACTTCGACCTCATCGGCGCGCGGCCCGCTCATGCACTTCCGCTTTGGCTCCTTCCCCGTCATCGTCGGCTCCTCGGTCGACATGGCCAGGTTCTTCCTCAAGACCCAGGCCATCCTCTACGTCGACCGCCCCAAGACAGCCTCCGGCAAGCACACAACCTACAACTACCGTGAAATGACGTGGTCCCCTTATGGAGCCTACTGGCGCCAGGCGCGCCGCATCTGCCTCGCCCAACTCTTCAGCACACGCCGCCTCGCATCGATGGAGCACATCCGTGCTGACGAGGTGGGCGCGCTGGTGCGGGGCATATATGCGGCCTCTGGGCCCATGCGTGTTGTGCATCTCGGTAGGGACCACATGTGGACGCTGAGCTTGAACGTGATCACGCGGATGGTGATGGGGAAGCGGTTGTTCGCCGACGGCGCGTCCGAGGGGCCGATGCCGTCGATGGAGGTGTTCCGGCGGATGTTGGATGAGCTCTTCCTGCTCAATGGCGTCCTCAACATCGGCGACTGGATACCGTGGCTGGACTGGATGGACCTCCAGGGTTACGTGCGGCGGATGAAAAAGGTGGGGAAGGTGTTCGACACATTCATGGAACACATACTCGATGAGCACATCCTAGGCAAGCAGCGCCGCCATGAAGGCGAGGCGGCGAGGGACATGGTGGACGTGCTCATGGACATCGCCGATGACCCCACCCTCGAGGTCAAGTACGGCCGTATCGGTGTGAAGGCCTTCACGCAGGACCTCATCGCAGGGGGCACCGAGAGCTCCGCCGTCACCGTGGAATGGGCCATGTCAGAGCTCATGAGGAGGCCCGCCGCCTTCGATGCAGCCACCGAGGAGCTCGACCGCGTTGTTGGTCGTGCCCGTTGGGTGACTGAGAAGGACATGCCGAACCTGCCCTACATTGAGGCAATCGTGAAAGAATCCATGCGCATGCACCCCATCGTGCCGCTCCTCATCCCGCGCATGGCCCGAGAGGACGCCACCATTGATGGCTACGACGTCCCCAAGGGTGCGCGTGTGCTCATCAACGTGTGGGCCATGGGCCGGGACCCGGAGCTGTGGGACGCACCGGAGGACTTCATGCCG
The DNA here is from genome assembly GCF_018294505.1 of Triticum aestivum. Classification (NCBI taxonomy): domain Eukaryota; kingdom Viridiplantae; phylum Streptophyta; class Magnoliopsida; order Poales; family Poaceae; genus Triticum; species Triticum aestivum. Next base: position 587,603,068 of record NC_057802.1, on the reverse strand, counting down.
GAGAGGTTCCTGGGGAGCAAGATGGGTGTGATAGGGCAGGATCTTGAGCTGCTGCCGTTTGGGACCGGTAGACGGATGTGCCCCGGCTACAACCTCGGGCTGAAGGTGGTGCACCTGAGCTTGGCGAACCTGCTGCACGGGTTCACCTGGAGACTGCCGGAGGGGGTGAGGAAAGATGATCTGAGCACTTCTGCCCCGGCTCACTCCTCTTTCCAGCAATCTATGTGGGAAGCACTCGTTCAAAGTAAGTTGAGATTCAAAGCGTTCCCGTAAGCTAGTAAGTCAATCAAAGCTATAACTCTATTTGTTAGTTTCAGGAAACTGGTACATATTTCAAATAATAATAATAATAATAATAATAATAATATATATATATATATATATTATTTGGTATTTATCAATTTTAGACTAAGCATAAATTCATTTGGAAAGAAAAGGGAAATCCCCTGAAATAAAGGATTTTTACTACGTTACCGTCAAAAAGAAGAGGAAGACAAACTAGCCAAGAGACAGAAAAAGGTAGAGACCAACCACCGAAACAAGGGAGTAAGGGCTAGGGGGATATGGGCCAAGAAAGGTCCGATGTATCGGTCACCCGCTGCAGCTTGTCGCCGAGCCCAAGCTCCCTGATCATCTCTATGTTTGAGTTCTAACACACCATGCACGTGCTATGCTTTAGACTAGTCACAATGGGTAGTAACTTAGACTAGTAACATGCATATGTTACTAGTCAATGTTACTACCTCCACAATGGGTAGTAACATATGTGTTGTGTCATGCATCACTTCATTTATTACATTGTAGACTCATCTTTTCTTGATATGTGTGATGTTACAGTAACTAGCTATGTTACCACATGCCTCTCTTTCTTCATTAATTACATGCCACATCATCTATTTTGCCTAGATAAGTGTGATGTTACCACCTATGTTACTCAGTGTGGGTAGTCTTATGATAATAGTAGTATGTACTCTGTCCATTTGTCACGAAATATGAGGCCACTTGCGCTTGGAAAAATTATCAGTTGTTGTGTGAGGCGCTTCCCTTGCATGGCTAGACAGGAAAAGAAGTAACTAGCAAGGAGTAACAAGAGTCCATCGTCCGAATGAAACCAACAGCAAGTAGCAACAAGTTGCCAACCCATTAGTTTTGACTGTTGACGGAAAACTCATCAAAATGTAGCTGAAATCCTAGTTCAGTGACCACCGTGCAAGTTCATGCACCAAAAAGTGTAATGAACTCCTCCTAAAAACGAATTCAGAAACATGAGAAACCTGAAACCCCTGGGCTAGTTACAGAACAGAGCACGAGCACTTACGGATCAAGCCGACATGACAGCAACTCTGCCTGCTGACACAGGATGCCGACGCCAGCGCGGCTGGCAGCCTCCGATCGAGGCGTGCCACCGCCGGCGGAATCATTCGCCTCTCCCGCAGCATTTGTGGTCTCCGCACTTTCGACTCCTCTGCTCCGGGCACGAACTGGAAGGAAGGCTGAAGCAGAGAACCCCCTAGCCAGCCTATGCAATTGGCACCAATCGCGGCGCAGATCGAACGGACACGCAGGTGACTCTGCTCTCTCTTACATTAGTAGTATGTCTTAGGAAACAAACAACTGTAAGCATACTAGTAATATGTACTAGTATTTGCCAGTGAGCTGTGTGTCTATGTAGTACGTACTTCATTCAGAGTAGGTGCACAAGAGAGGGCAAAGACTGAACTTGAACTTGAACTTGGTAAATTTGGTTTGGATTAATTCGCGTATCGACATCTGAATTCGCCTTCTGTTGTTATTGGTTTTTTATAGCACTTGGTAAGTGTAGCAGCCATGTCTGTCTGTCCCTTGTTCAACCTGCTCACACTGCAGCAGCGAAAGCACAACAACGGACAGTTGTGTTTATCTCTGACTAGCGAGGACTCGATCGACCCGTTTCTAAGCACCTGTAGCAGGAGTAGAGCCCATCATCCGAAATTCCGAATGATACCAACAGCAAGTAGCAACAAAGTTACCAACCCATTAGTTTTGACGGAAAATGTATCAAAAACCCCGATTTTAACTGGTGCGGTGTATTTTTCAGTGACCGTTTGTGTCATTTTCTACTTTATGTATGAATATGCTATCTGTACCACCGTGCAAGTTCATGTACCCAAAGTATAATTATAACTCCTGAAAACATGGCATATTCTGCTTCATCAAGAACAGGTGAGTTACAACATGGCATATTTTCAGAGTATGTGACACTGAACTTCTTCTTCTTCCTGCTCAAAAACATGCTGACAAAGATCACCAGAGTACCATGAGAAGCATCAAAGCTTCAAGTGTACACCAAAACTACAACAAAACAGCTAGCAGGTAGCAGCAACTCAAAGAGCCTTCAGATGTTTCTTCGTGCAGTTGCAGGCACTTTCTCTCGAGCTCGCTCATTTCTTCCCTTTTTATACCACCAGGACGTGCTCCAAGGAACTTCAGACTTTTCAGAATGAGGCCCATGCAGACGACTCTGCACCAGCAGCATAAGCGAACCGCAACGACAGCCCGGGAGGAGAACGAGCCGAGCCGCCTTGCTCAATGATTCCGTACTGCACCAGTAGCCGCGTGATCAGCACGCCGGCGACGTACGACAGACCCGATGAGCTCACGGCGATCATCAGGTAGTACATGAGGGTCTTGAAGTAGGTCCTGGTGTGGACGTGTGCCTTTCCGAGCGCCAGCAGAGCGATGCAGGCTAGCGAAGCACCGGCGACCGCCATCATCTTGTTCTCCTGGTCGTTGCTCTCGCGGAACGACAACCCGTAGAGGACCGGCGGGAGCAGCCCGAACACCATGTATGAGAGCAGGGCCATGACCATGTGGAGCCGGGCTTTCGACCGCTTCCCGAGCTGCAGCCAGTAGTGGCCGACCTGCTCGTCGTTCCCGTCCACGTCTCGGATGTCTCTCAGATCAGTGATCTGTTATTATCGTCGAGCAAATCAAGGACATGTTAGCATTTCGATGAAGCTCGGTGTGTCAAGTCTTTTTCTGTAGTGATCAGTAAGAACAGAGTGAAATTCAGCCAGAGAGAGAACTTGTTACATTGTGGAAAATGAGAGGAAGGCCTCCAATAAGGTTGGCTATTCCCAGGATGAATATGTCCACTGCAGGCAAGAGAAGAACATAATTTCATTTGATGAAACAATGTAACATATCAGTGTAAAAATAGTGTCATTAATTAATACAAGCAAGCATGTGGTAGCAAGAGGATAGTAACTGACATGTTTTGGCGCCGCTTGACGCTGCTGCCGAAACAACGGAGAGGCTGGTGACTGACTCCACTAAGCCTCCATACACTATCGCTTTCAGTATATCCCAATCATCCCTCTGTTGCTGTCTAGGAGCAACCTGATTCACACCTCCCAAGACTGGCACCACAACATGATATGGGTTTGCTGGTTGAGGATTCGACGAAGTTGGTATATCGCCCCTCGGGGTGAAACCTGGTACAGGGGGAAACAACTTGGCGGTCAGATACAAAAGAGAGGCAGCAAGTTTCGCAGAGTTGGTTGCTCTCAGAGATTTGTTTGTTCAGTACGTAACGTTATGATGATAGGCAGTGTGGGATAATTACAAATCTAAAAGGAAAATACCCCACACCTTGTGTGATATTTGTCGCAATGGGGCTATCGAACTTGAAGTCTGGTGTGTGAATTGCATAGCTGGGAAATGAGCCATTCTCTGAAGTTCCGTGAGTATCTGAGGAAATGAAGTTACTACTGTCAGGCTGCACCTCTGAATAAACAGTACATAGCTCATGCACGCATGCTGATCACTTAATCAGACATACCTTTGTAGCTAATTTGGGGGTGAGTTGGATCCATGATAGCTCCACCAGAAGGCATTTTACCGGTCACCACTTCTGATACGTCTTGCCTGAAATATTCTGCATGTGATGTTTCTATTGTCTGTTACTCTAGTCCAATACTTTGGCATACTGATCCTAAATAAAATATGATGCAGTAGTTAAAGTATGGGTAAGTTATGTGTATAGCTTTCTGATCTCTTACCTGGTTGCTATACTCTATGAAACTATATACTAGCAATTTTTTGGCATATTTAGTGTTTCAACAAAATTTCAGAATTTGCAAGTACAGATGTCAAACGAATGTGGTGCCTTCGCCATTATTTCAAAAAAAAAAACTGTTGTTTTATGGTCTTGCTAACTGATGATCACTAAGTTGCAAATATAAATATGATTCCCGGTAGTACCTGTAGAGGATGATGTTTGAGGTGATGCGCTAGGTGCTCCTGTTGTGGTTTTAGAAGATGTGGTATTCTTTTCTGATGTGACTGTAGTTGTAGTCTCGTTGTCTTCAACTGTAGTGGTGGTTTTCTGATGTTGGGAAGATGAGTCAACTGTCAACTGCTGTGTGCCATGACTATGCTGAACATGTGATTCGTTGGTTTCAGTTGTCGTTGTGGTTACACCACCGGGAGTCGCCATACCAGGTAACGATGGAGTCCTTGGTGAATCTGCAATATGTTCAACGTTCAACTCACGTTAAGCATCAATTGCAAGCTCATCAACGGAGATGCATAATATTTTTCAACACACGTTACATACCTGCAGGATCAGCTTGGTTCTCCGAAGGTGATTCGACTGTCGGATGCTCTGGTTTTACAACTGTGCCTTGACTATGATAAACATGTGATGTGCTAGATTGAGATTCAGTTACTGTGGTTGTGTTCCCGGGCAGCAGTGGCACCGTCATTGGATCTGCAATATGTTGAATTGTTCAGCTGATGAAGTGGAATATCTATGCATATTTCTTCCTTTAAGTTGGTCTGCAGAACATAGGTACTCCCTCCGTTCCAAAATAGATGACCCAACTTTGTACTAATTTTGTATTAAGGTTAGTATAAAGTTGAGTCATCTATTTTGGAACGGAGGGAGTAGGTTACAAGCATACCAGCAGGATGAGGTTGGTATGGGCTATCTCCTGTCTGGAAACAAGACAGAAGCCAGCTTGTGCAATTTTCAGAGCGAGGAGGCGTGTCCTCTGATGCAGGAGGAGGCAGAACATCAGGTTGTCCGTCCACCTCTCCTCCCAAATATGCGGAACATGTTGAAACTGCATCCTGGTGACAAGAACAATATAAAGTTAAGGCAGTCCCATTTGCAACAAAATATTAAAGCAATAAAACTGAATTAGGAATGTTACTGATACCTGTTGGAATGAAGAAGGAGAAGCATGACAAACATCTGAATACGTCCGGTGATTCTTCCTCAACCCTATCAGGCAAAGTAACAGGAGACACCTGTCCTTCAATATACGGTCTCTTTGACGGTTCATCGGTGGGTGTTGTTCTTACTGTCCTTTTCCTCTTCTTCAGGATGACCCTCCGGGTTATGCACGAGGTGCAGTTGGGACAGAACAGTTCATAAGTTTTGTGAGAATCATGACACAACAAAAAAGGACTAAAGTGCAACAAATTTTTGTGCAACAAAAAAGGACTAAAGTGCAACAAATTTTTGTGAGAATCATGACACAACAAACAAGCAACAAGCAGTGGTTCTGCTCATAAAGCAAACTTGAGAAAGCAGGACCATTGGCTATCAAACACAGGTAGGTAAAAACACATTTTATTCAAACTAATTCAGAATGGCAATGTCTTCCCACCAGGGTTCATCAATCACATGGAAGTAGTGGAGACTGGAGAGAATATGTGATCTCCTTGTAGAAAATAAATACAGGACTCGTTACTCAAATGATAAAAATTAAACAGCGGTTCCTCCCCTACAGGAAAAGGACTCATGACTGGCAGCAACAAAGGATACCAAGAAGACGAAACGTGATGGGCCGTCTCTTGGTAGAGCAGCAGCAGCATCTTAGATCTTCGAGTTGGCGATCTTGTACCACTCGGTGTGGAAGGAGCCGGGCATGTCAACCCTCTCGTAGGTGTGCGCCCCGAAGTAGTCCCTCTGGGCCTGGACAAGGTTTGCAGGAAGCCTGTCCCTCCGGTAGGAGTCAAAGTAGGCCAGACTCGCGGACATGCCAGGGGTGCTGACGCCGTTGTTGATGGCGAGGCAGACGACCCTCCTCCATGCGGCTTGCCTGTCCATGATCTCCTGCGCGAACTCGGGGTCGATGAGGAGGTTGGCGAGCTCACCGTTCCTGTCATAGGCCTTCTTGATGCGGTCGAGGAAGCTGGCGCGGATGATGCACCCGCCCTTCCAGATCCTGGCCAGCTCGCCGAGGTTGAGGCCCCATCCCTTCTCCGTGCTCTTGGCCTTGATGATGTTCATGCCCTGGGCGTAGCTGCAGATCTTGGAGGCGTAGAGGGCTTTCCTCACATCCTCGATCAGCTGTGCCTTGTCGACAGTTTCACCACTGGAGTAGTCACCCTGGAAGATCTTGGAAGCCGCGACACGCTCATCCTTCAGCCCGCTGAGGAACCTGGAATCCAAGGACGCCTCAATGGTAGGAGCAGCCACAGAGAGCTCAGCAGCCTGCTGCACTGTCCACTTCCCAGTTCCCTTCATCCCGGTCTTGTCCAGGACCTTGTCGACCAAGTAGCCTTCACCCTGGTCATCCTTGATGCTGAATATATCAGCAGTGATCTCGACCAAGAAACTGAGGAGCTCACCCTTGTTCCACTCGGTGAAAACCTGCTGCAGCTCACCGTTTGTGAGCTTGCCAACCGACTTGAGAACGTCATACGCCTCAGCGATCAGCTGCATGTCACCGTACTCAATACCATTGTGAACCATCTTGACAAAGTTTCCGGATCCACCCTTCCCAATGTATGTGACACACGGGCCGCTGTCAGGGACCTGAGCAGACACCTTGAGAAGAATGTCTTCAATGTACTGGTACGCCTCCAGCGAGCCTCCAGGCATCATGGAGGGGCCATGGCGGGCACCCTCCTCTCCTCCGGAAACACCCATCCCGAGGTAGAGGAGTCCACGCTCCTCCATCGCCTTCTCCCTCCTTTCTGTGTTCTCATACCACTCGTTTCCTCCATCAACGATGCAGTCGCCCTGCTCCAGGTGTGCTGCGAGCGTGGCGATGGTCTGGTCAACTGGTGCGCCAGCCTTGACAAGCATGATGACGACGCGTGGCTTCTGAATGGAGTTGACGAAGGATGCAGGGTCATGGAAACCGTACAGGGGAAGGTTTCCTTCTAGCTTGGCGCGCTGGACAGTCTCATCGACCTTGGAGGTGGTCCTGTTGTAGACAGAGATGGGGAAGCCTTTCTCTGCAATGTTGAGGGCAAGGTTCTGCCCCATGACGGCGAGGCCAGCAAGACCAATTCTGGTGAGAGCCATCTTGTACCTGAGAAGGAATGCACCAAAAATGTCATGTACATAACAAATATCAAAGTAATTTATGCATATCTGACTGAAAAAGGTTAAAAGCCAGCCTTTAAAGAACAAATAATCATGCTATGAACTAGACACAAGAAGAAGCAGAGCACAGGCGCAGGCACAGATCCTATCCTATGCTGGGTAGCTGCTCAGGACCATAGTGCTGCTAGTACTAGCAACATGCACAGGAACACAAAGGCAATCACCATCCAGCATCAGACGGCATGGCTCCAGCTTCATCGACCATGTATGTATAGAAAGAAAAACAAACAGAAAAGAAGATAGATGAAGAGGCCACCCTGCGTCTTGGACTAGAGCTGCTGCGAGTAGCACTGCAAACAGAGGATGATAACAATACAGCAGAAGCGCAGCTGCGCAGGACAGGTGGTCGGCGTTGGCTGTGTGTCAGTCCGGCAAGAATCGAATCGGATCAGCCGGCACGCGTACTTGGGGGCCAAATTCGACTACCGTGGCCGCTTCTATAATCTAGTATATGTAGCTTGGCCGGCCCGTCCAGTAGTCGGTCGGTGGCATGGCATGATGAGTGAGTCAACTATCGCGCCCTCCCTTCACAAGCCCCAGCCCACCCATGGATCTGACTATCTGGGAATGCGCAGCGCCGGCCCGGAGAGCAGGAAATCCGGCGGCCCGCCCGCCCAGGTAGAATAGAATATCTAGCCACTGCCTGCCTCGCCGACGGCGTCGCCTCGGTCGGTTCCTCCGCCCCGCCGGTAGCCGCCTCGCCCGGGCGGGCCGGCGGGCTCGCGGCGGGGGCAAACGACGGGAGGAGATTCGGGGGGGAGAGGGAGGGGGAGAGACGACCTGCCTGCCTTGGATGAGATCTGCGTGCGTGCGTCCGTCGAGGAAGGAAGACAATTGCGGTGCGATGCGGATGCGAGAGCGACCACCTACCCCTCCTCGACCCCCCTCGCGCCCGGTTAAATAGAATAGCGTCCGTGGAGATAGCCGCCCCCGTTCTTTCGTCGCCGTTGGCCGACGGGTGGGCCCGGCGCTGGCGGCTTCCAAGCGCGCGCGCACCAGGCCGCCGCGGGTGGGTTGGTGGAGGGTGGGTGGCCGGGTCCGGACGGATGTGGCTGACGGCTGGGGCCCGGTCTCTCGTCAACCCTGGCCCACGCGACATCTGGTGAGTGGGAAACAAAGAGGAGCAGCCTGTGCCGTGCGCTCTGCTCACGGGTCCGACTTGGCCTCTGCTCTGCCTCAGCAGGACGTCACCCCAAAAAGGTCTCTTCTACGCCCGTCGCCGTGCCGTGCCGTGCCATAATATAACAACATTTTTCAAGTTAGCATGCGACGGAGGGGATAGTATATGGTCCAGAGTCTCAGACACACAGCAGACAGCGAGTGTTTTGCCTTGCCGATGTTCACCGCCCCATTCTATCTTTTTAATGTTCCCTGAGCGGTGGATCAAATCTTTTAACCTTACACTTTGGTGTTGCGGCCTTTGCGTTTTCCACCGACCTTCCCGAGAAAACTTACTATCATCGTCGGCTTCAGTTCTGTTCATGACAACAAACACGCCTTCTTCAAGATTTATTTCCTGATTAATTTAATGTAGCTCAAACATATGCAATTCGGTTTTATGTATGTTATTAATATGTACTTCTCCTATAAACTTACTTGTTATGCATGACAGGAGAAGATCACAAGATATGTTCTCGTACAATGGTGTGGCAAAGCTTTACCTAGTGATTGCAATGGCTGTCATGGGCGGTTTGAATGTCATCCACGAGAAATGGCCACTGTAATGATAGTTATGTCTCCCCCAATCTCCCTTATCGAGGCTACGTATTTGCGGGTATGAAAGAGTTGTAGCATGTGATTCTTAAGAGCAACTCTAACAGAGTCGCCAACACCGTCTCAAACTACATAATGACTTTCAATATAGCCTTAGGAGTTTTAAAAACCACTCTGCTAGAGTCGCCATTCACCCCCTCAATTGCCATATTTTTTGGAGCTCCCTACTTATCTAGTCTCCTAGACTTCAAATTAGGAGCCTTCAAACCAAACTGTCACCACATGATGCAAGTTTCGGCTTCTTCCTACTCGTCCTACAAGTGTGATTTGAAGTAATGGGGCCTCCACACACCACCGGCGAAGCAACCACCTGACCATTATGGTGTGACCGCTCCATCAAATTCTCGTGGTGGCCCATCGAATGGCCGCCAGGTGCCAACACGTCCTAGCTTGGGTGCACTAGTAGAAAACAGGGCTTTTGTTCGGGCCTGGTCAGACCATTAGTCCCGGTTCATTCACGAACCGGGACCCATGGGGGGCATTCGTCCCGGTTCGTGAGCCCAGGGGGCCGGCCGGGCCTCGTGGGGCATTGGTCCCGGTTCGTCTGGACCCATTTGTCCCGGTTCTAGGCACGAACCGGGACCAATGGTCCTCGCTCCTGGCCCACATACATTGGTCCCGGTTCGTGCATAGAACCGGGACAGAAGGGGTAGCTTTAGTCCCGGTTCCAGCCACGAACCGGGACAAATGAGTTGCATATATATACCCCATCGCCGCAGCAGAGCACTCCATAGTGCTCTATTTTTTCTGGCCGACGAGGGAAGGGCATTTGGGTGCTCTAGCTCACCTCCTATGAACATGTGGTGTTCGATGAAATGTCCGAGCCACACTAGTTAATCTTTCTCCTCTCGAAACTCGAACTCCGAGCTCCATTTTCCCCGAGATTTTTTTAGGTTTAGCGGTCCGTCACGTCCCGTCCCCATCTTCACCGCCGTCGATCGCCCGCGCCGATCTCGTCGCCAGCACTACCGTGGTGAGCCTCTTGTTCTTATCTTCTTTCTGAAAGAAAAAAAATTCTTACTCCAGATAGATACTTGTCTAATTTTCTTACTTTTATTGTTCCTTGTTATTATATAGTGCGATGGTTTTGGTCTCCGCCCCCGTCGGCCCTCGTCCTGTCTATGATTCGAATGTGGTATGTATTATCTTTTTATAACTATTTGGTTCATTTATTGTTTACGAAAATTATGCCGACCAACGTGACATAGATTTTATTTATCTAGGAGGTGGTTGAACCGAAAATTCCAACCGACCCTATTGCCGAGAGGTTAAATTTAGTTGAAGAAGAAAACAATTACTTGAAGGAAAAAATAAAAAAAATTGAGGAGGAGAAGATGATATTTGGAGTTGCATGTTGCGGATGTCGTCGATGATCACAAGATCAAGATGGATGCAATGCGGTTGAAGATTAGAAAGATTAGAAAATATGCCATTCATATCGAGGCTTGGTATCATTATGCCGTTGGATCAATTGTTACCTTGGTTGTGATTATGATCGCATTTGTTGTTGCATTGAAAGGTTTTACATAGTTTCAATGTATGGTTTAACTAGATGCTCTGGAGAGCTATATGCTGTTCAATTTGAACTATGTATATACTTTGGTTTTAATATGATGATGAACTACTATTAATTTGGTCACTTACCTATCCGTGTGAATCTGTAACGGTTTTTGGCACACATAATTATATATAATGCACGCAGATGAACCGACAATGGATGTACAGTGACAGACACACATAATTATGTTTCTCGAAGTGGCTGAGGCAAACAAGCAGAACGGTTTTATGTGTTGTCCATGCCCTAACCCTCTCAACTTTTTAGCACATGCTATGTGGGTGAAATGATGATACCATGCCAACTTTCAACCTTTTCAGAGTTCATTTGAAATGCTTTTGAATTTCAAAGTCTTATAGCTCAAAAAAGATCAGTAAATGCATGAAAAATAACAAATGAAGTCAGAAAGAGTTGAAAATTGATGATGTGGCTTTGAATGGTGCATTTTGAACACACAAAAAGTCTGGAGTTCAAATAAGTTCAAAGAAATGAAATCTCTTTGTAACAGATGAGTTTTCGTCCGAAACCCTGATCAACTAAAAAGCCACATCATTTAGCTCAAAAATAATCAATTAAAATATTCTGTTATGATCAACTAAAACAAAACTATAATATTCTTTAATAGCAAAAATAAAATCAACTAAAAAACTTTTATAAAACACTAATAGCACAAGGAATCAACTAAAAAGCTTTTATAAACCTCTAGTATTATTGAAACTAAAATTATATAAAATTTATGCAACTAAAATTATCAAAGTATTTTCTGTTCAAAATCATTAAAAGCAAAAAGAATTTTCATAAAGAACTTTTTTTGTTAGAAACTTTAATAGCAAAAAGAATTATCATAAAATGAAATAAATAAGTAGAAACAAAATAAAATAAGTAAGTAGAAACAAAATAAAATAAACTTTAATAAAATATATATGTAGAAAAAAATAAAATAAAAATAACTTTCATAACATAAATAAAATTTATGAAACTAAAATTATCAAAGTATTTTCTGTTCAAAACATTATAAGCAAAAAAGAAAATAAAATAAATAAGTAGAAACAAAATAAAATAAATAAGTAGAAACAAAATAAAATAAATAAGTAGAAACAAAATCAACTTTAATAAATAAGTGGAAACAAAATAAAATAAATAAGTAGAAACAAAATAAAATAAATAAGTAGAAACAAAATAAAGTTTAATAAATAAGTGGAAAACAAAACAAAATAAATAAAGCAACAAGGAAAACAAAAAAAAAGTGCCACCTACTGGGCCACCACGGCCTGAATACGACTAGAAACCCAATCATGGGCCAGGATGCATGCCCGCAACAGGCCCTGTAGGCCCACAAGCACACAGTGTACGTTAGGCCCGAAAGCCTGCAATTGAGAGGAGCTCAAGAGGGTGGGCGCAGCAGCGCTTATAAACCACTGTCGAGCTCTCTCAGCTAGCGAGGTGGTACTAAACTTTTGACGCGGGGCAGCACAAGGCCTTTGGTCCCGGTTGGTAGCACCAACCGGGGCTAAACGGGTGCTTTGGTCCCAGTTCGTGGAAGCAACCGGGACCAATACCCCCTCTTTAGTCCCGGTTGGTGCCACCAATCGGGACCAAAAGCCTCTGCTTCCCGCCCTTTGGGCTGCTGAAAAGAGACCTTTGGTCCCGGTTGGTGGCACCAACCGGGACTAAAGGGTGCATTAGTCCCAGTTGATGCCACCAACCGGGACCAATGCTCTTGGTATATAAGTGGCACTTCAGAATTTTGTAGAGTTCATCACCAGTTGCCCCCGACGACGCCGAGCACATCGACGCCGCTAGGCTTCCCCGACGCTGTCCGCCGCCCCGCCATCGCCGTCGCTCTCGTCGCCCGCGCCCCTGCCCCGGCCCGCCCCCGCCATCGCCGTCGCTCTCGTTGCCGTCGCCATCGCCCGCTCGCGCCCCTGCCCCGGCCCGCCCCCACCGTCGCCGTCGCTCTCGTCGCCGTCGCCGTCGCCCGCGCCCCTGCCCCGAGCCCGCGGCCCTGCCCCTGCACTGACGCCGCCCCACGCCCCCGGCCTGCCCCGACCACGCTCTCTGCCCTGACCACACGCCGCCGCCACGTTCGGTCCGGCCGCCGGCCTTCCTCTCTGTTTTTTTTCTTCAGATTATGTGCATATGTGTGATTATATGTATGTGTGTATATATGATTATATGTCCTGTTTTTTTCAGATTTTTTGTTCATATATATGATGATTTGTTTTTTTTGCTTTTTTATAAAAATGTATATATGTATGTATGTTCTCTGTGTATGTTCATATATGCAAAAGTTAGATTTTTAGAAAAGTTTTATCTATATATGTTCTCTGATTTAGTACATTTTAGGTTAGTTTCATTTTTTAGAAAAGTTCTATATATTTAGGAAAAGAAGGAAGAGAAGGAAGAAGGAAGAAGAAGAAAAAGTTTTATATATGCAAAAGTTACATTTTTAGAAAAGTTTTATATATCTAGCTAGGAAGAAGGAAGAAGAAGAAAAGAAGGAGAGGAAAAAGGGAAATAAGAAGAGGAAGAAAGGAGAAGAAGAGGAGAGGAAGAAGAGGAGAAATAAATAAGAAGAGGAAAAAAGAAGAAAAAGAAGAGGAGAAGAAGAAAGGAATAGAGGAGAAGAAAGCCTCTATTCCTTTCTTCTTCTCCTCTTTTTATTTCTTCTTCGTCTTCTTATTTTTTATCGGGTATGTCGTTGTCGATATAGCCCCTCCCGATAACTTCAACATGAGGGGGGGGGTCGATATACCCCCTCCTCGATAACATCATTTTCCCATGTATGTATGTCGTCGTTGCCGATATAACCCCCTCCCCGATAACTTCAACATGAGGGGCGGTCGATATATATAACCCCCTCCCCGATAACGATGTCGGTCTCCTACCCTCCTCCCGCCGCGCCCCTACCCGACAAACTCTCTTGAGGCTGCTACCTCTTGAGCTTGCGTTGGGTTTTTCCCTTGAAGAGGAAAGGGTGATGCAGCATAGTAGCATAAGTATTTCCCTCAGTTTTTGAGAACCAAGGTATCAATATAGTAGGAGACCACACGCAAGTCGCCTCGTACCTACACAAACAAATAAGAACCTTGCAACCAACGCGATAAAGGGGTTGTCAATCCCTTCACGGACACTTGCAAGAGTGAGATCTGATAGAGATAATATAAATATTTTTGGTATTTTTATGATATAGATTGATAGTAAAGATTGCAAAATAAAAGTAGATCGGAAACTTATATGATGGAAAATAGACCTGGGGGCCATATGTTTCACTAGCGGCTTCTCTCAAGATAGCATAAGTATTACGGTGGGTGAACAAATTACTGTCGAGCAATTGATAGAAAAGCGAATACTTATGAGAATATCTAGGGATGATCATGTATATAGGCATCACATCTGCAACAAGTAGACCGAAACGATTCTGCATCTACTACTATTACTCCACACATCGACCACTATCCAGCATGCATCTAGAGTATTAAGTTCATAAGAACAGAGTAACGCATTAGGCAAGATGACATGATGTAGAGGGATAAACTCAAGCAATATGATATAAACCCCATATTTTTATCCTCGATGACAACAATACAATACGTGCCTTGCTGCCCCTGCTGTCATTGGGAAAGGACACCGCAAGATTGAACCCAAAGCTAAGCACTTCTCCCATTGCAAGAAAGATCAATCTAGTAGGCCAAACCGAACTGATAATTTGAAGAGACTTGCAAAGATAACCAATCATACATAAAAGAATTCAGAGAAGATTCAAATATTGTTCATAGATAAACTTGATCATAAACCCACAATTCATCGGATCTCGACAAACACACCGCAAAAGAAGATTACATCGAATAGATCTCCAAGAGAATCGAGGAGAACTTTGTATTGAGATCCAAAGAGAGAGAAGAAGCCATCTAGCTAATAACTATGGACCCGAATGTCTGAGGTAAAGTACTCACACATCATCAGAGAGGCTATGGTGTTGATGTAGAAGCCCTCCGTGATCGATTCCCCCTCCGGCGGAGCGCCGGAAAAGGCCCCAAGATGGGATCTCACGGGTACAGAAGGTTGTGGCGGTGGAAATAGGGTTTCGTGGTGCTCCTGGATGTTTTCAGGGTATATGAGTATATATAGGCGAAGGAAGTCAATCAGGAGAGGAACGAGGGGCCCACGAGGGTGGGGGGCGCGCCCACCCCCCTGGGGCATGCCTCCCTGCCTCGTGGCTCCCTCGTTCGTTCCTTGACGTCCACTCCAAGTCCCCTGGATCACGTTTGTTCCAAAAATCATGCTCCCGGAGGTTTCATTCCATTTGGACTCCGTTTGATATTCCTTTTCTGTGAAACACTGAAATAGGCAAAAAAACAGCAATTTGGGCTGGGCCTCCGGTTAATAGGTTAGTCCCAAAAATAATATAAAAGTGTATAAATAAGCCCATTAAACATCCAAAACAGATAATATAATAGCATGGAACATTCAAAAATTATAGATACGTTGGAGACGTATCAGAGGCCACCCAAATTTACCAAGTTAAAAGAGCGTTGTCGTCGAGGCCACCCCAAACCCTTGAAGCGTTGTCGAGGCCACCCCAAAACCTTGAAGCGTTGCAGAGGCCACCCCAAACCCTAGAGAAGTGTCGAGGCCACTAATATGATTCCTTATTGTGATTAGCTAGCTAGTTCTACATTTGCCACTAATATATCCATCTGTCATGTTTGAATAATAATTGCCATGTTGTAAATATTTGCAGAAACTATGGAGCACCCCCGAGACGAAGCAACAGAAGCGGTGTTGGGGGTGATAATCGCAGCCGGAAGTGATGCCGTCCTGTCGTTTCTGAACGACACCGATGGTCTGGAAGGACAGGGTGAAGAAGCAGGCTACGGTGATCGAACAATGGAGGAGGAAGGACATGATTATGATGGCTCCGGTGACCGAATGCCGGTGAAAGAAGGACACCGTGATGACAGCTCCGGTGACCGAATGCCGGTGGAAGAAGGACACCGTGAAGACGGCTCCAGTGACCGAACGGAGTCCGGCCAGGTATATATATTAATTAAGCATGTGCTGACTATAGCTAATTGATGCATTAATTGTTTTTGGTATGTAAACATATTAACTCTCTTCTTTCTTCTTTTCTAGCCCTCCAGATCGAGCAACACTTCGGTAACGAGACGAGGCCCGAAGAGGAAGTTGCGCTCGGATGAAAGGTACACGATCACCGAAATCGATCGCGCTGGCCAACCAATTGAACCCCTCCGGACCAAGCAATCATTTACTGCTCAGTGCGGGGTTCTTGTTAGGGACATGATCCCGATCAGCATCGAGCAATGGTTTAAGCCTAAGGACGAAGACTCTGAGGTGTCTTATGTCAACGATAGGTAGAAAGCTGATCTTTGGACCGCGCTGAAGGCAAATTTCAGCCTACCGCCAGAGGAGGATCCGGAGAAGCCAGTTAAAGAGCCATTGATCAAGGCTTATGCTCTTAAGAAGATGGCTGAGCTATTCAGGAGGAGGAAGAATGAGCTGAAATCAACGTTTGTCGAGCATGACAAGACTCCAGAATTCATCGGCCGATTTGAGAAGATCAAAGATCACTGGGACGCATTTGTCACCCAAAAGAAACCTGAGAAGGCCAAGAAGATGTCAGCGACAAACAAGATAAATGCTGCAAAGAAGAAGCATCACCATCGCACGGGGTCAGGTGGCTACCTGAAAGCCCGACCGTTGTGGGACAAGGCTGAGAATGACCTGCTTGATAAAGGGATCGAACCAGAGACATTGTGCTGGCCAGACCGTTGCAGGACTTGGTTCTTCGGGGTTGGGGGAACATTGGACCCTGTAACAGGGAAGTGCGTTTGGACGGACGAGCAGCTGAATACACCCATCACGAAGCTTCAGGAGTATATCGAAAAAACGCAGGAAGGGACGCTCGTTCCGGACAGAGAGAACGACGAGCTCACAGAGGCCCTCGGGAATCCTGAGCACCCCGGATGGGCACGAGGCACGCCAGGCTCCATTTAGTGGAAGGCTGGGTTTCCCGGCGCAGGCGGTTACAAACACCGGGAGAGGAAGAAGAAAGTGGAGTTGACCCAACTACAGGCGCTGCACGCAAGGGTACAAGCGCCAGAGGAACGAGACACAGTTCGCAGCAAGCGACCTGCCGAAACTACCCCCGAAGCTACCCCGCCATCTCAGCGGAGAAGCAGCGTGGCTTCCACCGAGCTGCTTCAGGAGCCTGTCTTCACGGCTCCTGCTAGCTACCCCGTGGATGCTATCACGGAGTCTCAACATTGCCACCTTATGACGCAATGGCTCAAATTGAAAGTCAAGGCGGCTGTTGGCTCTGTTGCACCTCCTGAACCTGGCGCAACTTTTCACTGCTGGCCGATTCCAGAAGGATATGCTAGGGTGATGGTGGATGAAATAACGGATGGATTTGAGGACCTCGAGCTTGACCACCCTACGGGTGAAGGGGAGACTCGGCTGGGTTCTTCTCTGAAGACTCCATGCCTATGGCGGAACACTAGTAGAAAACAGGGCTTTGGTTCGGCCAGGAAAGAGCATTAATCCCGGTTGCATTACGAATCGGGACTAATGTGAGCATTAGTCTCGGTTCGAGCGGCTAGGGCACCTTACAGGCATTAGTCCCGGTTCAAATGGGACCTTTAGTCCCGGTTGGTGCCACGAACCGGGACTAAAGGGTGCGATGCCCATTAGTACCGGTTCTAACCTTTAGTACCGGTTCGAGCCACCAACCGGGACTAATGGGGTTGAGGCATTAGTACGGGTTCGTGGCACCAACCGGTACTAAAGGTCTAACCTTTAGTACCGGTTGGTGCCACGAACCGGTACTAATGGTGCAATTTTCAAATTCTACCCCCCTGTGTATTGCCATTTCAGTTTTGAAAAAAACAAAAGAAAATGATAAAAACTTCAAAAATTAAAATTCTTCGAGATGTAGTTATGTTACTACATCTACTAGTTAGGAAAATTAAAAAACATAAATTTGGACATGTTTTGCAAAAAAGTGTTATGAAAAAGTAAAACGCCTATAACTTTTGCATACAATCTCGACAAAAATGTATAATATATCAAAATGTTCAGCACGAAAATCCGCATCCAATGTCGACCGCCGTAGGCCTGTTTGCAAATTTTTAGAATCCTCAAAGTCTAAAAGGAAAAAAAGTTATGCTCAAATTTCAGTTTTTTTTGAATTTTGGTTAAATCTGGTCAAACTATGATCAAACTACTTATTCAAGAAGTATTAGTGTTACTAAATAATTATTCAAGAATATTAGTGTTACTAAATAATTATTTCATTTTTTTTGAATTTTGGTCAAATCTGGTCAAACTGTGGTCAAATCATGGTCAAACTACTTATTCAAAAAATATTAGTGTTACTAAATAATTATTGTTTTTTAGAATAATAGTTCCGAACTCAAACAGTGAAATGTGTGACTTAATGCTCAAGCTAAACTCCTGAGGGTTAATAGGATTGACATCTTACTATTGTCAGGAAAACAACAAGCGCAGACTTGGAAACGAGAGAGAATAGAACCCGAAAGTTAAGCGTGCTCAGGCTAGGGTAGTGAGAGGATGGGTGACCGGCCGGGAAGTTAGATGATTTGAAATGATGAGGGGTGATTAGAGATTAGAAGTTAAATTGAGGAAGGATGAGGGGTGATTAGAGATTAAATTGTAAAAAAATTCAAAAATTTATAAATCGGAAAAAATTCAAAATTTTTTCAAAAAATGTCCTTTAGTCCCGGTTGGTGTTACCAACCGGGACACCAACCGGGACTAAAGGTGGAGCTCCAGGCGCGCCCGAGCAGCCAGCCTCCTCCTTCTTCGCCTTGGCAGCAAGGGCGGAAGAGACTCGCCGCCGCTCCGGCTGCTCCGGTGCGTCGTAGTCCTTCGCCTCCGCCTCGTAAGCAAGCACGAAAGAAGACAGCCCCAGCCGCTCCGTCTGCTCCGGCATCTAGCAGTACAGCCAGAGGCGGGAGGCAATACAGATTCGGTCCATCTCTCAAGCCTCTAGAGAAGTTACCATACGAGAGGACCGTGGAGGAAAACGCGAAGATCGTGGAAAAAGAAGTGAGGGACTTCTTTGAAGGGTTGAAAGCAAAGAAACATCCACCTCCGGAGGAGAAGATAGATCTGGTCAAAGCAAAGTGCACTATCGATGCCCTGAAGAAACCACCACTGTCTCTGCCGAAAAACAACTATGATCGCATTATTGAAAGGTCATATATCGAAGCGGAGCTGTCGGGAAGTACTATCAGTGATCGAAGGTAGCAGAACGACGAGCTGGGAAAAAATTGCCCAGCTTGGCGAACAAGCGAACCAATCGTGCCCCCCGCTCAAGGTGTCCAGCAATATCGTCGCTAATCATCCGAATATTTTGCCCAATACCAATCTTGGAGATTACATGCCCGACGATGTACATTATGATTTCTTGGAGGTGGACGAACACAAATACCATTACGGGAAGCCTCTTGTCAAAGATGAAAGATCTCTAACAACGATGATGCGAAGATTCCATGATTGGTACATGAAAACCTGCAGAGAGTCTGGGGGGACGAATACTTTGACGCTGAGAGTTAGAGAGGAGCATGACCTCGTTGGAATTGAACTATTGTCTGTTCCATTTGAGGAGTTCTTCCAGTTTTTCAATCAAAAGGCCCTCGGAAAATTAACGGTCACTTGCTACTGTCTGTAAGTACTACTTCTGTCATTAAGTCTCTATATATAGGTCAGCTCTTTCATTGCATGTATATATAATTATCCTCACTATATTATGTAGGTTGAAGATCGCCGAATTGAAGAAAAGACAAATCGGTGATATTGGGTTCATGAACACAAATCTCATAGATGCATATACGATTGAATTTCATGCCAAAGAAACCGAGGCCAACTTGCTACGATCGTTGGTATTAAATCAAAACAAAGCTATAATACTCTTTCCTTACAACTTCAAGTGAGTGTTACTGTCTTTTGCATATTCGGTTTCCCTTATTAGTCGAGGTTATAGTAATGTAATTGATGAGTTATGCACGCGTGTGCAGGTTCCACTATATTCTCCTAGAGATTAAGCTTGAGCAGGGACTAGTAACCGTCTTAGACTCGAGACGAAAAGATCCCCAGGAGTATGCGGACATGACTGAAGTGCTCGAGAAGTAAGTTAAATCGATCATTCTCGCACCATATTGGCAACTTTGTTCATTTCCTGATATCAAGTAATTGTTTTTTTTTCTGGCAGGGTTTGGAAAAAATTCACCTCAAAAGCTCCGGGACTGCCGAAGAAGCTGCAATTTACACACCCGAAAGTAAGTACTACTAGCTAGTTCCGCGCATCTCCTAGTGATTCAAGCGCTAGTTTCACCAATACCATTTAGCATGCTTGCTTATCAGTTTGATTGACCTTTATTTCTTGTAAAGTGGTTGTGGCAGGAAGCCGGGAATAGTTACTGTGGATACTACGTTTGCGAGTCCATCCACCACACGACCTGTGAGCGGGGCTACTCTAACAAACAATATGAAGTGCGTAAGCAATAATATTCACAATTTTATTTTATTACCATCATTTATGTTGAGTTTCATTCTGTGATGCCCCCAATTTGACCGTACACTAATCATGCACGCAAATGTGTACGATCAAGATCAGGGACTCACGGGAAGATATCACAACACAACTCTAATGCATAAATAAGTCATACAAGCATCATAATACAAGCCAGGGGCCTCGAGGGCTCGAATACAAGTGCTCGATCACAGACGAGTCAGCGGAAGCAACAATATCTGAGTACAGACATAAGTTAAACAAGTTTGCCTTAAGAAGGCTAGCACAAACTGGGATACAGATCGAACGAGGCGCAGGCCTCCTGCCTGGGATCCTCCTAACTACTCCTGATCGTCGTCAGCGGGCTGCACGTAGTAGTAGGCACCTCTAGTGTCGTAGGTGTCTTCGTCGACGGTGGCGTCTGGCTCCGGGACTCCAGCATCTGGTTGTGACAACCAGATAGAAAGGAAAGGGGGCAAAGAGGGAGAGAAGCAACCGTGAGTACTCATCCAAAGTACTCGCAAGCAAGGAGCGTACTCATCCAAAGTACTCACAAGCAAGGAGCTACACTACATATGCATGGGTATATGTGTAAAGGGGCATATCAGTGGACTGAACTGCAGAATGCCAGAATAAAAGGGGGATAGCTAGTCCTGTCGAAGACTACGCTTCTGGACATCTCCATCTGGCAGCATGTAGAAGAGAGTAGATTGAAGTCCTCCAAGTAGCATCGCATAGCATAATCCTACCCGGCGATCCCCTCCTCGTCGCCCTGTTAGAGAGCGATCACCGGGTTGTATCTGGCACTTGGAAGGGTGTATTTTATTCAGTATCCAGTTCTAGTTGTCATAAGGTCAAGGTACAACTCCGGGTCGTCCTTTTACCGAGGGACACGGCTATTCGAATAGATAAACTTCCCTGCAGGGGTGCACCACATAACCCAACACGCTCGATCCCATTTGGCCGGACACACTTTTCTGGGTCATGCCCGGCCTCGTAAGATCAACGTGTCGCAGCCCCACCTAAGCACAACAGAGCGGTCAGCACGCCGGTCTAATCCTAAGCGCGCAGGGGTCTGGGCCCATCGCCCTATGCACACCTGCACGTTGCGTACGCGGCCGGAAGCAGACCTAGCCTAGTGGCGTTCCAGTCCAATCCGGCGCACGCCACTCAGTCGCTGACGTCAAGAAGGCTTCGGCTGATACCACGACGCCGGGATACCCATAACTACTCCCGCGTAGATGGTTAGTGCGTATAGACCAAATGGGCAGACTCAGATCAAATACCAAGATCTCGTTAAGCGTGTTAAGTATCCGCGAACGCCGACCAGGGCCAGGCCCACCTCTCACCTAGGCGGTCTCAACCTGCCCTGTCGCTCCACCACAAAGATCCACTTGCGGGTACTCCTACGAGCCGACCCGACTTTAGTCATCACATGTGTCATGTATGTAGTATATAAGTATATACCCGTGATCACCGCCCAGGTGATCACGGCCCGATAGTATAGCACAGCAGACGGACAAGAATGTAGGGCCACTGATGGAAATCTAGCATCCTATACTAAGCATGTAGGATTGCAGGTAAAGGTATCAACAGTAGTAGCAAGGATAGGCTATGCATCAGGATAGGATATCGAAAAGCAGTAACATGCTTCACTACTCTAATGCAAGCAGTATAGAGAAGAATAGGCGATATCTGGTGATCAAGGGGGGGGGGCTTGCCTGGTTGCTCTGGCAAGTAGGAGGGGTCGTCGACTCCGTAGTCGAACTGGGCAGCAGCAGTGTCGGTCTCGTAGTCTACCGGAGGGAAGAGGGGGAAGAAACAGTAAATACAATGCAAACATAAGCATGCGATGCGTGACATGACAATGAGCGGTGCTAGGTGTGTCCTAACGCGACAGTAGGTGGTACCGGCGAAGGGGGGGGGGACATCCGGGAAGTATTCCCGATGTTTCGCGTTTTCGGACAGACGGACCGAAGGGGGAAAGTTGCTAGTTCGATAGGTTAGGGAGGTGTGGTGGACGAACGGACTCCGTATTCGGATTCATCTCGTCGTTCTGAGCAACTTTCATGTTGAAAACATTTTAATCCGAGTTACGGATTAAAAGATATGATTTTCTAAAGATTTTATTAATTTCTGGAATTTAATTAATTATTTAATTTAATTCGAAATTTGGATTTATGACATCAGCATGATGTCATGCTTACATCAGCAGTCAACAGGGGTTGACTAAGTCAAACTGACATGTGGGTCCAGTGGGACCCACCTGTCATTCTCTGTTTAGGTTAATTAGTGTTTAGCTAAATAATTACTGTTTAATTAATTTAAACAGGATTAATTAACTTAATTAGTTTAGTTAATTAATTAATTAATTAATTAAAATTAGTTTTATTTTTATATTCTTTATTTATTAATTTTTATTAATTTATTTATTATTATTATTATTTATTTATTTTTATTTTTATTTTATTATTTATTATTATTATTATTATTATTATTATTATTATTTTGTAAACGTTCTGGGGCGCTGGGGCCCGTTTGTCATTGGGCCAGGGGGGTCAGGCCCAGTGGGCAGTGGCTCAGGTGGGGCGAGGCCCACCTGGCAGTGGCCCAGAGGGGGCGAGGCCCACTGGCAGTGGCCCAGGGGGCACTGCGGGTTACGGGCGAGCAACGGGGCGGGGCGCTGGGCGCGCACGGCGCACGCCGGCGCCAGCGGCCAGGGCCAGGGGAGGCGGGACTCCGACGAGCCACCGGAGCGGCGGAGCAGCGCGGGCAGAGCAGAGGCGAACGGCGGAGGCGAGGCTGCGGGCGTGCGGGCGGGGTCGCCGAAGGAGGGAAGGGCGTCGGGGCCGGAGTGGCTGGAGCGGGACGGCGGCGGCACAGCCCGCGGGCAGGGCGGCACGGAGAGGAGCGCGGCGAACGCGAGCCCGTCCGGAGCTCGGGCGCGGGGCGCACGGGGGAAAGGGGGGGCTTGCGGCGCGAGGTCGTCGCGGGCGCGCGGTCGGGGCAAGCGCGGTGCGTGGCCAGGCGTGGCGGGGGCGCGTCTGGGCGCACCGGAGCGCGAGCGGGGCGGCGGTGACCAAGAGGAGAGGGGGCGAGGGAGAGAGAGGAGGGGCGAGGCGCGGCGGTGCTCACTGTGGCCGTAGGGGGTCTGGCAGCGGGGCGCGGGGAGGGTGACGGGGATGACGGGCGAGGCGGAGAAGGGGGAAGCAGGCCGGCGGGGGCGTGCTCCGGCGAGGGCGAGGCGGCGCGGGGTCGAGCGCGACGGCGACGGCCTCCAGTGGCGGCGGGGTCGAGCGCCTCCTCGATCCAGATCGGGGGAGGCAGAGGAGGGGGGGATATTTCGGGGGTGGGGGTGTCGGCGGGGGTGGGGGTAGATAAGGGGAGAGGGGTGGGCCGGCCCATTCGGGCGGCTGGGGTTTGGCCCAGTTGGGCCAGGTCCAGTGGGGGGGGCTTTTGTTTCCTTTTTTTGTTTTCTGTTTTGTTTTGCATTTTCTTTTATTTATTTTCTTTCACCTTTTAATCCATTTTAAAATACTTAGGCATTTTCCAAAAAGGAGTTTTCTCCACAATAATTACAAGTGTATTATTTGGCACCCACCGAACATTTTTGTTTTGATGTTTGAAAACTTTTATCGTTTGATTTAATTTTAAATTTGAATTTGACTCCGTTTCGAAATGCTGCGAGGTTAGCAACAGTAACGGAGGTGACGTGGCAAGATTAGCGTGAGATTACTGTAGCATGATTATCCGGGCGTTACAAATCTCCTCCACTACAAGAAATCTCGTCCCGAGATTTAGGAGGTAGAAGGAAACAGTGCGGGGTATTCTTCGCGCAGACGATCCTCTCGTTCCCAAGTGGCCTCATCTTCAGAATGGTGCGACCACTGGACTTTGAGAAACTTGATCGCCTTCTGACGTGTGCGGCGTTCAGCTTGGTCGAGAATGCGGACCGGATGCTCCTTATAGGAGAGGTCTTGCTGCAATTCGAGCACTTCGTGATCCACAGCTCGGATTGGGTCCTTGAAGCAACGGCGGAGCTGTGACACATGGAACACATCGTGAACCTGAGAAAGGTTCGGCGGTAGCTCCAGTTGGTATGCCACTTTTCCA
This sequence comes from Triticum aestivum, assembly GCF_018294505.1. Taxonomy (NCBI): domain Eukaryota; kingdom Viridiplantae; phylum Streptophyta; class Magnoliopsida; order Poales; family Poaceae; genus Triticum; species Triticum aestivum. Next base: position 587,578,687 of record NC_057802.1, on the reverse strand, counting down.
CGCCTTTCGAGAATAGTGAATGAGCCAATATAGCGAGGAGCTAGTTTGCCCTTGATCCCGAAGCGGTGAGCACCCTTCATAGGTGTGACTCGAAGATAAGCCTTTTCGCCAGGTTGATAGACCATGTCTTTATGATGACGGTCATACTGACTCTTTTGACGTGACTGAGCAGTCTTGAGATTCTCACGGATAATGCGGACTTGTTCTTCGGCATCTTGGATAATATCCGGACCAAAGAGTGGACGTTCCCCAGTTTCTGACCAGTTCAGAGGGGTTCGGCACTTTCGTCCATATAACACTTCGAAGGGGGCCATCTTCAGACTAGCTTGATAGCTATTATTATAAGAGAACTCAGCATACGGGAGAGATTCCTCCCATTTCTTGCCGAAGGAAATAACACAAGCTCGAAGCATGTCTTCGAGAACTTGGTTGACGCGTTCAACTTGCCCTTGCGATTGAGGATGAAACGCGGTACTGAATGACAGATGAGTTCCCATAGCTTCTTGGAAACTTGCCCAGAATCTTGAAGTGAATAAGCTGCCACGGTCTGAGCTGATAACCAATGGAATACCGTGGAGTGAAACAATCCTGGACATATAGAGCGTTGCCAACTGACTAGCAGTGATCGTTTCTTTGACCGCCAGAAAATGTGCAACTTTGGAAAGCCGGTCAATGACGACAAGAATAGCATCATTACCTTTCTGTGACTTGGGAAATCCAGTGACGAAGTCCATCTCAACATGGTCCCATTTCCATTCAGGAATAGAGATAGGTTGCAGAGTTCCAGCAGGCCTTTGATGTTCTGCTTTGATACGACGGCAAATGTCACACTCAGCAACATATCGAGCAATTTCTTGCTTCATATTAGACCACCAGAATCTCTGACGGATGTCTTGGTACATCTTTGTACTACCAGGATGGATACATAGAGGCGTATCATGAGCTTCTTTCATAACTTCCTGAGGCATATCCAGGTTTTTCTCTGCACATGGCACCACTAGGCGGCCCTTGAAGTATAGGGTGCCATCTTCAGCAATGGTGAAGAATGAGGGCTTTCCTTCTGCGAGGTAGCGCTTAATCTTGTGGGCTTCAGAGTCATACCTCTGTAGCCTTTTGATGCTATCCACGAGATCTGGTTTAGCAACTAGGGTATTGAGGGAACCCTGGGTAACAACGTGGAGGTTCACCTTGCCAAACTCCTTAGGAGGGGGAGCGAGTGCACCCGGAGGAACAATATGGAGGTTCAGCTTCCTGAATTCTTCAACAAGCGAGGGCTGAACTTTATGAACCTGGAGGTGGTTGCAGTAAGACTTGCGGCTCAAGGCATCAGCCATTACATTAGCCTTGCCTGGCGTATAGGAAATACCCAAGTCAAAGTCTGCAACAAGCTCCATCCATCTCTGTTGACGGAGGTTCAGATCTGGCTGAGTAAACAGATACTTCAGACTTTGGTGGTCAGTGAAGATCTCGCAACGATTACCGAGAAGGTAATGTCGCCACTGCTTCAGCGCATGAATGACAGCAGCAAGTTCGAGGTCGTGAACTGGGTAGTTCTCTTCGTGAGGGCGCAATTGCCGAGAGGCATAAGCAATCACTTTGCGGTCTTGCATTAGGACACAGCCTAATCCTTGACGGGAAGCGTCGCAGTAAATGACAAAGTCCTTCTTAGTATCAGGTGGAGCTAGAACTGGAGCAGAAGTCAACTTGTCTTTGAGTGCCTGGAAACTTTCCTGACATTTGTCTGTCCATTGGAACTTGACGCCCTTATGCAACAGGTTAGTCAGAGGCCTGGCGATCTTGGAGAAGTTCTCGACGAATCGACGGCAATAGCTGGCGAGACCGAGAAAACTTCTGACTTGCTTAACGTTCTTGGGGGAGTCCAATCAAGAATAGCCTGAACTCGCTCGGGGTTGACGGCAATACCATCCTTAGAGATGACATGCCCAAGATAGGTTACTTCCGGTAGCCAGAATTCACATTTGGAGAACTTGGCATATAGTTGATGCTCTCGTAGCTTTTCCAGCACAAGTCGAAGATGTTCAGCATGTTCTTCTTCGTTCTTGGAAAATACCAGGATATCATCCAGATAAACCACGACGAACTTGTCGAGGTAATCCATGAATATATAGTTCATCAGACGAGAGAAGGTGGCTGGAGCATTGGTTAAACCGAAAGACATGACGGTGTACTCGTATGAACCATAGCGAGTCACGAAGGCGGTCTTTGGGATATCCTCCTCGCGAACACGGATCTGGTGGTAGCCCAACCTCAAGTCGAGCTTAGAGAACACTGACGAACCCGCCAGTTGATCATACAGATCATTGATCCGAGGAAGGGGGTATTTATTCTGAATGGTAGCTTGGTTTATAGGACGGTAGTCTTGAACCAATCGGTTAGTCCCATCCTTCTTCTTGACAAAGAGAGAAGGTGCTCCCCAAGGAGAGCAACTAGGGCGAATGAATCCTTTGCGAAGAGATTTGTCGATTTCCTCCTTAAGCTCAAGGAGTTCATGCGGCGGCATTTTGTAGGGTCGCTTGGCTATAGGAGTGGTGCCTGGTTTCAAGTCGATGACGAATTCGACAGCTCTAGCAGGGGGAATCCCTGGAAGTTCTTCAGGGAAGACGTCGAGGAATTCACGCACGACGGGAATGTTTTCAATGCCCTCGAGTGGTGCAGCGTTCAATGCATTCAATGCATAGAGCCTTGCCTCGGCATTTTGCACCAGATTAGCTTGGTAAGCAACTATTTCATCTGAAGGGTGTAGCAGATGGACGGTTTTAGTGGCGCAAACTATAGAAGCAGTATGCGCTTTCAGCCAATCCATACCCAAAATGAGGTCGATGTTAGACGACTTCAGGATAATGGGAGAGGCATAGAATTCCAGCCCTTCGATTTCCACGGGGACATCGATGCCAACCAAGGAGGTTTGACACTGTCCCACGGGGGTTTTGACCAGTACAGAGGTGTTCATCTCCTCACATTTAACGTCGTGCTTGTATGCAAAATATTCTGACATGAATGAATGCGATGCACCTGTATCAAATAAAACGGATGCTGGTACTGAATTTACGAGGAGTGTACACATCACAGTAGCAGGCTGGTCTTGAGCTTCGTTGAGATCAACGTGGTTGGCATGAGCACGACCATAAGACTTAGCATTGTTGTTGCGGGGCTGATTGTTACCACGGCCAGTTGCTGGAAGGGCCAGTTGATTCTGGTTCTGGTTGCATTCTCTAGCACGGTGTCCTGGTTGACCACACCTGAAGCACAAGCCATTATTCGGAGTGGGAACAGGAGCTTGGGATGGTGGAGCTGGAAGTCTTGACTGCCTAGATGGTGGTGGAGGCAGACGAGGTGCAGCATAGGTCTGCCTTGGGGTAGATGCATTTGGACGGTACATGCTGTTCGGGATCCATATCTTACGCTTCTGTGCGGGCGAGCCCGAAGATGAGCCCGTGTCACGGTTGCGCCTGTGAGAGCTCTGGTATTCCTGCAGACCAGTTTCGACATTGATGGCCTTGTTCACCAAGGTGGCGAAATCAGCAAAGTCGTGCACTAGAAGTGCGAGCTTGATGTCAGCTTGAAGGCCATCACGGAACTTCTCCTGTCAGCGTGCATCAGTTGCAATGTCCTCTTCAGCATAGCGAGACAAGTCCAGAAACTCCCGCTGATAAGCTTCGACAGTTTTGTTGCCTTGGGTGAGGTTGCGGAACTCACGCTTCTTCCGGTCCATGACTCCCTGAGGAATGAAGCGGGCACGGAAAGCAGCTTGGAAGTCTGGCCATGTGATGATTGTTCCAGCTGGCAGAGTACGCCTGTGGCTGTCCCACCATTGAGTTGCGGGTCCCTTCAAGAAGAAGGAAGCAAAGGTGACATAGCTGGCAGGGGCTACATCAGCAGACTCCATCTCATAGGTGATGTCACGGAGCCAGTCATCAGCATCCAGAGGCTGAGTTGAGCTGCGGTAGATGGTTGGGTTGAGGCGTATGAAATCTTGAAGAGTCACTTGGGCTGGCTGCTGGTTCATATTGGGGCGAGGAAACTGAGCCATCATATTTTCCATGAACTGGCGGTTCAGTTCAAACTGTTGGATCATACCAGCCATGTACTCAGGTGGTGGTGGGGCATCGCCACCACGACCACGACCACCTGGTCTAACCATCCTGCTAATATATAATAGGGGTAGTTCAGCATTGAGAAATATTTGCAAAGACAAGAATCATTCATGATGAAACATGCATAATGAAAGGAGCACGATAGCTACTACATAGTAGTCGGCATAACTTACAAAAGGGGGCATGCATAGAGTTCAGTACACAGAGTTCAGTACCTAGACTAAAACAACATAGGCGGCACACAGGCTCGCGGCGAATGCATCTAACACTACAAGCAAGCCTACATCAGTCCCAAGAGGTACTGTGGAGGTAATCGTAGCCCGACAGCTGGTAGTGAGGCAACGGATAGCCCTCCACGTCAGCAGACTGGGGGCCGCGGATACTCAGGTGCAGAGCCCGACGCTCAGGTGGCAGAAGAGGACCAAGTGCGGGAGAGTAGCCTCCCACCTCTGGCCAACCGACACCGTGGGGCATCACGGTCCTAGCTGGGTAGATCGCAGTACGCGGTACCTGTCCAGATCGGACAAAGGGGTGCAGCAGCGTCAGAGCACGGTAAAGGTGCTGACGGGTGGTGTACATCTCGTGGCGAAGAGCTCGGTTAGCTCGATCCAGACCATCAGCATGCAGAACCAGGTTCTGATGTTAGAAGGGCTCTCGGGTGACCGTGGAGTAGGCGGCAGTATAGTATCCCTCCGCACCATCATTGGATGCGATAGCAATGTGCCTGAAAGGGGAGGTGTCCAACTCCCGATACTCTCCACGAAGACGTGTCAGAGCAGCATAGGCAGCATCGTGGACAGCCATATCGATGGTCACACCAACACCATGTGCGGTGTGCAGCACAGTAGTGGAGTCATACTCCCGAGAGTAGAGGTGGATGATGGCACGGTACTGCTCCTGGTTAAAGTCCTGGTACTCCTCGTAGACGGTGTACTCAGGGTGCCAGCGATAACCCAGATAGGTCATCATCTCAGCTAGCACAGCAGGTGATCCCGAGGCACCAATGGCCGTCGTGTGGCGAACGACCTGCCTCGTGGGTTCCATCTGAAAGCAAAGACGTTTCAAAGGAGTCAAATGACAGTGTGTGAATTGTTCAAAATACTACTCTAAGAAACAACTATGGTTTATCCAACTTTGGGGTGAATGCGGTCACGGGATCCTAGTGTTAGAGTTAGTAAATTCGTTTAACCCGAGTAGAAGAGAGTTCAGAGTCCCAGAGTAAAAGTCGAGGAGTAAAAGATCCTAGTACCACCCAATGGCGACGTGGGCCCGTAAGACACACAGCCATGTTAGTAAAAGTTTTGTAATGTCTAGACTCGACTTCGGCCAAGGAGTGTGGAAAGGGGGATTCCTACAGGCAGTCGGCTCTGATACCAACTTGTGACGCCCCCGATTTGACCGTACACTAATCATGCACGCAAATGTGTACGATCAAGATCAGGGACTCACGGGAAGATATCACAACACAACTCTAATAAGTCATACAAGCATCATAATACAAGCCAGGGGCCTCGAGGGCTCGAATACAAGTGCTCGATCACAGACGAGTCAGCGGAAGCAACAATATCTGAGTACAGACATAAGTTAAACAAGTTTGCCTTAAGAAGGCTAGCACAAACTGGGATACAGATCGAACGAGGCGCAGGCCTCCTGCCTGGGATCCTCCTAACTACTCCTGATCGTCGTCAGTGGGCTGCACGTAGTAGTAGGCACCTCCAGTGTCGTAGGTGTCTTCGTCGACGGTGGCGTCTGGCTCCGGGACTCCAGCATCTGGTTGTGACAACCAGATAGAAAGGAAAGGGGGCAAAGAGGGAGAGAAGCAACCGTGAGTACTCATCCAAAGTACTCGCAAGCAAGGAGCTACACTACATATGCATGGGTATATGTGGAAAGGGGCATATCAGTGGATTGAACTGCAGAATGCCAGAATAAAAGGGGGATAGCTAGTCCTGTCGAAGACTACGCTTCTGGACATCTCCATCTGGCAGCATGTAGAAGAGAGTAGATTGAAGTCCTCCAAGTAGCATCGCATAGCATAATCCTACCCAGCGATCCCCTCCTCGTCGCCCTGTTAGAGAGCGATCACCGGGTTGTATCTGGCACTTGGAAGGGTGTATTTTATTCAGTAACCAGTTCTAGTTGTCATAAGGTCAAGGTACAACTCCGGGTCGTCCTTTTACCGAGGGACACGGCTATTCGAATAGATAAACTTCCCTGCAGGGGTGCACCACATAACCCAACACGCTCGATCCCATTTGGCCGGACACACTTTTCTGGGTCATGCCCGGCCTCGTAAGATCAACGCGTCGCAGCCCCACCTAAGCACAACAGAGCGGTCAGCACGCCGGTCTAATCCTAAGCGCGCAGGGGTCTGGGCCCATCGCCCTATGCACACCTGCACGTTGCGTACGCGGCCGGAAGCAGACCTAGCCTAGTGGCGTTCCAGTCCAATCCGGCGCGCGCCACTCAGTCGCTGACGTCAAGAAGGCTTCGGCTGATACCACGACGCCGGGATACCCATAACTACTCCCGCGTAGATGGTTAGTGCGTATAGACCAAATGGCCAGACTCAGATCAAATACCAAGATCTCGTTAAGCGTGTTAAGTATCCGCGAACGCCGACCAGGGCCAGGCCCACCTCTCACCTAGGCGGTCTCAACCTGCCCTGTCGCTCCGCCACAAAGATCCACTTGCGGGTACTCCTACGAGCCGACCCGACTTTAGTCATCACATGTGTCATGTATGTAGTATATAAGTATATACCCGTGATCACCGCCCAGGTGATCACGGCCCGATAGTATAGCACAGCAGACGGACAAGAATGTAGGGCCACTGATGGAAATCTAGCATCCTATACTAAGCATGTAGGATTGCAGGTAAAGGTATCAACAGTAGTAGCAAGGATAGGCTATGCATCAGGATAGGATATCGAAAAGCAGTAACATGCTACACTACTCTAATGCAAGCAGTATAGAGAAGAATAGGCGATATCTGGTGATCAAGGGGGGGGGGGGCTTGCCTGGTTGCTCTGGCAAGTAGGAGGGGTCGTCGACTCCGTAGTCGAACTGGGCAGCAGCAGTGTCGGTCTCGTAGTCTACCGGAGGGAAGAGGGGGTAAGAAACAGTAAATACAATGCAAACATAAGCATGACGATGCGTGACATGACAATGAGCGGTGCTAGGTGTGTCCTAACGCGACAGTAGGTGGTACCGGCGAAGGGGGGGAACATCCGGGATGTATTCCCGATGTTTCGCGTTTTCGGACAAACGGACCGGAGGGGGAAAGTTGCTAGTTCGATAGGTTAGGGAGGTGTGGTGGACGAACGGACTCCGTATTCGGATTCATCTTGTCGTTCTGAGCAACTTTCATGTTGAAAACATTTTAATCCGAGTTACGGATTAAAAGATATGATTTTCTAAAGATTTTATTAATTTCTGGAATTTAATTAATTATTTAATTTAATTCAAAATTTAGATTTATGACATCAGCATGATGTCATGCTGACATCAGCAGTCAACAGGGGTTGACTAAGTCAAACTGACATGTGGGTCCAGTGGGACCCACCTGTCATTCTCTGTTTAGGTTAATTAGTGTTTAGCTAAATAATTACTATTTAATTAATTTAAACAGGATTAATTAACTTAATTAGTTTAGTTAATTAATTAATTAATTAATTAAAATTAGTTTTATTTTTATATTCTTTATTTATTTATTTATTTTTATTAATTAATTTATTCTTTTTATTTATTTATTTATTTATTTATTTTTATTTTTATTTTATTTTTATTATTTATTATTATTATTATTTTTATTTTTTTGTAAACGTTCTGGGGCGCTGGGGCCCGTTTGTCATTGGGCCAGGGGGGTCGGGCCTAGTGGGCAGTGGCTCAGGTGGGCGAGGCCCACCTGGCAGTGGCCCAGATGGGGCGAGGCCCACCTGGCAGTGGCCCAGATGGGGCGAGGCCCACTGGCAGTGGCCCAGGGGGCACTGCGGGTTACGGGCGAGCAACGGGGCGGGGCGCTGGGCGCGCACGGCGCACGCCGGCGCCGGCGGCCAGGGCCAGGGGAGGCGGGGCTCCGACGAGCCACCGGAGCGGCGGCGGAGCAGCGCGGGCAGAGCAGAGGCGAACGGCGGAGGCGAGGCTGCGGGCGTGCGGGCGGGGTCGCCGAAGGAGGGAAGGGCGTCGGGGCCGGAGTGGCCGGAGCGGGACGGCGGCGGCACAGCCCGCGGGCAGGGCGGCACGGAGAGGAGCGCGGCGAACGCGAGCCCGTCCGGAGCTCGGGCGCGGGGCGCACGGGGGAAAGGGGGGGCTTGCGGCGCGAGGTCGACGCGGGCGCGCGGTCGGGGCGCGCGCGGCCGAGCGCGGTGCGTGGCCAGGTGCGGCGGGGGCGCGTTTGGGCGCGCCGGAGCGCGAGCGGGGCGGCGGTGACCGAGAGGAGAGGGGGCGAGGGAGAGAGAGGAGGGGCGAGGCGCGGCGGTGCTCACTGTGGCCGTAGGGGGTCTGGCAGCGGGGCGCGGGGAGGATGACGGGGACGACGGGCGAGGCGGAGAAGGGGGAAGCAGGCCGGCGGGGGCGTGCTCCGGCGAGGCGGCGCGGGGTCGAGCGCGACGGCGACGGCCTCCAGTGGCGGCGGGGTCGAGCGCCTCCTCGATCCAGATCGGGGGAGGCAGAGGAGGGGGGATATTTCGGGGGTGGGGGTGTCGGTGGGGGTGGGGGTAGATAAGGGGAGAGGGGTGGGCCGGCCCATTCGGGCGGCTAGGGTTTGGCCCAGTTGGGCCAGGTCCAGTGGGGGGGGGGGCTTTTGTTTCCTTTTTTTGTTTTCTGTTTTGTTTTGCATTTTCTTTTATTTATTTTCTTTCACCTTTTAATCCATTTTAAAATACTTAGGCATTTTCTAAAAAGGAGTTTTCTCCACAATAATTACCAGTGTATTATTTGGCACCCACCGAACATTTTTGTTTTGATGTTTGAAAACTTTTATCGTTTGATTTAATTTTAAATTTGAATTTGACTCCGTTTCGAAATGCTGCGAGGTTAGCAACAGTAACGGAGGTGACGTGGCAAGATTAGCGTGAGATTACTGTAGCATGATTATCCGGGCGTTACACATTCATTCATATATATGTATTGACCCCCTTCTTCAAATTTTGATGTTTCGGATGCGGGATGAACTCCTAGCACCAGATCGCATGCGAGCAATTCAAGAGGAATTGGCGGCATTCTTTCTTGACCACGTGATCCATAAAGACGGAGAATACCATGTGGACCCTGAGTTCATATATAATTAGGGGATTATATTGTAAGAGATCTTATGTTGTAAATATATATGTAGCCAGTAGCGTCGGATAGATATACGAAAACTTGTTATTCGACCAATCTCTCGGAGAAGGAGAGGTCGATATCACTTCTCTCTGTATGCATATGTTCATGACGATATTCTGTTTCCTTCATTTGCTTACTAGCTAGCGTGTCGAGTCCTCTCTATATGTATAGTACGTAGCGTCGACCAAGCACGAAGATAAGAGAGGACACTTCTCTCTATTAATTAGCTAGCTAACACAATGTATGAAACACCTAAATTAACCCCCCCCCCAAAACCCCCTAACCCCCCTTTCAAAAAAAACAAAACCCCCAGCCCCTGAAATGCTAACGCGTGGACGCTTATTGGTCCTGGTTGGTGCTACCAACCGAGACCAAAGGCCCTCCTGCCTGGGCTCGCCACAGCGGCCACGTGGAGACCCATCTGTCCCGGTTCGTGTAAGAACCGGGACTAAAGGTATAGGGCTTTAGTAACGACCCTTTAGTCCCGGTTCCACAACCGGGGCAAATGGGCCTTACGAACCGGGACAAATGGCCCTTTTTCTACTAGTGGTGTGAGTAGCTGGCAGGTATGTGAGCGCAGAAAACTTTTATCACTGGGAAGCGCACCCCTTGGCGGTCGCATCCCCATGTCCCCCCTTAATGTTGTCTAGCTACGACAGACTATAAAAGGTATGTGTTCTGCCCTCTCTTCCTTACCCTTTCCACTCTTTGGTGCCTCCCAATCCCCTCTCACCTCACCTCTAATCCACCGCATCCTTGTCGATTTTGCTAAAGAACGAGCTCCCCCTCATCTTCAGCTTTGAGGATGATGAGGAAGAGAAGCCATAGGATCCTGTCGACCCCCCCGGGACCTGGTGGAATCTACCCTGGAGGAGTGTGTGAATCAGGACGCGGAAAAGGGAGCGGTGGATTTGGGACCGCACGCCCGCCCCTGCCACTTCCGACGTATGGCTGACCTGCGATGAGGTCGTCAAGGTGCATTTTTTGGGCCATGGTGGCGTACATTGCCGCATTCTACACCGACGGTGGCGCTAGATGTGGCTGCAACTAGTTACCTGCTTAGTATTAAGTTTAACTAATCATTAGTTGCTCAATCAATGTAAGTCATAGTGCGACTAATTTTCTGCCCAAATTATTAGGAATGAATCGATTTCAATCAAATGTGTTCTGAATTTTGAATTATTGGGGAAGAACCTATGACCCAGTGACAGGTAGATCCTACTTGGATTAAAAATATGGAGGCGATAGTATGACGACTCTGTATTTGCGCATAGCCTCAGCCTCCAAATGCATATGGAGCGTACTCCATATGCGTTATATAGTCTACGAATATGGCGATTCTACTAGAATTGCACTAAGGCAAGAACCTTATCTTGTTTGGGATATTCTCCATATGCGTTCATGTGTGGAGGAATTGGAGCTGCTGTAGAAGTGCATGCTCTAGTTAATGCAACCAAAAGATCGATCTGATGGAAGAGACTAGGCAACACATATATACATAAACACTCCCCCTCACGTGTGGCTCCCTCAGGCCTAAACGTGGACCGAAAGTGGGTTGCAATTTAACTGCGCCAGCCGGGTCTTGAACTCAAGACCTCTTGGCTCTGATACCATGTAGAAGTGCATGCTCTAACCAATGCAACCAAAAAACTGATCTGATGCAAGAGACTAGGCAACACATATATACATCAACAACTGTGAGAAAAAGAGTGGTCCCCGCGCGCTCCTCCTCTGCCGCACACCTCGTCATGCCGTGCATGTCATGTTTCATGATTGAATTAAGCTCAAACCTATCTCGCTGTTTTTTAACCTTGAACAGTAGGAGAAGCTCCTACTATAATTAAATTAATAGAATGAAGAGGTAACTGTACATAGAGAATTTACAAACCCATCCTACTTTGGAGTTGAGGGGGATGATAGCTAGGAGAGAGAAGTAAGCAAAGAAGAAATAAGATTTTTTTTGTTTCTTCTTCACCCTATAAGTGAGGAGAGTAAAATCTTCCTTGAATCTAGATAGCCAAGATCTTCTAGACGGTGTAATCCCTCTGAAATGTTTGTTATTGCGTTCCACCCAGATGCTCCACGTGGCCAGCAAGAAAACTTTCATAAATATGACCTATCACGTTTTAGCACTGGCGATCTCATCCCATCCACGACATGCACGGCTGTACGGGAGAGCATGCCTCTAGAACCCAACCTTTCGTGATCCTTCATCGGGAGAAGAGTGATTAGGTTTTTAGAGAGCATCTCCTAGGCGACTGCGCACTGTTGTTCGTCTGCGTCCTCGTCTCCTTCGACATCACCATGTCCATCGAAGCCGAGAAGAAGGACGCCACTGCGGTGGCTATGACTTCATCGAATGGAGTGTATAATTTGTTTATCCATCTCCTGTTTATTTTTCTGTCGTCTATACTAGCTATCTATGTAGATGTTTTTGCTATATGCGTAGTACGTGTTTATCCCTCTTCCAGATATCAGTATGAGTTTAATACTATTAGTGCCATGTTTATGATTTATTTATGGACTAGATTAATCAGAAAATTGCTAATTACTCCAACAAAATAATGTATAGCTCCGACCATGGTTGATAGGCTCCAAATGTGGAAGCAATTCATTCCAAGTTTTGAGACCAAGCTATAAATCTACACGGAAAGAGATGTCAGTTCGGCTTGGCCCAGGACCTGGACAATCTATACATACTAGTAGAATGCGTGTTCGTTGCTATGGGCAAAATACAAGAAAATGAATCAAATCGATGACTAAGTGACACGAGTGAAGTCCTTCGATGTATATATCACCTTTTATCAATTACTTTAACAGATACTATGAGAGCATGATCATCCTCCTTCTGCCCCAGAGTCCATCCTCCGACACCGGTCACGGTCGATGTCGATGTCGATGTCGTGTGCTGCCCTGACCGAGCTGCCTTCTCCCTCGATCCACCGTTACCCCCTATCCACCCTTTCGTCGCGACCAGTGCTGATGTCGTGTGTTGCCCTGCCCGAGCCGCCTTCTGCCTCGATCCATCGTTACCCCCTATCCACCCTTTCGTCGCGACCAGTGCCGCGCTGCCCGAGCCGACTTCCCGTAGGTTCACCGTTGCTCCTGTCCATCCTCTATTCCTTCCCCATCTTCTAAAATTCCATGATCATTGCCGTCTTCTTCCTGTAAGACAGACACACCCCCTCCTTCTAGGACAATGCCCGTGTGTTGCAGCGGGGGCACATATATTTTCTCACTTCCCAACTTTGTATGACAAATAAGTCTTTTAACTCCTTTTTATCCTCAACAAGCCTTTCTTTCTGCCAATTCTCCAGTTCAACCTACTCTGCCATTTTAGTGATGTTTGGAGGTGCCTTCGAACCCGTAAGATTTAGACTTGCAGTAATCATGTACTGCAAACCTCTCACAAAATAGACATTCCATTGAACTTCTATTTGGACCAGATTGCACTGGAAATTTTGGACAAGGTACCCAATGCACAATCAGAATCCTTACAACAGAGCATTCGGAGAAAGATCCAACTTTCAAACATAGTCACCTCATGTGCTTTCACAGTTACCTTCTGGTAAAAAACAAAAATGTTTTTAAAAAAGTTGTTGAGTGCCGACAATAAGCAGTCAATATTTTAAAATGGTTTTTGCTGCTCCAATTTATAGAGCGCACTTCCCAAATTCATTCTACCTTGGAAGTTGAATGCTTGAAATTCTGAATATGTCATAGCCCTTCAGCAATTGTGTACTTAGATCCCAGACAGAACCACCACTCTCTCATGATGTCCTTCACATCGCCAGTCCAACAAAAACAACATCTTTATAATCCTGACATTAAAATGATTCAAGTGCAGGCACTCAGATAAACAAACTGACCCACTATGGTAGTACATTTCTATGTTTATAAATATAGAAAAAAATGTATTGAGCAGACACAGATATTCATCTTCTAGGCCCTTATATAAGCACCAAACACTCCTCTGTATCTTCTTCGAAGTCCATAGCTTGATGTCGCAAGCACAAGCTCCTGACAAGGTGTGCACAAACAATAGACACCTATTAGAAAACTCAACATGAGTGAAATTATAAACTATCCAAAGAGACTGCGGTATAATTCTCACATTGTCACAGGGGACGAATGAAAATAGGAGTCCGCTTGACAATTCTCATAACATCACATGGCACTACTTGCAGATGGCTGTCGGTGTCAAAACCGGCCGATCTCGGGTAGGGGGTCCCGAACTGTGCGTCTGAGGATCGAAGGTAATAGGAGGCGGGGGACACGATGTTTACCCAGGTTCGGGCACTCTTAATGGAGGTAATACCCTACTTCCTGATTGATTGACTTTGATGAGTATAGGGGTTACAAGAGTTGATCTACCTCGAGATCGTAAAGGCTAAACCCTAGATGTCTAGCCTGTATGAATTCTGATGGCCTCTACGGAGTAAACCCTGCGGTTTATATAAACGCCGGAGGGGGCTAGGGTTGTACAAAGTCGGTTTACACAGGAAGGAAACTATACGCCGGGACGCCAATCTTGCCATCCACGCAGAGGAGAGTCCCATCCGAACACGTAGGAAAGCCTTCTGCCTTGTATCTTTACGGCCCATCAGCCCGGCCCATGTCACATAGCCCGGACACCACAGGACCCCATAATCCAGGACTCCCTCAGTAGCCCCTGAACTTGCCTTCAATGACGATCTAGTATCCGGCTTTATGTCTTCGGCTTTGCATGGGGGGTTCTCCATTGTACCTTGAATAGTTCGACTTTACATTGAATATTATACCCTTCAGCTTCTGCACCACCGTCGCCTTGGCTTCCACATGTCAGACGAATATGAAAGGTCTAGATATTTTTACAAATAACACCCTGACCATGTAGGGAAGGCATCTATTTAAGGAGATTAGATCTCATATCCCATTCCACACCAGGCAAAAATCCTTAGAGCTTGCCACAGAAACTATTCAAGCATGGCTGGCGCTCCCAGTTCTTCCTCGTGCCCCCATGGCCCTCAAAAAGGCGATTGGGAGAGTTGCTCGGTATCCCATGCCCAACTAATCAAGGTCCAAACGCAGGGATATCTTCCTCCTACGGATCTAGTACCCGTTCGGGCGGGATTAGCCTCTATCAATGGTGAAGCCCTGGCAGAGAATTTCCCCAATCCTAATGAAGGGGAATGGGTGTGTTTTGTTTCCGTCCTTTTGAGAGGCATAGGATTCCCCATTCATCCCTTCCTCAGAGGTCTTCTGGAGTATTATGGTCTCCAACTGCATAATCTCACGCCGAGCTCCATCCTACACATCGCGGGTTTTGTTGCTCTTTGTGAGTTATTCCTAGGCTGCGAGCCCCATTTTGAGCTATGGCGCAAATTTTTCAGCCTTGTCCCCCGCTCTCAATAGGGATCCATATTCGAGGTGGGTGGCACCAAAGTATGGAGCATAGCCGGGACAGGTTACCTGCCCGACACTCCGAAGAAGGCATCCGAAGAGTGGCCCTCGGAATGGTTTTATATTGAAGACGTCATTCTCCTAGACCCAATCCGGCGCGGCCTTCCTGATTTTTCCAGTGCTCCTTTAAAGAAGCGCGCCAGCTGGCGTCCCCGGAGCCTCAAGGAAGAAGACAGTGCGGAGGTCAAGAAGCTAACAAGCAAAATCGGAGTACTTGCCCACTCCGGACTGTCCATAATTGAAGTAATGGCAATTTCAATAACGCGATGCGTTCAGCCACTCCAATCCAGAGGTTTTCCCATGTGGCACTACAACGGGGAGGAAGATGCATCCCGCTGTTTGCGCAAGGGTTCAGATAATTTTACTGCTTTGGCCGCTATTCTAGCCGACCTTTACAAAGGGGAGAAGCAAAGCTTCACTCGCTTGAAATGTCGGGAAGATTTTTCCATGTACAATCCCGTCGATTGGGTGAGTCTTGCTTTGATTATTGACCTCACTCAGTCTTTTTCCTATGTTATGCTAGCCGAATTTTAATCCGACTACTTTTAAGAGGAGTGGAGAAAGGTCGTCGAGGGGATCTATAGCCTCGCTCCGCAGCCAGAGGACCATAATAGGGACCTGGATCCCGGATTCGAAGAAGATCCGGATATATTTATAGAACTTAAGGAGGGGGTCTTTTACCAAGCGAGCTATGACGGCACGGAAGTGGCCACTCCCCTCCTCCCATGTAAGTACCCAGGAGACATCTCCTCCAAAAGAGTCCTACCCTTGCGCCTCACCCATCGCACTGTCCCATGCTGCAAAGGGGCGGCGCTCATCTCACCGAGCTGTAAATAAGGCATCCTCTAAGGAGAGGACGCCCGCGCAAGGTGAGCCTTTCAAAAGGAAAGCAAGCGGCGATGCTGCCGGACCACCTTCATCAAAGAGGTATAGTTCAAGAACATGCCCTAGGTGAATAGATCGGAATGTGACATTTTCTACTATGCCATATTTTCAGGAGGAACATACACCGGACTGTATCCGGAGACCTTGCCGGCCATGCATTGACTAATCCGGCCCCGGACTCTGCCGCAAGGACTAGGGTCAATACGGGCGCAACGCCGGGTTGTCCTCTCCAAGAGGATTCGTATAATGTATCTGTCACCAATTCCGAAGTGGAGAGTGCGATGAATCATCGGCGGCGAAAACAGGCCATGCGCGACCCAAACTTTACCGAGGAGGCATTTAACACCCTCAATTCTGCAGATGCATACATCAGAGCTGCGTGGGATGGACTTGCCGGAGCCACTCACCAGCTTTTGAAGGATATGTGGGTAAAAACTGTGTACAGATTTAATAATCATATGCCAGTAGCCTCTGAGACTTGAAGCAGTTGGCCCAACTGATTTAAGGATCGTTATATCATTAGGTACTCACGGAGAAGAACAATGTGCTGGGCAAGGAGCTTGAAAAATATCGAACCAAGATAGTTGATGTCACCGCTGAACTGGAAAATTTAAAGAAATCCAGGAAGGCATCTGAAGGTAATTAAGCCCAACCGTGTCCGGAAAGTATGATTCTGCGGCAACAATGATTTTAAATATGCATTGTTTGGTTTACAGCAGCAGGATCAGCAGATCAGTTGGAGGAGAAGCTAAAGGCTGCTGAGGCGGACAAATGTCACGCCGAAGGGCAAGAAGCCGCTGGTCAATGTGTATTAACACAGACCATTGAGGAGAAAAACAAACTACATGATGCAAATATCAGGCAGGCCGAAGAACTGAAGGACGTAAGAGCCCAACTGTCGGATGCCTTGAAGGAGAACATAAAGCTGAAAGGCGGCATATTTAGTATGTCTTTTTAGCCTAACCTTCATATTTTCCCCTGATGGAAAGTTTAACAAGATTGTACCTATAGGTTTGTTGACTGGGCGGCCTAAAGGAGAAGTGTCCGGATTTCAAGGCGATTTGCTGCAAGAGGTGTCCAGAGTGCACGAGTAGGCTCGGCAAGCAATGAGAAGCATGGAGAAGGCTTTATGGCCAGCTGATTCTCCTCTAGGAAGTATGGAGGGGCTCATGAATCTGTTCAAGGGAGCTCGTCGCCGTTTTGGACTATGGAAGGTATCAGCATGCCGAGAAGGTGCGCGGGAAGCCTTGGCCATGGTGAAAACCTGATACACTGGACTTGATCCGAATCATATGGCCTGTGTCGGACCTCGGGGACCCAACGGACAAGAAATTCCGGTTAGCTTGGTTTACGACCAAGTAAAGATAGCCACCAAATTTTCACAACAGGATTGTAAACTAGACAGTCTGTTAGACGGCATAAAGGAAGAATAAACATTGGCTCCATGTAATACTGTACTTTTGTCACCGAACTTATCTCCTGCCGAATTGTAAAACAATTGTCATGGCAGACCTTTCTGCTTTAGCCGCCGAAACCCAATGGCTGGGGCGTTTCCGAATACTATACCGATGGTAAAACACCAAAGTATGTTTGGAAACCAGGCAGTCCGGTCATAGTTTCTTGAACAGACAAGTTGTATTCGGGGAGTTATGTTATATTACTTTGTATCGTAAGAAACATCTTCCAGGGAGAATAGTACCATTAAGGGTTCCTCTCACTGGGTTTGCATGCACGTTAGTGTGTGCCTAAGGTGCGATGCTAAAAAATCACATTGAACTATATATTTTGGGGGATTATATTGCAGCGAGTGCAGTGCGTCATTTGTCTGCGGACCACTTATTCTCTTAAGAATGCTAGCTTTCGGCTTCACCCATCTGAGGTACATTTCCGGATAACCCGGTTGTAACAATCGCAGGGGTACTCCCTTTATGCCCTAGCCGAACAAGCGGGAACGTAGCGCATAAACATAGGAGCCAGGCAACCCAGCTTGGCCAAAACTTAAGTCATAGAGGTGCATATAATGGCAGAGAAAGGACATATATGAGTAGACAACACATATATATAATGAGCTTGAAAAATAATAAGCTTCTTTGAAAGAAGCCCCCAGGTATAGTGGGGTATGTACATTTAAAGATGTATACCCCTTGAGTGTGCGGCTTACCCGAACATAAGCTAAAAATCGTATACAAACGACAAAAAGAAAAAAAGAATTGAAAAGGAGAAAAAGGAACAAAAAAGGATAAATGTCCGGACTTAGGGGTAGAATCTTCAGAGTCGAGCGGTGTTCCATGGGTGCGGCTCTTAGCGATTATCTGATGCATTGCGAAGGCGGTAGGCTCCTCCAGTGAGAACTTCATCTATAATGAAGGGACCCTCCCATTTGGGCTTGAGCTTGTCCTTTTTCTTCTCTGGTAGGCGCAGGACGAGCTCTCTGACATTATAAGTCTTTGCCCGTACCTCTCTGCTCTGATATCTTCGAGCTTGTTGTTGGTAGAATGCGGAACATGCCTTTGCAACATCGCGCTCCTCCTCCAGGCCGTCTAGATCGTCCTGCCGATCAAGCTCGGCTTCTCTCTCTTCATACATGTGCACTCGAGGTGAGTCATGAATAATATCACAGGGCAGGACTGCCTCTACGCCGTACACCATGAAAAAAGGGTGTGTGTCCGGTTGTGCGATTGGGCGTGGTCCGCAGCCCCCAGAGTATGGAATCGAGTTCCTCAACCCAGTGCTTGTCTGATTCCCGTAGGGATCGCACTAGTCTGGGTTTAATGCCGCTCATTATCAGGCCGTTAGCCCATTTGACCTGACAGTTTGTTTGAGGGTGATATACAGAGGCGTAATCGAGCTTAATGCCCAGTTTAGCACACCAAGTTTTCACCTCATCGGCCGTGAAGTTAGAGCCGTTGTCAGTAATAATGTTGTGTGGGACACCATAACGGTGTACGACACCGGATATAAAGTCTATCACTGGTCCGGCTTTAGCGGTTTTTACTGGTTTAGCCTCTATCCACTTAGTGAATTTATCCACCATAACCAGTAAATATTTCTTCTTATGGCTTCCCCCTTTAAGGGGTCCGACCATGTCAAGCCCCCAGACCACGAAAGGCCAAGTAATGGGGATTGTTCGTAGGGCAATGGGAACACCTTGTGTGCTATCAAACGTCACAACGTAACTAGGTGATTATGAAGATGCTCTACAGGTGTCTCCGAAGGTGTTTGTTGGGTTGGCATAGATCAAGATTAAGATTTGTCACTCCAAGTATCAGAGAGGTATCTCTGGGCCCTCTCGGTAATGCACATCACTATAAGCCTTGCAAGCAATGTGACTAATGAGTTAGTTACGGGATGATGCATTACGAAACGAGTAAAGAGACTTGCCGGTAACGAGATTGAACTGGGTACGGGGATACCGACGATCGAATCTCGGGCAAGTAACATACCGATTACAAAGGGAATAACGTATGTTATTATTGCAGTTTGACCGATAAAGATCTTCGTAGATAGGAACCAATATGAGCATCCAGGTTCCGCTATTGGTTATTGATCGAGATGTGTCTCGATCATGTCTACATAGTTCTCGAACCCGTAGGGTCCGCACGCTTAACGTTCAATGACGATTTGTATTATGAGTTATGTGTTTTGGTGACCGAATATTGTTCGGAGTCCCAAATGAGATCACGGACAAGACGAGGAGTCTCGAAATAGTCGAGAGGTAAAGATTAATATATTGGACGAAGGTATTCGGACACCGGAATGGTTTCGGGACGTTTCGGATATTTATCGGGGTACCGAGGGGTTACCGGAACCCCCCGGGGAAGTAATGGGCCTTCATGGGCCATAGGGGAGAAAGAGAGGGGAGCCCACAGGGTGGCACGCGTCCCCCAAGGGCATCCGAATTGGACAAGGGGGAGGGGGCGCGGCCCCCTTTCCTCTTTCCCTCCCCCTCTCCCTCTCCTTCCCTCTTTCCCCTCCATGAGAAAGGAAAAAAAGTGGGGTGAATCCTACTAGGAGTGGAGTCCTAGTAGGACTCCCCCCTTGGCGCGCCCCTTGGTGGCTGGCCTCCTCCTCCCCTCCTTTATATACGGGGGCAGGGGGCACCCCAAAGCACAACAGTTATTCTCTTAGCCGTGTGCGGTGCCCCCCTCCACAGTTTACTCCGCCGGTCATAGCGTCGTAGTGCTTAGGCGAAGCCCTGCGCGGATCACATCACCATCACCGTCACCACACCGTCCTGCTGAAGAAACTCTCCCTCGACACTCTGCTGGATCAAGAGTTCGAGGGATGTCATTCTGTACTAGATCGATTGGATCGTGAAGACGTTCGACTACATCAACCGCGTTAGCTTAACACTTTCGCTTTTGGTCTATGAGCACTAGTAGAAAAAGGGGCTTTCATTCAGGCCTGGCTAGCCCGGTTCTGCCATGAACCGGGACCAATGGAAGCATACGTCCCGGTTCGTGAGCCCAGGGGCCCGGCCGGGCCTCGTGGGGCATTGGTCCCGGTTCGTGGGGACCCATTTGTCCCGGTTCCATGCACGAACCGGGACCAATGGTCCTCGCTCCTGGCCAACCACCTTTAGTCTCGGTTGGTGTCTGGAACCGGGACCAATGTGTTATTTTTAAAATCCTCAAGCAAAACTGTAATATTCTACAATATCAAAAAGAATCAACTAAAAAACTTTAATAAAAATCAAAAAATAATCAATAGATGATAAAATTTATGCGACTTAAATTATATAAAATTTATGCAACTAAAAAGAATCATTTTTTTGTTATGATCAACTAAAACAAAACTATAAAAAATTCAACAGCTTAAAGAGTCAAATCAAAAGATTTTAGAAACCCCTAGTTGAAAATTGACGATGTGGCTATGAATGGTGCATTTTGAACACACATAGAGTCTGGAGTTCAAATAAGTTCAAAAAAATGAAATCCCTTTGTAACAGATGAGTTTCCGTATGAAACCCTGATACTTCGAAAGAGACTGTCTGTTTTGTACATGAAGTGCATCCAGTTTTTGCCATAACCCTCTCTACTTTTGTGCGCATGCTATGTGGGTGAAATGATGATACCATGCCAACTTTCAACCTTTTCAGAGTTCATTTGAAATGCTTTTCAATTTCAGGGTTTTATAGCTCAAAAAAAATCAGTAAATGCATGAAAAATAACAAATGAAGTCAGAAAGGGTTGAAAATTTATGATGTGGCTTTGAATGGTGCATTTTGAACACAGAAAAAGTCTGGAGTTCAAATAAGTTCAAAAAAATGAAATCCCTTTGTAACAGATGAGTTTTCGTATGAAACTCTGATACTTTGAAAGAGATTGTCCGTTTTGTACACGAAGTGCATCCAGTTTTAGCCGTAACCCTTTCTACTTTTGTGCACATGCTATGTGGGTGAAATGATGATACCATGCCAACTTTCAACCTTTTCAGAGTTCAGTTTGCAGTGCTTTTCAATTTCAGGGTCTTATAGCTCAAAAAAATCAGTAAATGCATGAAAAATAACAAATGAAGTCAGAAAGGTTGAAAATTGATGATGTGGCTTTGAATGGTGCATTTTGAACACACAAAGAGTCTGGAGTTCAAATAAGTTCAAAAAAGGAGAACCCTTTGTAACAGATGAGTTTCCGTATGAAACCTTGATACTTCGAAAGAGACTGTCCGTTTTGTACACGAAGTGCATCCAGTTTTTGCCGTAACCCTCTCTACTTTTGTGCACATGCTATGTGGGTGAAATGATAAAACCATGCCAACGTTCAACCTTTTCGGAGTTCATTTGAATTTTTTTTTTCAATTTCAGGGTTTTATAGCTCAAAAAAATAAGTAAATGCATGAAAAATAACAAATGAAGTCAGAAAGGGTTGAAAATTGATGATGTGGCTTTGAATGGTTCATTTTTAACACAGAAAAAGTCTGAAGTTCAAATAAGTTCAAAAAAATGAAATCCCTTTGTAACAGATGAGTTTCCGTATGAAACTCTGATACTTCGAAAGAGATTGTCCGTTTTGTACACGAAGTGCATCCAGTTTTTGCTGTAACCCTTTCTACTTTTGTGCACATGCTATGTGGGTGAAATGATGATACCATGCCAACTTTCAACCTTTTCAGAGTTCGTTTTGCAGTGCTTTTCAATTTCAGGGTCTTATAGCTAAAAGAAATCAGTAAATGCATGAAAAATAACAAATGAAGTCAGAAAGGGTTGAAAATTTATGATGTGGCTTTGAATGGTGCATTTTGAACACAAAAAGAGTCTGGATTTTAAATAAGTTCAAAAAAAGAAAATCCCTTTGTAACAGATTAGTTTCCGTATGAAACCCTGATACTTCGAAAGAGACTGCCCGTTTTGTACACGAAGTGCATCCAGTTTTTGCCGTAACCCTCTCTACTTTTGTGCACATGCTATGTGGGTGAAATGATGATACCATGCCAACTTTCAACCTTTTCAGAGTTCATTTTGTAGTGCTTTTCGGTTTCAGGGTCTTATAGCTCAAAAAAATCAGTAAATGCATGAAAAATAACAAATAAAATCAGAAAGGGTTGAAAATTGATGATGTGGCTTTGAATGGTGCATTTTGAACACACAAAGAGTCTGGAGTTCAAATAAGTTCAAAAAAAATGAAATCCCTTTGTAACAGATGAGTTTCCGTAGGAAACCCTGATACTTCGAAAGAGACTGTCCGTTTTGTACGCGAAGTGCATCCAGTTTTTGTCGTAACCCGTCATGGTATGGATTTTGAAGTAAATCTGTACAATTCTGAAAGCGTAACCCATTTTGGTTGCAAGAATTGGGAATCACTTTGCAAGATGTATGGTTTTTATGAGGGTATGGTTGTCACCATGGATCTTGGTGATCCTGACACCGCCGAAGACAATTTGGACATTTGGGTCCTTGTTGATACGCTTCCAGTTCTCCCCTATGTGAGTTTCTCAAACATAGTTATTAAGTAATTTATATTGTTTATTTCAAAATAGTGGACAGCTTATTTTCATTGTTCAAAGAATGTGCGGAATATGGTAGACAGAACCTACTACACCGATGGCTCAGAATTAACTTATCAGGAGCAAAATCATCTGATCGCATTTTGTACTGATCTTGAGAATTACAATATCTACTATCAAACTCCTCAATATTATGGTCAATACGTGCCACTAGTGCACGTGTTGAACTACGGTAACATCCATGGAGATAAAATGGTAAGATTTTTTTACTATTACGAGACATCCCCGTGCTTCTTTTGCATAAATTCTTCTATAAGTCAACTATACATTGCTAACTACAAAGTTATTACTATATTTTTGAATAGATAATCCCAAATGATTGTGTGCCTCATCTGATGATGTTTCCGAAAGGTCGCGTTGATGTTATGAACCTACAGCCAGGTGATCATCCTACGCATCACAGCTGTCCATACCGGATTTCAAAAACCGATCAACACATGACAATCAAAGATTGGGCAAAATGTATGGTCAAATGTACGGAGGTACTTGGAAGCAAACGGAAGCGAAGTGCAAGAATTGGAGACATGATGATCTCCATTCTCCATAATGGAGAGTCAGGGCCTATATTGTTTTATGCTATTTTACCTTAAAGAGGGTATTTAGGTCCTACCTAATACTCATGATCATGTGCTAAGAACAATTAAGTAGGGTTGGTTTGATGACTATGAGGATGATGATCGTATGACTTGTTATTAATAACGAGTAGAAGTTCTATGATGATGATTAGTAGGACTTGTTATTATGATGATGCACGATGCGAGCATGAAGAGTTATTATATATCAGTAGGTGAAATGAACATGGATTAGATTGAAGTGAAGGCAACATGTGGTGCATGTCGAAAGTAGTACTAATCCAAACTTGATCAAGTTAGGATTAGTATTACTTTCGACGTGCACCACATGTTGCCTTCACTTCAATCTAAGCCATTTTTAGGCATAGCAGTAGCGCTGGTAAACCAAGCACGGAGATAAGAGAGGACACTTCTCTGTATTAGCTAGCTAACACCCTAAATTAACCCCCCAAACCCCCCTAAACCCACTCCCTTTCAAAAAAAACAAAAACCTCAGCTCCTACCAGCTGCTGACGCGTGGAAGACTTTTGGTCCCGGTTGGTGCTACCAACCGGGACCAAAGGCCCCCTGCCTGGGCTCGCCGCGGCGGCCACGTGGAGGCCCATCTGTCCCGGTTTGTATAAGATCCGGGACTAATGGTACTGGGCTTTTGTACCGACCCTTTAGTCCCAGCTCCCGAACCGGGACAAATGGGCCTTATGAACCGGGACAAATGGGCCTTTTTCTACTAGTGGAGGGTACGTGGACACACTCTCCCCCTCTCGTTGCTATGCATATCCTAGATAGATCTTGCGTGGTCATAGGAAATTTTTGAAATTGCATGTTATGTTCCCAACAGTGGCATCCGAGCCAGGTCTATGCGTAGATGATATGCACGAGTAGAACACAAAGAGTTATGGGCGATAATAGTCATACTGCTTACCACCAACGTCTTATTTTGATTCGGCGGTATTGTTGGATGAAGCGGCCCGGACCAACCTTACATGACCACGTTCATGAGACTGGTTCCATCGACAGACATGCAACTTGTTTCGCATAAAGGTGGCTGGCGGGTGTCTGTTTCTCCAACTTTAGTTGAATCGAATTTGACTACGGCCGGTCCTTGTTGAAGGTTAAAACAACACACTTGACAAAAAAATCTTTGTGGTTTTGATGCGTAGGTCAGAACGGTTCTTGCTAGAAGCCCATAGCAGCCACATAAAACTTGCAACAACAAAGTAGAGGACGTCTAACTTGTTTTTGTAGGGCATGTTGTGATGTGATATGGTCAAGACATGATGTGATATAAGTTATTGTATGAGATGATCATGTTTTGTAAAAGTTATCGGCAACTGGCAGGAGCCTTATGGTTGTCGCTTTATTGTATGAAATGCAATCGCCATGTAATTGCTTTACTTTATCACTATGCGGTAGCGATAGTCGTAGAGAAGCAATAGTTGGCGAGACGATAACGAGGCTACCATGGAGATCAAGGTGTCAAGCCGGTGACGATGGAGATCATGACGGTGCTTTGGAGATGGAGATCAAAGATAGGGCTGGGCATATAACCCGAAAACCGATGTCCCGAACCGAAATAACCGCCACCGAAGCCGAATACACCGAAACTGAGTACTTCAGTGGTATGTTCGGTTTGCATATGTTGAAAACCGAACTAAGTTCAGTGAATCAGGTTTATGCCTCAGGTACCCGAGCAGACTGAAAACCAAGTAAACAGAGGTCAGGACCTACGCGCTAGTTGCTGGCTACTCAAGCGCTCTACTCATAAATGTGAACATGGACACTATTTTTAGTACTCCGCTATCTGCCAAGTGCACGAGCCCCACAGCCACATCGGGAAGAGGCGAACCTGCCCCAATGAACCGCTGCTCTATAAAAAAAGATAAATACTCCTACCGTGGAGAAGTTGTAAGGGAGGGTAAAGCGGAACAAATAGAAATTGCTAGTGAGCCTAACACACCGGACTGGAGGGAGTAGTAGTAGTACTACCTCTGCTTAAATTTGTTGCTACATGGAGTACTTTATCTAGTGAGCCGCCACCGCTAATTGCACAGAGTAATAAATTAAGACGGAGTAACAAAGGAGACTAGGCCTTAGTAGCTAGCTATAGTAGGCAGAGCTACACGCCCTGTACACTCAGAATAAAGTAGCATTTGCTGCTACTAGTACGGGTAAAAGGGAGTAGCGATTCCGGAGGATATCTCGGTGCTGTTCGGTAGAACCGACGACCGAACCGAAATTTAGGTACACAGAATCTTTGGTTAGCTAATTTCCTCTGGACCGATCGGAAAGTATTTTGACAAAACCGAAATCTTAAATAGACCGAAGGACCGACCGGAACGGTTCGGTGGAACCGAACGCCCAGCCATGATCAAAGGCACAAGATGATGATGGCCATATCATGTCACATATTTTGATTCCATGTGATGTTTATCTTTTATGCATCTTATTTTGCTTAGTATGGCGGTAGCATTATAAGATGATCCGTCACTAAATTTCAAGGTATAAGTGTTCTCCCTGAGTATGCACCGTTACTACAGTTCGTCGTGCCGACACACCACGTGATGATTGGGTTAGATAAGCTCTACATTCACATACAACGGGTACAAGACAGTTTTGCACGTGCATAATACTTAGGTTAAACTTGACAAGCCTAGCATATGCAGATATGGCCTCGGAACACTGAGACCGAAAGGTCAAACGTGAATCATATAGTAGATATGATCAACATAGAGATGTTCACCATTGAAAACTACTCCATCTCACGTGATGATCGGACATGGTTTAGTTGATATGGATCACGTGATCATTTAGATGACTAGAGGGATGTCTATCTAAGTGGGAGTTCTTAAGTAATATGATTAATTGAACTTTAATTTATCATGAACTTAGTCCTGATAGTTTTTGCATATCTATGTTGTTGTAGGTCAATGGACCGTGCTATGATGACCCACAAGTATAGGGGATCTATTGTAGTCCTTTCGATAAGTAAGAGTGTCGAACCCAATGAGGAGCAGAAGGAAATGACAAGCGGTTTTCAGTAAGGTATTCTCTGCAAGCACTGAAATTATCGGTAACAGATAGTTTTGTGATAAGATAATTTGTAACGGGTAACAAGTAACAAGTGTAAATAAAGTGCAGCAAGGTGGCCCAATCCTTTTTGTAGCAAAGGACAAGCCTGAACCAATTCTTATATGAAGGAAAACGCTCCCGAGGACACATGGGAATTATCGTCAAGCTAGTTTTCATCACGCTCATATGATTCGCGTTCATTACTTTGATAATTTGATATGTGGGTGGACCGGTGCTTGGGTGCTGCCCTTCCTTGGACAAGCATCCCACTTATGATTAACTACTCTTGCAAGCATCCGCAACTACAAAAGAAGTATTAAGGTAAACCTAACCATAGCATGAAACATATGGATCCAAATCAGCCCCTTAATTACGAAGCAACGCATAAAATAGGGTTTAAGCTTCTGTCACTCTAGCAACCCATCATCTACTTATTACTTCCCAATGCCTTCCTCTAGGCCCAATCAATGGTGAAGTGTCATGTAGTCGACGTTCACATAACACCACTAGAGGAAGACAACATACATCTCATCAAAATATCGAACGAATACCAAATTCACATGACTACTAGTAGCAAGACTTCTCCCATGTCCTCAGGAACAAACGTAACTACTCACAAATCATATTCATGTTCATAATCAGAGGGGTATTAATGTGCATAATGGATCTGAACATATGATCTTCCACCAAATAAACCAACTAGCATCAACTACAAGGAGTAATCAACACTACTAGCAACCTACAGGTACCAATCTGAGACTATGAGACAAAGATTGGATACAAGAGCTGAACTAGGGTTTGAGAGGAGATGGTGCTGGTGAAGATGTTGATGGAGATTGACCCTCTCCCGCTGGGAGGATCGATGGTGATGACGATGGCGATGATTTCCCCCTCCCGGAGGGATGTTTCCCCGGCAGAACAGCTCCGCCGGAGCCCTAGATTGGTTCCGCCAAGGTTTCGCCTCGTGGCGGCGGAGTTTCGTCCTGTAAGCTTGCTTATGATTTTTTCCAGGGTAAAAGACCCCATATAGCAGAAGATGGGAACCGAAGGCCAGCCAGGGGGCCCACGAGGTAGGGGGGCGCGCCCGGGGGGGTAGGGCGCGCCCCCCACCCTCGTGGATGGTGGGTGGCCCCCTCTGGTACTTTCTTCGCCCAATATTTTTAATATATTACAAAAATAATTCCCGTGGGGTTTCAGGACTTTTGGAGTTGTGCAGAATAGGTCTCTCATATTTGCTCCTTTTCCAGTCCAGAATCCCAGCTGCCGGGATTCTCACTCTTCATGTAACCCTTGTAAAATAAGAGAGAATAGACATAAGTATTGTGACATAATGTGTAATAACAACCCATAATGCAATAAATATCGATATAAAATCATGATGCAAAATGGACGTATCAACTCCCCCAAGTTTAGACCTTGCTTGTCCTCAAGCGGAAGCCGATATCGAAAAATATGTCCACATGTTTAAAGATAGAGGTGTCGATAAAATAAAATACGGACATGAGGGTAGCATGATCATTATTAGAATAGCAACATATGTATATATTATCATATGACTTCTTATGTTCAAGTAACAATCTATTCATAATATAAAGCATGAATCAGAAACTTCATTGAAAACTAACAAACTATAATCTCGGTCATTGAGGCAATTGCAATTTATCATAACATCGGAAAGAGTCAATGCAAGAGCTTTTCAGCAAGTCCACATATCTCAACTATCATTTAGTCTTTCACAATTGCTAACACTCACGCAATACTTATGGGTATGAAGTTTTAATTGGACACAGAGAAAGATAGGGGCTTATAGTTTCGCCTCCCAACCTTTT
Source organism: Triticum aestivum (assembly GCF_018294505.1). Lineage (NCBI taxonomy): Eukaryota > Viridiplantae > Streptophyta > Magnoliopsida > Poales > Poaceae > Triticum > Triticum aestivum. The sequence continues at coordinate 587,550,449 of NC_057802.1, read as the reverse complement.
TACCTCAAGGGTAATGTCAACAATAATAGTTCATGATGCCTTACATCCAATTGGATATATATATATCAGGATCTTTCCAACACACTGTGCTTGCCAAAGGATAAAATGTAAAAAGGAAAGGTGAAGATCACCTTGACTCTTGCATAAGGTATAAGACAAGAATAAAAGATAGGCCCTTCGCAGAGGGAAGCAGAGGTTGTCATGTGCTTTTATGGTTGGATGCACAAAATCTTAATGCAAAAGAACATCACTTTATATTGCCACTTGTGAGGGACCTTTATTACGCAGTCCGTCGCTTTTATTACTTCCATATCACAAGATCGTATAAAGCTTATTTTCTCCACACTAATAAGTCATACATATTTAGAGAGCAATTTGCAACAATGACAACTTACTTGAAGGATCTTACTCAATCCATAGGCAGATATGGTGGACTCTCGTGGCAAAACAGGTTTAAGGGATGTTTGGAAGCACAAGTAGTATCTCTACATAGTGCAAAGAATTGGCTAGCAAGAGGGCGAAAGGCAAGCTCAACATGTTGGATGATCCATGACAATATACTTTATTTCGGATATAGGAAAACATAACCCATTACGTTGTCTTCCTTGTCCAACATCAACTCTTTAGCATGTCATATTTTAATGAGTGCTCACAATCATAAAATATGTCCAAGATAGTATATTTATATGAGAACCTCTCTTCCTTTATCACTTCCTATTAATTGCAACGATGACCAAAACTATGTTTGTCAACTCTCAACAACTTTTATTCATCATATCCTTTATATGTGAAGTCATTACTCTCCACAAGATCAATATGATCTCTTAATTTGTTTTTATTCTTTCTTTTATTTGTTATTCCCTCAAGATCATAGCAAAATAATCAAGCCCTCGACTCAACACTAATCTTTATTATATATAGCTCACGGACTCGATTACATAGAAGGATCATAAAGCAAAACTTAAAACTAGATCATACTAAAACTTTATTCTACTAGATCAAGATATTAACAAAAGGATCGAACTATGAAAAACGGTAAAGATAGGAGTGTGATGGTGATACGATACCAGGGCACCTCCCCCAAGCTTGGCAGTTGCCAAGGGGAGTGCCCATACCAGATGTTCAGTTCTCCTTTGCTGGTGAAGAAGATGGAAGTGTTGTTGATGATGTAGGCATGTCGTCCCTCTTCCAAGGCATAGGCTCACCATCATAGAAAGACGATCGAGTCTCCGGAATCCTCAGATCTGCAGCCAAACTCATCCTCTTGAATCTATATTCATACTCATAGTTTTGGTTTTGCAGGTCATAGATCTGGGCTTGGAGGTGCTCAATTTTCTCGTGAAGCTTGAAGATGGCCTCCCCGATGTCCTTGGCATCCAGCTTGTGGTTGTTGGTGAACTCCGTGATCATTAGATGGTTGGCGTCGAGCCCACGTTCCACCATCTCCTGGCACTTGAAAACTTGTTGCTCTACTGCTCCGAGCCTCGTCTCCACGCCTCCGGCACCTCTTGGCCCCTCAACATCGCAGATGTGCAGCACCCCCTCCCGGATCTCAATGGATTGAGAGTGTTGCAGCACCTCCGCGAGGTAGGGGTTGATGACCTTCTCGAAGAACTTGTCCTTGTGGGCGCTTGGAGATGTCATAGCGATCTAAATCTATCAGAAAAACAGCTCGAAACAACAACAGAGGAGATTTGCGTCATACGGTGGTCAAAACCTTCGGGAGATTATATAATGAATTTTTACCGACCAAAAGAAGTATTGTGCAAGAAAACGGAGTCCGGAGAGCGCACGGGGTGTCCACGAGGCAGGGGGCGCGCCCTCCACCCTCGTGGATGCCCCGTGTCCTTCCCGGACTACATATTATTTTCCTATTTTCTTAAATATTCCAAAAAACGGAGAAAAATTGCCATTAGAATTGTTTTGGAGTCGGTTTACTTACCGTACCACGTACCTATTCCTTTTCGGAGTCTGAAACATTCTGGAAAGTGTCCCTTATGTATTCCTCCGGGGTTACGGTTTCAATAACATTGGTTTCAACATTTATGGGATTACCTGAGATATAATGTTTGATTCTTTGGCCGTTCACCACCTTCGGATTTGTGCCTTCGAAGTTGTTGATTTTTATGGCACCGGAACGATAGACCTCCTCGATTATGTAAGGACCTTCCCATTTAGAGAGAAGTTTTCCTGCAAAAAATCTTAACCGAGATTTGTATAACAAAACATAATCTCCTACATTGAACTCACGCTTTTGTATCCTTTTGTCATGCCATCTTTTAACTTTTTCTTTAAACAATTTGGCATTCTCATAGGCTTGGGTTCTCCATTCATCAAGTGAGCTAATGTCAAATAACCTCTTCTCACCGGCAAGTTTGAAATCATAGTTGAGCTCTTTAATAGCCCAATATGCCTTATGTTCTAGTTCAACAGGTAAATGACATGCTTTTCCATAACCATTTTATATGGAGACATACCCATAGGATTTTTATATGCAGTTCTATAGGCCCATAATGCATCCTCAAGTTTCTTGGACCAATTCTTTCTAGATCTATTAACAGTCTTTTGCAAAATTAATTTAAGCTCTCTATTGCTCAATTCTACTCGACCACTAGACTGAGGATGGTATGGAGATGCAATTCTATGATTAACGTCATACTTAGCAAGCATTTTACGAAAAGCACCATGAATAAAATGTGAACCACCATCAGTCATTAAATATCTAGGGACTCCAAACCTCAGAAAAATAACTTCTTTAAGCATCTTAATAGAGGTGTTATGATCACCATTACTAGTTGGAATAGCTTCTACCCACTTAGTAACGTAACCAACAACAACTAAAATATGTGTATACCCATTAGAGGAAGGAAAGGGTCCCATATAATCAAAGCCCCAAACATCAAATGGTTCAAGAACAAGTGAATAATTCATAGGAATTTCTTGACGTCTACTAATATTACCAATTCTTTCACATTCATCACAAGACAAGACAAACTTACGGGCATCTTTGAAGAGAGTAGGCCAATAAAAACCAGATTGCAATACCTTATGTGTAGTTCTATCTCCAGCGTGGTGTCCTCCATAAGCCTCGGAGTGACACTTGCGTAGGATCTGTTCCTGTTCATGCTCAGGTACACAACGTCTAATAACACCATCTACTCTTTCTTTATAAAGGTGTGGGTCATCCCAGAAGTAATGTCTTAAATCATAGAAAAACTTTTTATTTTGTTGGTATGTGAAGCTAGGTGGTATAAATTTAGCAACAATGTAATTAGCATAATCAGCATACCATGGAGCAGTACGAGAAGCATTTATGCAGCTAATTGTTCATCAGGAAAGCTATCATCAATAGGTAGTGGGTCATCAAGAACATTCTCTAGCCTAGACAAGTTGTCTGCAACGGGGTTCTCAGCTCCCTTTCTATCAATAATATGCAAATCAAATTCTTGTAACAAGAGAACCCATCTTATAAGTCTAGGTTTAGCATCTTTCTTTTCCATAAGATATTTAATAGCAGCATGATCGGTGTGAACAGTTACCTTAGAATCAACAATGTATGGTCTGAACTTATCACGAGCAAATACAACTGCTAAGAATTCTTTTTCGGTAGTAGCATAATTTCTCTGGGCACTGTCTAGAGTTTTACTAGCATATTGAATAACATTTAATTTCTTATCAACTCTTTGTCCTAGAACAGCACCTACAGCATAATCACTAGCATCACACATAATTTCAAAGGGTAAATTCCAATCAGGTGGCTGAACAATGGGTGCAGAAACTAATGCTTTCTTAAGTATTTCAAATGCTTCTACACAATCATCATAAAAAACAAAAGGAACATCTTTTTGTAAGAGATTAGTCAGAGGCCGAGAGATTTTTGAGAAGTCCTTAATGAACCTCCTATAAAAACCGGCATGACCAAGGAAACCTCTTATACCTTTGATGTCCTTGGGACACGACATCTTTTCAATAGCATCAACTTTAGCTTTATCAACTTCAATACCTCTTTCCGAAATTTTATGCCCCAAGACAATACCTTCATTAACCATAAAGTGGCACTTCTCCCAATTCAAGACAAGGTTAGTTTCTTCACATCTCTTTGCAAAACTCGATCAAGGTTGCTCAAGCAATCATCAAAAGAAGTTCCGTATACGGAGAAATCATCCATGAAAACCTCAACAATCTTTTCACAAAAATCAGAGAATATAGCCATCATGCATCTTTAAAAGGTAGCAGGTGCATTACATAAAACAAAAGGCATACGTCTGTAAGCAAAAGTACCGAAAGGGCAAGTAAAAGTGGTCTTATCCTGATCCTCTTTTGACACAGGTATTTGAGAGAAACCAGAATAACCATCTAGAAAGCAAAAATGTGTATGTTTGGATAATCTTTCTAGCATTTGATCAATAAAAGGTAAAGGGTAATGATCTTTTCTAGTAGCTTTATTTAATTTGCGGAAATCAATTACCATTCTATAACCAGTAACAATTCTTTGTGGGATCAATTCGTCTTTATCATTAGGAACAACAGTAATACCTCCCTTCTTAGGGACACAATGTACAGGACTTGCCCACTGACTATCAGCAACAGAATAAATTATACCTACCTCTAGAAGCTTTAGTATTTCATTCTTTACCACTTCTTTCATCTTAGGATTTAACCGTTGTTGATGATCAGCAACTGGTTTAGAATCTTTCTCCAGTTTTATTTTGTGTTGACAAAGAGTGGGACTAATGCCTTTAAGATCATCAAGAGTATATCGAATAGCGGCACGGTGCTTCTTCAGAGTTTTCAATAATCTCTCTTCTTCTTGCTCTGAAAGGTTAGCACTAATAATAACAGGATATATCTTCTTTTCATCAAGATAAGCATATTTAAGTGTAGCAGGTAATGGTTTAAGCACAAACATGGGATCTCCCTTGGGTGGAGGAGGATCCCCTAGTGTTTCAACAGGAAAATTGTGTTTCAATATGGGTCCCCGTTTAAGGAATACTTCATCTATTTCCCTTCTTTCATTCATAAACATGTCATTTTCATGGTCTAGCAAATATTGTTCTAAAGGATCATTAGGAGGTACAGCAATAGAAGCAAGACCAATAATTTCATCTTCACTAGGCAATTCTTTATCGTGGGGTTGTCTACGGAATTTAGCAAAGTTAAAATCATGAGACATATCCCCTAAACCAATAGTGATGATATCTTTTTCGCAATTTATCCTAGCATTAACAGTGTTCAAGAAGGGTCTACCAAATATAATGGGACAAAAGTCATCTTGTGGGGAACCAAGAACAAGGAAATCAGCAGGGTATTTAACTTTCCCACACAAGACTTCAACATCTCTAACAATCCCAACTGGTGAAATAGTATCCCTATTGGCAAGCTTAATAGTAACATCAATATCTTCTATCTCAGCAGGTGCAATGTCATGCATAATTTCTTTGTATAAAGAATAAGGTATTGCACTTGCACTAGCACCCATATCACATAAGCCATGATAACAATGATCTCCTATTTTAACAGAAACAACAGGCATGCCAACTACATGTCTATATTTATCTTTAGCATCAGGCCTAGCAATTCTAGCAGCTTCATTACAGAAGTAAATAACATGCCCATCAATATTATCGACCAAGTGGTCTTTAACCATAGCAATATTAGATTCAACTTTAATTTGTTCAGGGGGTGTGGATGTTTTAGCATTACCCTTACGACCACAGTTGAAGCTTTAGCATGATCCTTTATTCTAACAGGGAAAGGTGGTTTTTCAACATAAGCAATAGTAACAATAGGATCATTATAAGTGATAGTCTTTTCTTGAACTTTAACAGGTGCAACTACTTTTACTTCAATGGGAGGATTATATTTAAACCACTTCTCCTTAGGGAGATCAACATGAGTAGCAAAGGATTCACATAAAGAAGCTACTATCTCAGAGTCAAGTCTATATTTAGTGCTAAATTCACGGAAAACATCGGTATCCATAAAAGATTTAACACAATCAAACTTAGGTGTTATACCTGACTCCTTACCTTCGTCGAGGTCCCAATCTTCAGAGTTGCGTTTAATTATTTCCAATAAATCCCATTTGAATTCAATAGTCTTCATCATATAAGAACCAGAACAAGAAGTATCGAGCATGGAGCGATTATTGAGAGAAAGCCGAGCATAAAATTTTTGAATAATCATTTCTCTTGAGAGCTCATGATTGGGGCATGAATATAACATTGACTTAAGCCTCCCCCAAGTTTGAGCGATGCTTTCTCCTTCGCGAGGCCAAAAATTATATATATAATAGCGATCACGATGAACAAGATGCATAGGATAAAACTTCTGATGACATTCCAATTTCAATCGGTTGTAGTTCCATGATCCCATATCATCACATAGCCTATACCATGTCAATGCCTTTCCTTTCAAAGATAAAGGGAAAACCTTCTTCTTCATAACATCTCCGGGCATACCTGCAAGCTTAAATAATCCACAAACTTCATCCACATATATTAGGTGTTCATCGGGATGTAGTGTTCCGTCTCCTGCAAAGGGATTAGCTAGCAGTTTCTCTATCATACCAGAAGGAATTTCAAAGTAAACATTTTCATTTTCATTTTCAGTAGGTTCAACAGGTTGAGGAGCAACTCTTTGCTCCACTGGTCGGGGTGAAGATACCCCGAACAGACCCCTCAAAGGATTACTTTCCATAGTAATCTTGTGACAATAAATTTCAGCACACTATATAAATAATTCCTTACCAAATTCCACTTACCAAAGGCACTTCACTCCCCGGCAACGGCGCCAGAAAAGAGTCTTGATGACCCACAAGTATATAGGGGATCTATCGTAGTCCTTTTGATAAGTAAGAGTGTCGAACCCAACGAGGAGCAGAAGGAAATGACAAGCGGTTTTCAGTAAGGTATTCTCTGCAAGCACTGAAATTATCGGTAACAGATAGTTTTGTGATAAGATAATTTGTAACGGGTAACAAGTAACAAGTGTAAATAAAGTGCAGCAAGGTGGCCCAATCCTTTTTGTAGCAAAGGACAAGCCTGGACCAATTCTTATATGAAGGAAAACGCTCCCGAGGACACATGGGAATTATCGTCAAGCTAGTTTTCATCACGCTCATATGATTCGCGTTCGTTACTTTGATAATTTGATATGTGGGTGGACCGGTGCTTGGGTGCCGCCCTTCCTTGGACAAGCATCACACTTATGATTAACTACTCTTGCAAGCATCCGCAACTACAAAAGAAGTATTAAGGTAAACCTAACCATAGCATGAAACATATGGATCCAAATCGGCCCCTTACGAAGCAACGCATAAACTAGGGTTTAAGCTTCTGTCACTCTAGCAACCCATCATCTACTTATTACTTCCGAATGCCTTCCTCTAGGCCCAAACAATGGTGAAGTGTCATGTAGTCGACGTTCACATAACACCACTAGAGGAAGACAACATACATCTCATCAAAATATCGAACGAATACCAAATTCACATGACTACTAGTAGCAAGACTTCTCCCATGTCCTCAGGAACAAATGTAACTACTCACAAATCATATTCATGTTCATAATCAGAGGGGTATTAATGTGCATAATGGATCTGAACATATGATCTTCCACCAAATAAACCAACTAGCATCAACTACAAGGAGTAATCAACACTACTAGCAACCTACAGGTACCAATCTGAGACTATGAGACAAAGATTGGATACAAGAGATGAACTAGGGTTTGAGAGGAGATGGTGCTGGTGAAGATGTTGATGGAGATTGACCCTCTCCCGCTGGGAGGATCGATGGTGATGACGATGGCGATGATTTCCCCCTCCCGGAGGGATGTTTCCCCGGCAGAACAGCTCTACCGGAGCCCGAGATTGGTTTCGCCAAGGTTCCGCCTCGTGACGGCGGAGTTTCGTCCCGTAAGCTTGCTTATGATTTTTTCCACGGTAAAAGACCTCATATAGCAGGAGATGGGCACCGGAGGCCAGCCAGGGGGCCCACGAGGCAGGGGGCGCGCCCCCACCCTCATGGATAGTGGGTGGCCCCCCTCTGGTACTTTCTTCGCCCAATATTTTTAATATATTCCAAAAATAATTCCCGTGGAGTTTCAGGACTTTTGGAGTTGTGCAGAATAGGTCTCTAATATTTGCTCCTTTTCCAGTCCAGAATCCCAGCTGCCGGCATTCTCCCTCTTCATGTAACCCTTGTAAAATAAGAGAGAATAGACATAAGTATTGTGACATAATGTGTAATAACAACCCATAATGCAATAAATATCGATATAAAATCATGATGCAAAATGGACGTATCATGCTACCATTCCCTTGAATTTTAATGTGTTCCTAGAGAAAGCTAAGTTGAAAGATGATGGTAGCAACTACACAGACTGGGTCCATAACTTGAGGATTATCCTCATTGCTGCACAGAAGAATTACGTCCTGGAAGCACCGCTAGGTGCAAGGCCTGCTGCAGGAGCAACTCCAGACGTTATGAACGTCTGGCTAGCTAAATCTGATGACTACTCGATAGTTCAGTGTGCCATGCTTTACGGCTTAGAATCGGGACTTCAAAAACGTTTTGAACATCATGGAGCATATGAGATGTTCCAGGAGTTGAAGTTAATATTTCAAGCAAATGACCGAGTTGAGAGATATGAATTCTCCAACAAGTTCTATAACTGCAAGATGGAGGACAACAGTTTTGTCAGTGAACACATACTCAGAATGTCTGGGTACCATAACCATTTGACTCAGCTGGGAGTTAATCTTCCAGATGATAGTGTTATTGACAGACTTCTTCAATCACTGCCACCAAGCTATAAAGGCTTCATGATGAAATATAATATGCAAGGGATGGAAAAGACAATTCCCGAGCTCTTCGCAATGCTTAAGGCTGCGGAGGTAGAAATCAAAAAGGAGCATCAAGTGTTGATGGTTAATAAGACCACTAGTTTCAAGAAAAAGGGCAAAGGAAAGAAGGGGAACTTCAAGAAGAATATCAAGCAAGTTGCTGCTCCCGGGAAGAAGCCCAAGTCTCGACCTAAGCTTGAAACTGAGTGCTTCTACTGCAAAGGGACTGGTCACTGGAAGCGGAACTGCCCCAAGTATTTGGCGGATACGGAGGATGGCAAAGTGAAAGGTATATTTGATATACATGTTATTGATGTGTACCTTACTAATGCTCGTAGTAGCGCCTGGGTGTTTTATACTGGTTTTGTTGCTCATATTTGCAACTCGAAACGGGGGCTACGGATTAAACGAAGATTGGCTAAGGACGAGGTGATGATGCGCATCGGAAATGGTTCCAAGGTCGATGTGATCGCCGTCGGCATGCTACCTCTACATCTACCTTCGGGATTAGTTTTAGACCTGAATAATTGTTATTTGGTGCCAGCGTTGAGCACAAACATTATATCTGAATCTTGTTTGATGCGAGACGGTTATTCATTTAAATCAGAGAATAATGGTTGTTCTATTTATATCATTAATATATTTTATGGTCATGCACCCTTGATGAGTGTTCTATTTTTGTTGAATCTTGATCGTAGTGATACACATATTCATAATATTGAACACAAAAGATGCAAAGCTAATAATGATAGTGCAACTTATTTGTGGCACTGCCGTTTAGTTCATATTGGTGTAAAGCGCATGAAGAAACTCCATGCTGATGGGCTTTTGGAATCACTTGATTATGAATACTTGATGTTTGCGAACCATGCCTCATGGGCAAGATGACTAAGACTTCGTTCTCCGGAACAATGGAGCGAGCCACTGACTTATTGGAAATAATACATACTGATGTATGCGGTCCAATGAGTGTTGAGGCTCGCGGGGGGTATTGTTATTTTCTGACCTTCACAGATGATTTGAGCAGATATGGGTATATCTACTTAATGAAACATAAGTCTGAAACATTTGAAAAGTTCATAGAATTTCATAGTGAAGTGGAAAATCATCGTAACAAGAAAAGAAAGTTTCTACGATCTGATCGCGGAGGCGAATATTTGAGTTACGAGTTTGGTCTTCATTTGAAACAATGTGGAATAGTTTCGCAACTCACGCCACCTGGAACACCACAGTGTAATGGTGTGTCCAAATGTCGTAACCGTACTTTATTAGATATGGTGCGATCTATGATGTCTCTTACTGATTTACCACTATCGTGTTGGGGTTATGCTTTAGAGACAGCTGCATTCACGTTAAATAGGGCACCATCTAAATCCGTTGAGACGACACCATATGAACTGTGGTTTGGCAAGAAACCTAAGATGTCGTTTCTTAAAGTTTGGGGCTGCGATGCTTAGGTGAAAAAGCTTCAACCTGATAAGCTCGAACCCAAATCGGAGAAGTGCGTCTTCATAGGGTACCCAAAAAAACTATTGGGTACACCTTCTATCACAGATCTGAAGGCAAGATCTTTGTTGCTAAGAATGGATCCTTTCTAGAGAAGGAGTTTCTCTCGAAAGAAGTGAGTGGGAGGAAAGTAGAACTTGATGAGGTAGTTGTACCTTCTCTTGAATTGGAAAGTAGTTCATTACAGAAATCAGTTCCAGTGATGCCTACACCAATTAGTGAGGAAGCTAATGATGATGATCATGAAACTTCAGATCAAGTTACTACCGAACCTCGTAGGTCAACCATAGTAAGTTCCGCACCAGAGTGGTACGGTAATCCTGTTCTGGAAGTCATGTTACTAGACCACGACGAACCTACAAACTATGAGGAAGCGATGATGAGCCCAGATTCCGCGAAATGGCTTGAGGCCATGAAATCTGAGATGGGATCCATGTATGAGAACAAAGTGTGGACTTTGGTGGACTTTCCCGATGATCGGAAAGCCATGGAAAATAAATGGATCTTCAAGAAGAAGATTGACGCTGACGGTAATGTTACTGTCTACAAAGCTCGACTTGTTGCGAAAGGTTTTTGACAAGTTCAAGGAGTTGACTACGATGAGACCTTCTCACCCTTAGCGATGCGTAAGTCTGTCCGAATCATGTTAGCAATTGCCGCATTTTATGATTATGAAATTTGGCAAATGGATGTCAAAACTGCATTCCTTAATGTATTTCTTAAAGAAGAGTTGTATATGATGCAACCAGAAGGTTTTGTCGACCCTAAAGGTGCTAACAAAGTGTGCAAGCTCCAGCGATCCATTTATGGACTGGTGCAAGCCTCTCGGAGTTGGAATATACGCTTTGATAGTCTGATCAAAGCATATGGTTTTATAGAGACTTTTGGAGAAGCCTGTATTTACAAGAAAGTGAGTGGGAGCTCTGTAGCATTTCTAATATTATATGTGCATGACATATTGTTGATTGGAAATGATATAGAATTTCTGGATAGCATAAAAGGATACTTGAATAAGAATTTTTCAATGAAAGACTTCGGTGAAGCTGCTTATATATTGGGCATCAAGATCTATAGAGATAGATCAAGAAGCTTAATTGGACTTTCACAAAGCACATACCTTGATAAAGTTTTGAAAAAGTTCAAAATGGATCAGTCAAAGAAAGGGTTCTTGCATGTGTTACAAGGTGTGAAGTTGAGTCAGACTCAATGCCCGACCACTGCAGCAGATAGAGAGAAAATGAAAGTCATTCCCTATGCCTCAGCCATAGGTTCTATCATGTATGCAATGCTATGTACCAGACCTGATGTGTGCCTTTCTATAAGTTTAGCAGGGAGGTACCAAAGTAATCCAGGAGTGGATCACCGGACAGCGGTCAAGAACATCCTAAAATACCTGAAAAGGACAAAGGATATGTTTCTCGTTTATGGAGGTGACAAAGAGATTGTCGTAAATGGTTACGTCGATGCTAGCTTTGACACTGATCCGGATGACTCTAAATCGCAAACCGGATACATATTTATATTGAATGGTGGAGCTGTCATTTGGCGCAGTTCCAAGCAGAGCGTCGTGGCGGGATTTACGTGTGAAGCGGAGTACATAGCTGCTTCAGAAGCAGCAAATGAAGGAGTCTGGATGAAGGAGTTCATATCCAATCTAGGTGTAATACCTAGTGCATTGGGTCCAATAAAAATCTTTTGTGACAATACTGGAGCAATTGCCTGCGAAGGAATCCAGATTTCACAAGAGAACCAAACACATCAAGAGACGCTTCAACTCCATCCACAATCAAGTCAATGAGGGAGACATAGAGATTTGGTAAATACATACGGATCTGAATGTTGCAGACCCGTTGACTAAGCCTCTTCCACGAGCAAAACATGATCAGCACCAAGACTCCATTGGTGTTAGAATCATTACAATATAATCTAGATTATTGACTCTAGTGCAAGTGGGAGACTGAAGGAAATATTCCCTAGAGGCAATAATAAAGTTGTTATTTATATTTCCTTATATAATGATAAATGTTTATTATTCACACTAGAATTGTATTAACCGGAAACTTGATACATGTGTGAATACATAAGACAAAACAAAGTGTCCCTAGTGTGCCTCTACTTGACTAGCTCGTTAATCAAAGATGGTTAAGTTTCCTGACCATAGACATGTGTTGTCATTTGATGAACATGATCACATCATTAGGAGAATGATGTGATGGACAAGACCCATCCGTTAGCTTAGCATAATGATCGTTAAGTTTTATTGCTATTGCTTTCTTCATGACTTATACATATTCCTCTGACTATGAGATTATGCAACTCCCGAATAACGAAGGAACACCTTGTGTGCTATCAAACGTCACATCATAACTGGGTGATTATAAAGATGCTCTACCGGTGTCTCCGAAGGTGTTTGTTGGGTTGGCATAGATCAAGATTAGGATTTGTCACTCCGAGTATCGAAGAGGTATCTCTGGGCCCTCTCGGTAATGCACATCACTATAAGCCTTGCAAGCAATGTGACTAATGAGTTAGTTACGGGATGATGCATCACAGAACGAGTAAAGAGACTTGCCGGTAACGAGATTGAACTAGGTATGGGGATACCGACGATCGAATCTCGGGCAAGTAACATACCGATAACAAAAGGAATACTGTATGTTGTTATTGTGGTTTGACCGATAAAGATCTTCGTAGAATATGTAGGAACCAATATGAGCATCCAGGTTCCGCTGTTAGTTATTGATCGGAGATGTGTCTCGATCATGTCTACATAGTTCTCGAACCCGTAGGGTCCGCACGCTTAACGTTCAATGACGATTTGTATTATGAGTTATGTGTTTTGGTGACCGAAGATTGTTCGGAGTCCCGAATGAGATCACGGACATGATGAGGAGTCTCGAAATAGTCGAGAGGTAAAGATTGATATATTGGACGAAGGTATTCGGACTACGGAATGGTTCGGGATGTTTCAGATATTTATCGGGGTACCGAGGGGTTACCGGAACCCCCCGGGGAAGTAATGCGCCTTCATGGGTCATAGGGGAGAAAGAGAGGGGAGCCCGCAGGGTGGCGCGCGCCCCCCAAGGGAGTCCGGATTGGACAAGGGGGAGGGGGGCGCTGCCCCCTTCCTCTTTCCCTCTCAACCTCCATCTCCTTCCCTCTTTCCCCTCTGTGAGAAAGGAAAAAGGGGGGGAATCCTACTAGGAGTGGAGTCCTAGTAGGACTCCCCCTGGCGCGCCCCTTGGTGGTCGGCCTCCTGCTCCCCTCCTTTATATACGGGGGCGGGGGGAGGGGGGCACCCCAAAGCACAACAATTATTCTCTTAGCCGTGTGCGGTGCCCCCCTCCACAGTTTACTCCTCCGTTCATAGCGTCATAGTGCTTAGGCGAAGCCCTGCGTGGATCACATCACCATCACTGTCACCACGCCGTCGTGCTGACGAAACTCTGCCTCGACCCTCTGCTGGATCAAGAGTTCGAGAGACGTCATTGAGCTGAACGCGTGCTGAACTCGGAGGTGCTGTATGTTCGGTACTAGATCGGTTGGATTGTGAAGACGTTTGACTACATCAACCGCATTAACCTAACGCTTCCGATTTCGGTCTACGAGGGTGCGTGGACACACTCTCCCCCTCTCGTTGCTATGCATTTCCTAGATAGATCTTGCGTGATCGTAGGAAAATTTTAAAATTGCATGCTATGTTCCCAACACTGGTCCGTTTAGATTTTTCCCATTGTATAAGAGGTGAGGCGAAAACAAACCAGTGGAAGGGGTGAGGGGAGGTGGATGAAAATAAACCGGTGTGATCATGTAACGCCCCGGATCCGATGCGCCAGGTGTCTGCCAGTTATTCGCTGTCGTTGCCATGTCATTTGTTTGCGTGTTGCATTTTGCCATGTCATCATCTGCATTTTTTATCTTGTCATCATGTGCATTGCATTTGCATACGTGTTCGTCTCTTGCGTCCGAGCATTTTCCCCGTTGTCCGTTTTGCAATCCGGCGCTCCTATCTCCTCCGGTGCACCCCTCTTGTTGTCTTTCGTGTGCGGGTGTCAAACTTTCTCGGAATGGACCGAGGCTTGTCAAGTGGCCCTGGTATACCACCCGGAGACCACCGGTCAAGTTTCGTTCCATTTGGAGGTCGTTTGGTACTCCAACGGTTAACCGGGCATCCGCAAAGTCCGTTTGAGTGTCCAGCAAAACCCCCTCCAAACAGTCTCTAAACCCCTCTAAGTCTCCGCCATGCTCTCGGTCGTTCGATCACGATCGCGTGGGCGAAAACCGCTCCCCGTTTGGACTCTCCTAGCTCCCTCTACCTATATATACTCATCTCTCCCGAATTACGAACGCAGATGAACCCTAGCCTCCTTCCCCTCGCGCCGCCGGACGCTTTCTCCTCCCACCGGACATGTCCGCCACCGCCCCCGCGACGAATCCGGGCGCGACACCTGTCCGCTGCCGTCCCACCGCCGCCGCGGCCCGCGGAGCCCATACGGGGCCCGCGCGGGCCCGAGTCGCCGTCGCCGCGCCTGGCTCCCGCTCGCCCCGCTGCCCGAGCTCGGTCCCCGCCGCCGCCGGACTTCGCCCCGCCGCCTTGCGACCTCCGCCGCCGCCCGCGACGGCCCGCGCCTCCGCCGCCCATGGCCGCCGCCCGGCCGCGCCTCTCCCTCCGCCGCCCGTTCCGCCGAGCGCCGCCCGAGCTCCGTCCCTCCGACCTCCGCCGCCGGCGCCTCCCCTCGTCGGAGCGCCGCCCGCCACCTGTCCTCACCCCGCCGCTGGCCGCCGCCTCCGCCGGCGCCAGCCACCGCCCCATCGCCGGATCCGGCCGGTTGGATGAGATCCACCGGTCCGGCGAACCAAACGCGCCCGCGCCCCGTCCCGGTTCCCGCCGTCCCGCGTTGACTTTTCGCGGAGGTGAGTTTTCACGAAGTCCCCAGTTTTTGTTAATATGTGTGCATGTTCAACTGTGTGTAACTTTCTGCATGTAGCTCCGATTCGCGCGTGTAATATGTCAAATTGTTCGTCTCGTGATGTCTTCATTTTGTTCAATTGCACCATGTTCATTAGAGGTCATCTTGATGCCCAAATCTCTGTTGGAAGAGGGCTAGTTGCTGTTATTCTCTGGTTCTTATCAGAACTTGGAGATTTGTCATTTTTGTATCTTTTAACCTGTGCATCCTTTGAGCATGAGCTCTACATGTGTTTTGAAGTATGCCATGCCATCTTTCCAGTGGTGTAGTCCATGTATTTTTGTGATCTCTGTGGTGACTAGCACAAGCATGCAAAGTAGGTCCCGTAATATTTCTGATTTCAGGGACTTGGTGATTTCTCTAAATCCTTGTCTGCTGTAATTTTGTTGCCATGTAAACTTGATGCTACAGAGAGATCCATGCATATTTTGGAGATGTTCAGTAAGGATGTTTTGTAGCTATTGTTGTAATTGATCGATTCCTGTCCTTGTTTGCAATTATGGGGAGCCATAGCATGACTCAAGCTTGCTCTACTTTTGCTATAAAATATTTCTGGCAGATTCTTAACATGATATGCAATTTTGCCAAGCTTATTGTAGTTGTTCCCTTCATGCTATGCTATTGTTCTTGCCATGGTTAGCTTCATATACATGCCATCTTGCTGTAGGTATGCTTGTCTTGCCATGCATTGCTTTGTAGTGAGTGCATCAAGCTCACAAAGAGGCCTTCATATTATTATTTCTGCCATGCTCTGTTTTCTGCTAAGTCTGAAACCTGATAACGAAACTTGCTATGTTTACATGCTTGCCATCATATCTTCTGGTCCTTTTTGGATTATGGTCAGTAAGGGACATTTGTTATATGCTTTGAGTAGATTCATGCCATGCCTTGTTCTGCCATGTTAAGTTCCTGTAGCATGTTGATATCATGCTCTGAACATTGCTACCTGATGTTATTTCTGTCATGTCCAGTAATTTCACCAAGTCTGTGAACCTGTTATTATTTTGTAATCTTGCCATGTCCTTTTGAGCATGTTCTAGTGATTTCTGGAGATAGCTCAGTGTTCATGTTTTGTTGTGCTTTACCTGCACATCATGTCCATGCCTTTTGTTCTCATGTTGAGCTGCTGTAGCATATTGTTTTGATGATTGCTATATGCCTAGTTGCTGTTTTGGTCAGATTGTTGCTATGTCTTGTTTGGAGTGTATGTGTTGCACCGTTGCTCCGTTTTGAGCATGCTCTATATGAAACTTGCTTAGTTTTGCATGTAGTTTCATATTATCATATTGCATCCTTGTGTTGAGGTGTTTGCTTGATGTTGTATGCATTTTGCATCAATGCCATGCTTATCTTGTTTTGCTCATATCTTCTAGACCATAGCTCCGAATCGAATGAACTTTAGATGTAACTTGACTAGAATTTCGTGTAGATCATCATGGTGCTCTCTAAATTGCTGTTTAACAACTTCAACTTAATGCTTATTCAGTTCTGGACCAATTTCGAAATATGCATATGAGGACTTACCGGAATTGTTATATGTTGTTTCCGGCCTCATTTAAACTTGCCTTGATGTGTTGTTCTCGTATGCATCATCTCTTGTCATGAGTAGCCTCATATTGCCTTGTCATGCATCATTCTTGATTGAGCATCATGCCTTGTTCATGTGTGGTGTGTTTACCTTGTTGTGTGCTTCTTCTCGATAGTTCCCGTGTCGTTGCGTTCGTGAGGATTCGTTCGTCTTCATGGCTTCATCTTCTTCATGGATTCGTTCTTCTTCCTAGCGGGATTTCAGGCAAGATGACCGTCACCTTGGATCTCATTACTATCATTGCTATGCTAGTTGCTTCGTTCTATCGCTATGCTGCGCTACCTATTCTCTTGCTCTTCAAGCCTCCCAAATTGCCATGAACCTCTAACCTTTGTCACCCTTCCTAGCAAACCATTGTTTGGCTATGTTACCGCTTTGCTCAGCCCCTCTTATAGCGTTGCTAGCTGCAGGTGAAGATGAAGATTGCTCCATGTTGGATTATGTTTATGTTGGGTTATCACAATATCTCTTATATTATTAATGCATCTATATACTTGGTAAAGGGTGGAAGGCTCGGCCTTATGCCTGGTGTTTTGTTCCACTCTTGCCGCCCTAGTTTCCGTCATACCGGTGTTATGTTCCCGGATTTTGCGTTCCTTACACGGTTGGGTGATTTATGGGACCCCCTTGACAGTTCGCTTTGAATAAAACTCTTCCAGCAAGGCCCAACCTTGGTTTTACCATTTGCCTAGCCTATTTCTTTTCCCTTGGGAGTCGCTCTCTCGAGGGTCATCTTTATTTAGCCCCCCCCCCCCCCGGGCCAATGCTTGTCTAAGTGTTGGTCCGAACTAGAGCCCCTTGCAGCGCCACCTCGGGGAAACTTGAGGTATGGTTTTAGTTGTACGGATTGCTCATCCGGTGTTGCCCTGAGAACGAGATATGTGCAGCTCCTATCGGGATGTCGGCGCATCGGGCGGCTTTGCTGGTTTTGTTTTACCATTGTCGAAATGTCTTGTAACCGGGATTCCGAGACTGATCGGGTCTTCCCGGGAGAAGGAATATCCTTCGTTGACCGTGAGAGCTTATCATGGGCTAAGTTGGGACACCCCTGCAGGGTATTATCTTTCGGAAGCCGTGCCCGCGGTTATGTGGCAGATGGGAATTTGTTACTATCCGGTAGTAGATAACTTGACACTTGACCTTAATTAAAACGCATCAACCGCGTGTGTAGCCGTGATGGTCTCTTCTCGGCGGAGTCCGGGAAGTGAACACGGTTTCTGTGTTATGTTTGACGTAAGTAGGAGTTCAGGATCACTTCTTGATCATTGCTAGTTTCACGGCCGTTCCATTGCTTCTCTTCTCGCTCTTATGTGCGTAAGTTAGCCACCATACATTGCTTAGCCGCTGCTGCAACCTCACCACCTTATCCTCTCCTTTCCCTTTAAGCTTTGCTAGTCTTGATACCCATGATAATGGGATTGCTGAGTCCTCGTGGCTCACAGATTACTACACCACCAGTTGCAGGTACAGGTTTTGCGATGATCATGACGCGAGAGCGATGTTTGCTTGTTTGGAGTTCTTCTTCTGCTTCTTCTTCGATCAAGGGATAGGTTCCAGGTCGGCAGCCTGGGCTAGCAGGGTGGATGTCGTTTGAGTTTCTGTTTATGTTTCATCCGTAGTCGGATGTTGATCTTATGTATTGATGTATTCTTGCGGCATTTGTATGCCTTGTATGTATCCCCAAATATTATGTATTGTCGATGTAATGATATCCACCTTGCAAAAGCGTCTTCAAGATGCGCTTCTATCCTTGGTAGGTCCTTCGTGTTCCTTTAGGATAGGGTTGCATCTTGGGCGTGACAGATCATTATCGGCATAATTCATTGTCTAAGCTGAATAAGCACATGAATTGGAAAAAGAAATAGCTAGCCGCAACTTGTAGAAACCAGTTCTACCAAGAAAATCCTTTCCACGCGAATATTGACAGTAGCCCAATATTGACAGTTGTCCATTTTTGTCACCATCAGCACACACACATCTAAATTCCTTCTTGTTTAAGCTTTTCAATACATTCTAGTACCTTTATATAAATGCATGCACATGTGCGAAACGAAATATAAATATTTAATATTTATTAGCTTGCATTTGAATAAAATGAAGTAGAGTAGAAAACGTAACCTTCTCATAAAAAGCATACCAATTTCTGGAGCCTGTCTTAGTAGCACCAAAAGTAAGTCACGCTCAATACCGTCAGCAGCCTCCTAAATATTTTTCATCTCTGTCAGCATTTCCAGGTGGTTTGACAGTCCAACTCAAAAAAGAAGGTTTGACAGTGCAGAAGTACTAGTCAAAATTGACATACTCTCTGTCATCCAAGACACATACAAGAAGCAATGTTCTCGGACCCAGAATCAGAATACTCGTTAATCTGCCTTTTAGTCTCTTCTTCAAATTATCTTCCAGGTGGTACAAAAGGAGAAAATAGACTTTCAGTTAGTCTCTTCCTCAAATTCTCTTCCAGCTGTTGCACATGGAGAAGACAGATAAGGAGGCATGGGCGGTACAAAAGTTTCGAATCATAGAAGACAGTTGAATCATCTAGCCAAAGATACCGCCGACTAACCGTTTCTTCAAACATCTTAAGGCCATAATCAGGTATCCCAAAAAGAAGAACAAATAAAAGATTTGAGATAGATGGTGGGTCCAAAGCATTTTGCATCACGTAAATATCATGGCCAAAATGACTAAGAACAGAGGTAGCGGAGGGAGATTTGTATTACCAAAGTTCCCGATTAAATTTTGCACCAACTTATGCAATCATTGTATGATTCGTATGAACTCACACCAACCTTTTCATTCAAAATAAAAGCATATCGTGAACATGAACCGGAAGAATCAAAATATCTGCCTAGGTAGGCACTCCACTGATACGTGTGAGTCGTCAGGCAGCAGAGGAACGTGGCTGCTCCAGTATGTCAACGTGTGTACATGTGCACATGCTAGCCAAGGAGGTCGAAATTCCCCATGCCGGGGAGGGCGAGGTAGCCGTCTCCTGCATGTCAGAATCCAAATGAGAGCAATGGAAGAGGAATTGCGTGGGATTGGGTGCTGAACATCGCCTGATTCAGGATTTTGACGTGCTCACAAAAATTGATTCACCCAGGCCAGGACTCTCGGCTTGGGAGCGACCGAGGCCGAGGCGACCACAAAAATTGAACGCCCGAGCGAGCGAGATCGACTGCGGCCTGCGCCCATTACAGGTAATTGGCACTCCGCGAAGGGTGGCTTTGAGCCAAGTATCATGTCAAAATCTAACTCTGGAAGCCATCCCTGACTATGAAATAGCTAAATTCAAAAAATATTTCTTTCATCAGCCCAACCCAAACATGGGAGTCCCTTTGTTTCCGGGGGGTTGAGAGATCCTGCATACCCAAACCACCCTGACTTTTGAGGCAACACCAGACACTTCACTTAACAACGCTGTATTCTTTTTAGTCTTGCTGTCAATTTGTCACTGAAGCATGGATACTTAATTATTGATCTGCAGAGGTTTTTCCAGAATCAAGAAAAAATATCTTAGATTACTATAGTTTTATCTTTGTTAGGCTAATCAACGGCAGAACTGCTTGGGACGTGCAAGTGACGCATACGTGGTGGAGGGGTTAGGAGCCATGTAGGACCCGGCCCCACATGTCATCCGCTGTACTGCACCGTACAGTACTGCAGAGGATCTCAACCCGTGATGGAGGATGCCGCCGGAGTGGTTGATGCATACAGTATCTTCACAGTTCTATATGTTTTTCCGTGGCTGATGACATGGCTGGTGAACTTCACGGCTACTATTTCATTTGACTACGTCACCAAAATGTGCTGCAAATTTTGCTCCTTTTTTTTTCCTTTCAAGTTCGCAAATTTTGCTCCTTCTGCAGCTTTCCTTTGTACGGTCCTAGGATTTTGTTTTTTCTCGTCGAGACTGAATTTGTCCGTTTGTTCGATACAATTCCGGATAAAAATTCCTTTGTTCCAGATGTGCTCGCTTTATGCGTTCGATTCACCTGTAAAGTCGTCAGTGGGGCAGACCAACACATCACATGTACAAGTTCAGACGAGAATATATATGTATTGTTAGAAAGAAATCAACTTCTTCATTAAAGAAAAATTATGTCAACCTGCCTGACCTGCTCCAGTTGGTCAACTCAGCGTCCCCTCTAACGACATTCGCCACCTACCCGGCCTTCTTCATGTCTTCAAAAGGCATCTTCAGATGTTCAGACTTTGGAGGATCTTCTCTAGTTTCACATGGTAATGCAATTTCTATAGTAGAGGGAGGGAAGCTTTTTTGGCAATTCCTATTTGGCGCCCGTTTGGAGCAACCCCGTGGCTGGACCGGCCTCGTTTTTTTCTGTGTTTTTAATCTGACAAAAAATGCGCGCTGGTTGTGATTTAAACCAGCAACCTACCTCGTCAAGGTAGGCTGGTGTAACCACCCCGTCACCCAGCAAGATCTGGTACGTTACAACCTTTTCCTTGTTTTATTTATTCTTCCTTTTTTCCTTTTTCGTTTCATGCTTTCTGTTTTTTCTTCTTTTTCTTCCTGGTTCGATGAGTTGTTTGTAAATACATGAACCCTTTCTTCAAGTAATTAAACTATTTTTGAAATTCAATGAACTTTTCCAGATTGAACGAACTTTTTTCAAAATGAGTGATTTTTTCAAATTTGATAAACTTTTTCAAACTAGATGATTTTTTTAAAAAATACAATGAACTTTTTTACAATTCTGTTGAACATTTTTCAAAATCAATGTTGTTTGAAATTCGATGAAGTTTTTTAAAATTCAATGAATTTTATTTTCAAACCCACGAACATTTTCATTTCGATGAACATTTTTCATTTTGGATGAACTTTTTCCAAAATCCATGAACATTTTTCATTTTTGATGAACTGTTTTAAAATCCATGATCATTTTTGAAATCACGATTTTTTTTCATTTTTTATGAATTTTTTGTTATGTTTTTCAAATGCGATCGAGCAAACCCAGAGAAAATAAAATGCGATTGAATCTTGCATGGGCCTCACAGCAGTCAACACAAGTAGCTAGCCACTATATTTCCTAAGATTTCGTGTCACAAAAGGTAGCCTGGCATATATGAACTATAAGCCGCGAGAAAGACCGTGTTTGACAAAAAAAATTCAAACGTGACTTCCCTTTTGCAAAAATAAAATATTTTTTGAAACACAATCATTTTATAATTTGTGGACGAAAAATTTAAAACTAGAACATTGTATGAAAACACGAACATTTTTTGGAATAAAAAAGGAACAATGAAATTGCGAACAATTTTTAAAAAAATGTGAACACTTCAAAATTTGTGAAAAAATATTTTAAAATTAGAACATTTTAGGAATTTAGAACAATTTTTTTAAAAAGAACAAATTAGTTGAAAACCAGAACAATTTTCGTATTTGCGAACAATTTTTTCGAAAAGAGAACATAATTGAAAACCTGAACATTTTTCTATAAATCCATACTTTTTCAAAAGCAAACACTTTGTGAAAACACGAACATTTTTTGAAATTGGTGAACAATTTTGTAAAAATAGGAACATTTTTTTAACACCCGAACATTTTATGAAACTTGTGAAAATTTTGAACAAAAGCATTCGCAAACATTGTATTAAAAAATAATATTTTTTTAAAATCACGTTTTTTTTGTATTTATGAACAATTTTTTGAAAACGACCATTTTTCAATTTCGAACATTTTATAAAAGCAATATCATTTTTCGAAATGAAAGAAAAAATTTCGAACTTGAACTTAGTTTAAAAAGATAAAGTAACCTTGAAAAGCAAAAAAAGAGAAAAGGAACATAAAACGAAAAAAGGAAAAGAAAAAAAGGAAAGGAAACAGAAACAGAAAAAAAACCAGAAAACCGGTAATAGAGAAAAACCCGGTTCAGGGAACCTTCTAGAAGGTTCCCAAAACCGGCTGGGTACTGCGCTGTCTTTCTACGCAAAAACTGGCCTGGCCCATGGCTTCGCTGCTTGGTCGCTCCCTGTCCGAAGCGCCGGCAGTTTGACGCAGAGAGCATCAAATAGAATATTCCGCTCCTTGCGTCAAGTACTCAAGTTGTCGCTGCTACCTAGCGCTCAAGATGGGCTGGCAATTACGAGATAGCGCACGCGTTACAGTTTCCGGTTTTGGGAACACCTTCTGGAAGGTTACTGACCAGTTTTGGGAACCTTCTAGAAGGTTCTTGAATCGTTTTTTTACTGGGTTTTCTGTTTCTTTTTGTTTATTCGTTTTTCTGTCTTTTTATTTAATTTTTCAATTCCTTTTTCTTCTTGTTTTATTTTATTTTTGTTCTTCAGAATTTCAAATTCTTTCCTAAAATTCGAAATTTTTTCATAAGTTCAAAAGATGTTCTTGTTCTTAATATTTGTTCACATATTCAAAAAATGTTCTTAATTTCTAAACAATGTTCGCATATTATAAAAAATGTTCACTTTTCAAATACAAATCCAAACATTGAAAAATGTTCAACTTTTCAAAATTGTGTTTGGGAGCTTCAAAAAATCTGCTATTTTCAAAATTTGTTCGCCAATTTCTAAAAGAAATATTCACGTTTTCAAATTTTGTTCCGAGTTTTAAAAAATGTTTCCATTCAAATAATTGTTTGCAAATTCCAAATAATATCCGTGTTTCAATTTTTGTTCGGGAGTTTCAAAAAATGTATGCAAGTTTAAAACTGTTCATGTTTTCAAGTATTGTTCGGGAGTTCCAAAAATTGTTCGCATATCCATTTCTTTTGGAATTTGAAAATTGTTCCGGTTTTCCAAAAAAAGTTCATGTTTTCTACATTTGGGGGATTTTAAAAAATTGTTTGCATTTTTCAAAAGTTTTAAGTTATTTCAAATTTTATTCACAATTTCTAAAAGCGTTCGCTGTTTCATACAACCTTCACGTTATTGTTTTTCTCAAAATAACGTTTTGCATATAGAAATTTAAAAACGTTCGGATGTGCGCTCTTTCTGGTTCTTAAAATTTTGCGATGCGTGATAAACGAGGTAACTCTGTCGGTCAATTTTCAAGCTGTACTTCTTTGAAGCGCCTGGTCTCAGTTTCGAACCCTGCTTGGCGTAGTCTTTTTTTTCGAGCGCTCCATTTCACATTGTCCCTAGCCACATGGGCCGGCCTAGTCGGAAGACCGCATGTGCGTGCGGTTGACATTCTGCCGCAGAGAGTGGCAGATAGAACCTCCCCTCAACCTGGGGGGCGCCGGAATAGAATGTGGGCCTTCGACAACCCAGTTACAGAGAGAAACACGAGGTCGTTCTGCAGAGCAGCGGCCCGTGAGACGTTGTTTGCAGCACGTGAGCGACTTGGGACGACCAGAGCTGATATGGATTGTACGTTTGAGTGATCCGACGGCCGAGAGTGTCAAGGCGCTGTGGGTGCTCGTTGCTAGCTGAATTATACTTTTTTTAATACCAATGCACCCTTCAAAAAAAAGTTCATACTTTAAACTAGTGCACGCGCTTCAACCCTCCTAAGTTCGCTGAAGCGAATTAAATTTTCAGAAGTGAGATCATTTTAGAAATTTAGTTCATTTCATTGACCTAAAAAGGGTCGAGGGATCCCTATCATAGTATAACAGAGTATTTTTTTCACCCAATTACTCCTCTTTTCCGGCGGTTGTGCTTTTTCCATGAGAAGTTTGCACGACGTGCGTATATTTGGTAGAAAACGGGACATGCTTTTTCCATGCCGTTTCCCCCCTCCATTTCTTGTTGTAGGATGCCGGTGGGTGCTGTTCGGCCTTCACACTTGATGGGCGTCAGAACACAAATCTTCAGATGCTTGGTTGGTCCAACTGCGCTTTGGTCTTTCGTGCAGGCCAGAAACCATTTCCTAAAGCAGACGCAAGTCATTCTGCGTACCTGCAGTAGCAATGACATGCTTTCTTATTGTCTTCTCTTTTTGAGCTTCAATTGTTGCAGCGATCTGGTAAATTGGTGCACCCACCTTCCCATACATCATGACATAACACGGAGGATGTAGCTTCTGAATAGAGTTCACAAAGGACACCGTGCCATGTCACCAGAATACATAGAGGGGGGGGGGGGGGGGGGGGGTCGACTGCAGACGAGTTCAATTGTTGCGGGGGCATTTTACTCCTTGGGACTTTCATCTGTCCTCAGAAATGGTGCCACCCCCAAAGCTGAAAGATTAGCATCATTCTGTTCACAATCTCTACACTAGTTTCCCCTTTCTTGATCTGAACCATTTCCAACACATAGGCACTACTCAGAACTTTTGTCGACAGAAAGGCACTCCTCACAACTTAACTTCCTTGCCCTTGATACTAGCATCAGCGTTAGAGTCTAGTACTCCTGCCATCTGTGTCAGT
Source organism: Triticum aestivum (assembly GCF_018294505.1). NCBI lineage: Eukaryota > Viridiplantae > Streptophyta > Magnoliopsida > Poales > Poaceae > Triticum > Triticum aestivum. The sequence continues at coordinate 587,525,189 of NC_057802.1, read as the reverse complement.
GTGGGAAGCAAGATTCTCTTGAACAGCAGGAGCAGCAGGAGGAACACTTGGACCAGGCAAAGGATCAGCATCAGTACTAGTACTAGCAGGGTTCAGCAAAAGTTACTAGCAATAACACGTCCATCTCCCATAGGCCCACCCATTTCGAACACCGACTCAACATCAATCTGGATTTCAAAGATAAAAGGACTGCTGACAGTCTCTGTAGTTTGAGGCACCAGGGAAACGTTAGGTCTCTCACACAAACTCTAGCTCTAGCCAATGCCAAAATTTCTCCAAAATCTCCATGTCCACCTCCTGAACAACACCCAGGCTAGAAGATGCTGCCTCGCACTCTCTTGTGGTGGAACAACTCTTGGGGAATGCCAGATAGACTGGTGTTTTGTGTTGGCTCTAGGCTCTAGCAGCGAATGTGCAGTGTGCAACTCAACATGGGTGTCAGTTCCTCTGGCTCTGATGTTGAATTCAGAGAAGATCTGCTTCTCTTCTACCTTCTCAATGTTTTGGAATTTCATCAGGAATCTGTCCTCAACAATGGCCTTAGCACTCCATTACAAATTCACCACACCCCAATGCTGAAATACAAGCAAAAAACTATTCCAAACTGTGTCCACTAGCTTTCCATCCGTTGATCTGAAGAACCATTTGCCAACACATTGACAGCATTACTCTGATTCACTTTCTTCACACACTGAGCGAGCAAGTAAGCAGCCGAGTCCCTTTGCAGCAAAATCTACAGCCTTCAGAACAGGCTTCGGTTTTACTCCCTCCGTAACATAATGTAAGATGCTTTTTGACACTGCCATGGACTCTAAAATCGTCTTATAAAAAGTTGAAGAGGGAGTATTTGTCAAACCACAACACTCGGTGGTATAAGTGGCTTTCCCACATACTCCCTCCGTTCCGATTTACTCGTCGTGGACTATTTGTCAAACCACAACACTCGGTGGTATAAGTGGCTTTCCCACATACTCCCTCCGTTCACCACGACGAGTAAATCGGAACGGAGGGAGTATGTGGGAAAGCCACTTATACCACCGAGTGTTGTGGTTTGACAAATACTCCCTCTTCAACTTTTTATAAGACGATAACAGTCTTGCAATCTTTAGCCGAATGAGATGGATCATTGCATTGCTGACATAACACAGCCTTCACTAGGCTCTTCGTCTTCTCTGCCGCTGGATTAGATGCATGTTCATTAGGCGATGCGATTCCCTTTGCCATCCTCCACTGGGTCAGTCCCATGTGGCCGAACTACCACTCTGGCTGCATGCAATCAGGCTACTTCCCTTGCCCAGTGACTAGTGGAATCGAGATCTGTCGTCATTCGTTCTCCTGGCAAACCTTGATTCTGGGCCCGTCACAAACAAACTAGGGAGTAGAGAACCAAGCTTGACCACGAACCCAACTCGCTGGATATGCTAGTGGGTCAGCTCTTGCATGAACACACTGCCACCCCCTACCACACGAAGGTGGGTGAAGAGAGAATTGGGTAGGTAATTTGCAAAGTGAAGCTAACATGGAGTACACAAACGACATGCCATGAATAAAAGAAGGATGTCCGATTCCTCCAGCGAATCAAATGTGCTTAAAGACATGCCAATAACAAACATGTTTAGAAAGAAAAGGGGAATATTAAAGAGAAAAGTATGTTTTTGGTCCCTCAAGTTCCCAAAAAGTACAGACTTGGTCCCTCAAGATTTTTTTGTATACATTTGGCCCCTCAAGTCTCAAAACCGGACAAGTTTGGTCCTAAACCAGATTTTGACCTCGTTGACCGGGTTTGACCGCCACAAAACCGCCCGATGAACAGTAAATTCGAGTTAAAAAATACTTCAAAAAAAGCTGAAATTTTTTGGGGTCCAATATGCTTACATGCGCAAGGTGTCCAATATGCTTATATGCTTACATGCGTAAGCATATTGGACCGCAAAAAATTTCAGATTTTTTTGAAGTTTTTTTAAAAACTCGAATTTACTGTTCATCAGGCGGTTTTCTGGCGGTCAAACCCGGTCAACGGGGTCAAAATCTGGTTTAGGACCAAACTTGTCCGGTTTTGAGACTTGAGGGACCAAATGTATACCAAAAAATATTAAGGGACCAAGTCTGTACTTTTTGGAAACTTGAGGGACCAAAAACATACTTTTCTCAATATTAAATGCATGGATCACTATTCTTTAGTCCATTTGCCGTTTCGAATTGAATCAACCCAATCAGATTCACAAGAATATCACAGTTCTTTAGCCTTCTTCAACCATCTTGATTTACTCCAGTGGCTCGCATTAACCTTTTGGTTTTCGTTCATTTGCTCAAACCACCTTCTCGGGGCCTTATGTCTGCCAGCACTAATCCTTTCTCATGCCCAATCGCTATGCTGCATCAGTTAACGCATCATGCATTATACATTGGAGGCAACAAGGCCAAAAAAAAAAAAAAAGTATGACTTTGTGTATGCAAACACTAAGGCCTCACTAAGGCCTCCTTTGGTTTACAGGAATTTTGTTGGAAAAATTCCTTTGGACCCTTTGGTTTCTAGGAACGAATTCCTATTCCTATGTAGGATAAGAATCGGTCCTCACATTTCAAATAAAAAAACCATTAGCCTAGACTCAGATGAAAAAATTCCTATCCTATGCATCAAATGACATCTCTTTCCCTATAGGAATTGAGATACATGTCATTACTACGATTTTTCTATAACTATGATATTTCTATCCTATGAACCAAAAGAGGCCTGGACTATTTCGTACTGAAAAGTGCATGCCTTGAATGCCACAACAATAAACGCAATTAGGATGAGCAAACTCCATACTGTCAAAATTGGTATATTTGCATTGTAATTTCTTATCATTTGCTTTTCAAGGATGAGCACGGGCAGGAAGCGTATATTTTTCTATTAATCAGATATAAAATATAGCAAGGCACTTTTCACTATATACCTCGTTGACCCCTTCAAACATGCTATAGAATTCACTTTTCCGAGTTTAAACTTCAGCACACGCACAAGCTTGGGAAAAAAATGACGATCATAATTAACACTTGTACATAAAAATGGTGAGGATTAACCATAAAGATGGTTCAACATCACAAAAATGCCCAACCAACCATTTTTCAGAAATCTCATGGGAGACATGTTAGTGGTAGAATGAATCTGTATGCAATCAACTTTTAAAGCATTGTGACGAATTACACTTTGCATTAAGCTTACTAGCATGTAGCTACGTTAATATTCATGAGTGAATAAGCCGATGTGCATCAGCGCAACTGTTTTTAATTACCTGAAGGTAGGCAATCTAATTGACCCATCCCATTATTTTATGGGACGTGCTACGCGTCCGCCGGCTGATCTTTTCTATAAGATCGGCCGGCTCGCAGGCCGTTAGATCTGACACATCAGCGTCTTCTATCATTGCAACATAGGTCTTGTTGTAGAAAATTTCTGGAACGGTGATCTTGTTGCAGAATTTTTTGCAATTGAGGTTTTGTTGTACTTTCTTTTTGCAACAAAGGCTTTGTTGCAGAATTTTTTTGTCTTCACTTTTTTGTAACATAGCTGATGTTGCGGGAGAAACTTCTGCAACATTGGTGATGTTGCAGAAGTTGCAAAATAAATCGTCAACGGCGAGGGGCACTTCACGTGGGACATGTGTTGTGCGAGCAAGGCGGCAGAGGGAGGCAAGAAATCAGCAGGTCGAGGGGAATTATTTCCCGGCTGCTCCGCATCGGCCGACGGATCTTTTTAAAAGATCCACCGCCTCGCGAGCCGGCGAATCTGCGAGTGGCTGAACGTCTTTCACTACTTCGCAACAGAGATCTTTGTCGCGGAAACACTTGTAATAGAGATTGTCTGATGGATTTTCTTTTGCAACATGGGTTGTGTTGCGGATTTTTTTTGCAACATAGGTCGTGTTGCGGAACTTATTTTTCCGGTCTTCACTTTTTTTCTGCAACAGAGGTATTGTTGCAGAAAACTTTGCAACTGAGATGATGTCGTAGTTTTTTCCTTTGTCTTCTCCTTTATATTATGTTATAGAAGAAAATTTTGCAACATGACTTATGTTGCCGAAATCTCCCTTGCAACAGATCGGATGTTGCAAAAAAAAAAACCATTGTCGTTCGCCACGAGCTCCTGCCGGGCGGTGGTGAGGGCGAGCAGCGCCACCCGTTCCCGCCATCGCGACGTCGTCAACGAGCGCCAGAGGTCCGACCAGCTTGCCTCATCACCATCCTCCTCACCGCCGAGATGTATGCCTGTATGCGGGAGAGAGAGGTTGGAAAGAGATAATATGAGGGAGAGAGACGTGGGTGGTCCAATGGGCCACGTGTCAAGCGAGGGAGCGGCGGATGCGGCCGTGAAATCAGCCGGATGATGGGGATCTTTTCCCTTATTTTATTGTAGGAATACAGAATTTAAGGAGAGGTTTATAAGGGCGAGGCCGGTCAGCTGGAAGCCAGTTCACTTCACTCGCTCATTCCAGTATCTACCATACTTCCGCTAAAAAGTAGTATCTCCTATTCTTGCTTGCTCTAGCACTCCTCTCCAACCTAACCCTAGCTTGATCATGGCGAGTGTTGGGGAGAGAGGGAAAGCTGCGGCTGGCGACGAGCAAGAAATCAGGGGTCTAACCCCAACGGCGGTGGTCCGAGAGGGTGCACCACTGTGACGTTGATGAGGAGTCCCCGGAGGTTTGCCAGGCCGTGTTATGGCTCTCTTATCTGAACTTAACTGTTGATGTCAAGCTACTGCAAATGCAAATTATACCCTGCAGTCACGGGTTTCGCTTACTCCCACTAGGCTTAGTTTTCCTGTATTTGCATTCATCTGACACAGGGCATGAGCCTACTGTATGCAGGAATGATCGGATTTGACTTATTTTTGTTGAAAACAAACTGGTATGATTGAGATCATGCTACTGTCATGAGCGACCTATCTTGTTATATATAGACACACACGGTGGTGCTATTCTATGCGAGCGTGCATAATTGTGTATCGTGCGCTCCGCCGGGTGCTAATTAGGCGGGCGGGTCGCGGGCTGAGAAGCCTGACGTCTACCACCTCTAATTGGGTCGAGGGTAACGGCCTTTGTAAAAAAAAAGTAACGCATTTAATCTTTTTACCATGTGTCGCCCGTGTACCGTGATTCTGCTGTCACTATTTATTAGCAGCAATGAGGATCTAGAGATGATAATGGACGCGATTCTAGAGACGGTAATAGACGCGCTGCAGTCATTATTTATTGGCAGTAACGGGATGGTAGGGATGGTAATGGATGAAGATTGTTTAGGAGGCAATGATTCTTACATGGTTTTTGTGTAAATGTAATAAAACTTTGCTAACAACTACTCCCTCCGTTCCTAAATACTTGTCTTTCTAGACATTTCAAATGATTATCACATACGGATGTATGTAGACATATTTTAGAGTGTAGATTCACTCATTTTACTCCGTATGTAGTCACTTGTTGAAATGCCTAGAAAGACAAGTATTTAGAAACGGGGGGAGTAGTAACGAATTCCCAACGGAGTCGATGATAATAGACGGTAACGAAAAAATGATTATCAATTAGGCGCACAAGTAGTAAATGAATTACTACACTATGATGCAGTAGATGGTAAAAAAAAATAATGACCAACCGGGCGTAAAGGTAGTAGCGAATTACTACACTATGATGGAGTCGATGGTAATGAAAAAATAATTATCCACCAAGTGCAGAAGTAGTAACTAATTACTACGCTATAATGGAGCCGATGGTAATAGATGGTAGTGAAAAGATAATTACCAACGAGGCGCACAAGTAGTAACGAATTACGGCATTATGATGGAGTCGATGGTAATGAAAATAATTACTAATGAGACCCATGGTAAACCTAGTAAAACCAGGCCTATATGTAGCATGGTGATAGTAACTCGTTTCTAGTGTTTTTCCGCAGAGGAACGCGTGCCTGTTTAAGAGTGCGCACACGCCGCTGATCGTAAGGTCGTTACGGTAGATTCTAGTGCGCGCTTAGGATAACTAGAGCGTCGCACGCTTAGTTTAGCACGCCTATATATATATATATATATATATATATATATATATATATATATATATATATATAATATGATATGTGTAATAATTGAATGACTATTCATGTAAACAAGTCTAATAAGTAATAAATAAGTTTAGAACTCCGTCAGCATCAAAGAACTGCAAGCCTTGAAACAACTATGACAACTGGCATAACAAGGAAAAACCTCAGAATTAAACATAATGAAAGCTACACACTACTATATTTGCAGTCTAGTTCATTTTCATTTGCACTTGCAAGATTATGCAGTTGTAGCAAAAGAATTTTCTAATAACCAAATATGAGTATGGAAGACAGGGTACTTTTGATCATATACCTTGTTGATCTCCTCAAACTTGCTATAACATGCACTTCTCCGAGGTCGGGGTTGATCTCATGTCTGGAAGAATGTGTTGCACATTGTTAGCACTTATAAATCTGCAGTAGACTTTACCTTAAAGATTGTCAAATACCAAAAAATGTCAACTAGTAAAATATTCCGCAAACTATACTGAATTTATTATCCTCGCTCTAAGGAATAATAATGTATTTATTTACTGAAAAGAATACATTGCTGGGATTGGGTCTGGTGTGTTCTGCTATTGGGTTAGAGCTCTAACTCTTAAGTATTGGTCCAACAATTACTTTGATATAAAAGTTGAACAAATTTTACATTAGTCCATGTTTAACCGGTATGGGCCCAAGCCCATCTTAGTATGTCTCTTCGGGCCCAAGCCCGTGTGGAGGGTTGACCTATAAGAACTGCATCGTGTCCACCCGTGCCCCTGACCCGCCACACAAGAGAGAGCTGTGAACGTCTCTCCCCTCGACCCAACATGGTATCAGAGGCCTGGGACGGCGGGGCCTGAGGTGACAATGGCGATAGCCGGCGAGGTGTCGGGGCGGATCTGAGCGAGCATCAAGCATGCACAGGTTACGCGGGCGACGGCTGAGGCTGGTTCCTTGCTGCCCCGAACCTCTTCTCCCTCTCTGTTCTGCTGTGTTTCTTGAGGAGGAAGAAGGGCAGATCCATCTGGAGCGGTTGTTGCTGCTGTATGCCCAAGGAGAAGGTCGCAGCAGCTGCTGCTGAGGGGGAGAAAGAATAGGAGTGTGCTATTGCTGTGGAGCCGCTGCTATTGCTAGAGGTTTTGTGTTGATGTGTGCTCGGCTGACTATTTCTGCTTGCTGCTGTAGAGGAGGTGTTGTTGTGTTCTGCGGCTGCTGCTGAAAGAGAGGAGAGTTGTATGCTGTTGCTGCCTAAGATGGGTGAACAACAAGGCCTTGCTGAAGTTTTTGAGAAGCTCGCCAAGATCCTCACAGAGTCGAACACTGGGGCCATCACTCCTCGGCAGGAAGTGGCTTAGAAGATTGAACTATCGCCCATGGACATGAAGCTAGATGGGCCCAAAAATTATCTGAGCAGGTCCCGGAGGTCATTGCTGGCTGTGGAGTAGAAGAAGTTTGATGGACACTTGTTGGGTGCTATTGAGGAAGCGCGAGACAAGACTACATCGGAGGAAAATATGTGGTAGGTCATAAACTCTGTGCTCATTGGCTGGTTGTTGAACACAATGGTGCCCTTCATTGTATGCTCTATGGATGGGCTATCCACATCCGCTGCGATATGGACAACTCTGTGCACCCTGTACTCAAGCAAGGGCAATGTCATGCTAATTGCTCAGATTGAGGGAAAGACCAGTCTATTGCGCCAAGGTGACGTCATGACAGTGATGGCATATGTGGCAAAGTTGCAAACTTTGTGGGCAGAGAAAGATAAATGCGATCCTCTGAAACTCTATGATGCGGCTTCCATCTAGTCAGGGAACAAGTGGATTGCACGCAGGCGTGTGCCAAAACTGTTGGAGGGGCTCCAAGGTTTCTTTCATGGCAGGGGCATCCCTGTTACACCAACCTTTTCTGCCTACTATTGATGTGGCTATTGCAGCAACATCTCAAGAGGAGGTGCGGCTATCTCTAGAGCATGCATACATGAAGGTTGTGCCGACTTCAACATTTGCAGTCACTAAGTGCACAAAGTGGACAGATCCCAACAGAGACCCCAACAACTATCATATTTGTAGGTAGGTAGGTCTCTCAAGCTGGGACTGTCCAACTCATGGCAGAGACAGGGGATACAACAGAGGGGGGACTGGCAAAGGTAGGGGATACAACATAGGGGGGACTGCCAGAGGCAGGAGTGCCAGAGGTAGAGGTAGATACCCAGGGACCTCACGGGGTCAGGCTCCTAGGGATAGAGGTGGCTACTCTGGAAAACCAAGGGGTGACAGAGCTCACATGGCAGTTCCAGGAGACACTGGGACGTCAAAAGGTAAAGATGTAGATGATATTGACTATGGAGAGTTCTACTCACTAGGCCTCCACTGATGAAGGTAACCCGGACAAGGCATCTCTTACTACTAATGAGAGTGCTCCGGAGTGAGTTCTTAACTTTGGAGCATCTAAGCATGTTGCTAGTAAATCATGTGCGTTCGTGTCTTATAGTAAGCATCCTTCTTCTCACACAACACTATACAAACTGTTGATGGCACAAAACAGCTTGTCATGGGAGTTGGCACAGTAAAGTGCACTCCGACCATCTCCCTATCCTCAGTTTTACATGTGACAAGTTTTCCTTCAATTTGATCTCTTTTAGTTTCAGTGCTCTAATTGATCAAACAGAAATTCGGTTGTGTGACCCATGAGCGACGGACAAGGCAAACACTTGGAACTGGCACTAGGCGTGAGGGCTTTGGTACATGGACCAGGAGGTGCAACCGGACTTGGTGTGTGCTGTGATCATGGAGAACAAGGAAAGGAAGGCGATGATCCATCACTGTAGGATGATACATTTATCTTTTCATAAGATGAGTAGAACCTTTCTGGATGTTATGTTGGGACAGTCAATGGCAAGTTGACATGTGATGCTTGCGAATATGCCAAACACACATGAGCCTCATATGCGAGTAAGGGGCTTAGAAGCATATCCCCTTTATGTTGATTCATTAAGATGTATGGACTTGCCCAGTTGTGTAAATGAATGAAATGAAGTACTTCGTTAAATTTATCAATTTCTATTCTTGTATGACATGGAGTTATTTGATGCATCACAAAGATGAGGTGTTTAGCTGTTTTCAGAATTTTCATGTGGTGAAGAATGAGTTTCAGGTGTAGGTGATCAAGACTAATGATGGGACAGAGTATGTGAACAACACCTTTGGGGACTTCTTGTCTTATCAAGGTATTCTTCATCAAACCTCATGCCCAGACACCCCTTCTTAGAATGGAGTGGCAAAAAGGAAGAATCGACATACTGTTGAGGTTGCTCGACCGATGATGTATATGATGAATGTGCCCAAGTTCTTGTGGAGTGAAGCACTTATGGCAGCCACATACCTGATCGAGCAGGCACCATCATGAATACTAGGCATGGAATCTCCACGTTAGTTGATATATGGTGAAACTAAGTTCCCCCAAAGTCGTTTGGCAGTACTTGTTTTGTTCAAGATAACCGACCTTTTGTTGAGAAACTTTATCCATGAGCAGTGAAATGTATTCTTCTGGGTTGTTCTTCTACTCCCTCCATTCTTAAACATAAGATGTTTTGGCAGTTCATTACAGAGGGAGTAGTTAGCATGGGTATAAATTTTGTTGTCCCTTTGAGAAACGCAGGTTTGTCAGTATGGATGTAACCTTCAGGGAATCTGAGCCATTATATGGTGAGCCAATAGATCTAATCGTGTTGTTTCAAGAGTTGGACCACCTCCACTCTGTGTAGGATGGTCAAGATGGGGATAAGGCTGTATCTCACACTCAATATTATTTTGCTAATACTAACACTGATGATGATGTGCAGGTTCAAGTCCAACCAATTGTGGGTACAATTCTAGTTGGTAATGTGCAGGTTCAGGTCCAACCAACAGTGGGTTCCATTCATATTGGTAATCTCCAGCTCCCTGTAGATCGGTGGCATAATATTACCCTAGTGTACCCTTGACGACAACCATAAGTGCATGCCTCATCTAACACATGTTTGGTACAGTCTCGACGGGGGCCACATGTGCAGAAGGAGCAGCGAGTGCAGGGGGGCAGTTGGTGCAAGGGGAGCAGCAAGGCATTGAAGCAAGATCATCTGACACAGTGGAACTTCCTATTATGTTGCAAAAGGGGACACGTGAAGCAGCACAAAGGGCTTTACCATCAGAGGTTTTTTGTGATCATGACATTTGAATTTGTATGTCTTATGAGCCTTTATCACCTTCGTATTGAGTGTTCGTCATTGCCTCCTTCAAACTGTATCAATCCCAAAGGATAGGAAGGCAGCCAAGCAAGATCCAAAGTGGCGTGAAGCAATGATAGAGCAGTTGGAAGCACTGAGGATAAAAAAGACATGGGTGCTAACCACATTGCCGGCAAAAAATAAAGCAGTGAGTTGCAAGTGGATTTATACTATGAAGCAGAACCCCAAAGGGAAGGTGGAAGGGTGTAAGGCCAGATAGGTCGCCAGAGGATATAGTCAAACTTATGGAATTGACTATGATGAGACTTTTGCTCCAGTGGCAAAGTGCTATAAATTTTGGGTGTAAGTTGCATCAATTAGATGTCAAGAATGCCTTCCTGCATAGTGAGTTGCAGGAAGAAATCCTTGTATGGACTGAAGCAATCGCCGAGGGCATGGTTTGATAGGATTAGACGAGCTATCTATGGTATGGAGTATGGTCAATGTAACGGTGATCACACGATGTTCTACAAGTACTATGGTCAGAAGATCACCATTATTGTTGTCTACGTGGATGGCATCATTATTACTATAGATGATAAGGAGGAAATAGAGAGATTGAAGTGGTGTCTGAGCAGGGAATTTGAGGTAAAGGATTTGGGCAACCTAAAATACTTCCTTGGCATTGAAGTGGATCAAACAGAGAAGGGAATATCTTTATGTCAACGGAAATATACTTTGGATGTCTGATTGAGTTAGATGGCTATAGTGAATCTGATTGGGCCAGTTGTCAAGATGATAGACAATCAAACTTCTGACTATTGCGTGTTTGTGGAAGGAAATTTGATGTCATGGAGAAGAAAGAAACAAACAATTGTGTCTAGATCAACAGCAGAAGCTAAGTATAGAGCCTTATCTCAGCGGTTGAGTGAGATGCTTTGGATGAAGCACCTTCTGAGCGAAGTTAAACTTCTGAGAAAGGGACCCTTAAGGGTGTGGTGAGGCAATCAATCGGTTATAAGCATTGGTAACCCACTTTAACATGACATGACTAAACATGTGGAAATTGATCGTTTCTTCATTAAGGAGAAACTTGATGATGGGATTATTAGCCTCACTCATGTTATCTTTGAACAGCAGGTTGCAGATTGCTTGACCAAGTGACCGAGAACAAATGATTGTAACTTGGCATGTGACAAGATGGGAATGATAGATATCTACCACCCATCTTGAAAGGGAGTGTTGAACCGGTATTAGCCCGAACACATCTTAGTATGTCTCTTAGGGCCCAAGCCCTAGAAGAGGCGCATCGAGTCCACCCGTGTCCTGAAGCGACCATAAGATAGGTATAGATAGATAGATAGATAGAGAGAGAGAGAGAGAGAGAGAGATAGATAGATATATATATATAGAGAGAGAGAGAGGGAGAGAGAGAGAGAGAGAGAGAGAGAGAGCTGTGAGGTATGTCTCTCCCCTCGACTCAACAGTCCACATACTAATTTAGTCCAATCCTTTATTTTTCTCTCTTTTAAATCTGTTAAATCCTTTATACATTTGTCAATCCTGTGTCAACATCATATATGGCTAATGGTAGTGAACTAGAAATTGTGAAGCCCCACCTAGTGTCAATTTTTTCAGGATTGCATATGGATCAAAGCTTAATGGGATTAATGAATTATATGTATATATGAAAACTTAGTCATCTAAACAAACATCTTTAATTTGTGGGTGAATAAGTTCGTGCACTATGCAAATGTCCAGATTATGCTACTGAGGTGTTAAGAATTTTTGGATAAAGGAGGATTTTCATTGATTCTCTAAGGTGTGACAGCTCCCGGGTGCCCCTACACTCTCATGAACAGTAAATTCAAAACAAAATGAAAAAAAATAAAAAAATCTAAAATTTTGAGGCACCAAATTAAACATGATTAAACATTTGACTTTTTGCAAAGTTTCAGCCACAAATAACATTCGAGGAACCCTCACCAAAAAAACAAAATCACTGCTCAAAAGTGCATATAAACTTTGAACAGTGATTTTGCTTTTTTGTTGAGGGCTCCTTGAATGTTATTTGTGGCTGAAACTTGGCAAGAACATCAAATGTTTGATCATATTTGATGTCCCAAAGTTTCAGAATTTTTTTATTTTGTTTCCAATTTTTTTTGAATTTACTGTTCATGGAGGGTGTAGGGGCACCCGGGTGTTCAGAGTCCTGTATTGATTCATATTGAAGCATCATGGGTGTTAATGATTAATAGTTATTGAAAGGTGGTGGAGTCCCATAGACGAACTGACCCGTCCCATGAACCTGTAATGAGTACTGGAAGGTCCGGATGGCAACATGCAATGTTAACAACATCCATGTGCCCTTTCAGTGAATGAACACACCTCCATGTCTCGCAGTCCCAGATCTGACCCCACAAGAAGCAAAACTCATGATTGCATAAATATTCTGTAAGTATGACAAAGGGCTAGTCTATTCTTTGGTGGAAATGCCATACCTTGGCAGTTCTGTCTTGTGAACCGGTGATCCAGTATAGCTTGTGACCTAGATTGAAGTAATCCAAACACACCACTGAATCTGAATGGCCAGACAGTATGTGCTTACATTCACCCGAATGCAGATTCCAAAACTGCAATTTCAAGCAAATACATGTATCACGAAAACTTGGAACGTCCAAAATGATGTTTAACGAATGCATGCATAGGAAATATAAATAAACCTTTACTGTATTGCCTTGGGCACTGGCAAACAAATCGTTGTCCTTGGGGTGAAATGCAACTTGCTCCACAATTTCGCCTTTATCAAGCCAACTATTGGCATCAAATGTTTTTATCAATTGCCACTCCTTTCCATAGTCCCACAGCAAAATTTTACCATCACGGGATGCTGACAGCACATATGGCTTAGTTGCATGGATAGCTAAAGACTTGATAGATGTTTGAGTGTTCATGTAGAACATGGAGTCTATTTTGTGAATCACAACTGTACACGCAGAGGAGTCCACTAGTAAAACCAGCCAAAATCCATTGCTCGCGGGCTATAAATTTAGCCAAACTAACTGCAATGGAATAGATATCTAATGTTATATATATTGCCGAAATGTGCGATGACAAAAAGAAAAACATTAGATCAACGTGCTGGAAGTCAGAAGCATGCCTTCTCCCCCCTTCAACTCAACCAATTCCACTTCCTGCAGGTAGATATATGCACAGAAGTCAATTACTTCTTACATACAAGAAAATTAAGCATGGCAACTGAGCAAAACTGAGATGGTTAGCTGGAGTAGCCAAGATCGAACGAAGTGCTACTCGAAATCAACATATTAGCAGTACCGTATGAGTAGTAGTAATACCAGTTTAATGATTTGTTGATTTGTACATGTACACCAGCAAAAATCTACACATATGGTTGATATATATGCACAATATTACCACGACATCGCCATGCCAAGTGGTTGCCACACCAGATTGCTGGACTCTGAGGTCACCACGCTCATGACCGTGTGCCGCCCATCAAGACCTGGAGTTAATAGGCCTTCTCCAACTTAGACGCCTTCACTCCCCAACGTTCTCACCTCATCAGCAAGAATTCATGTGTGAAGGTGTTATTCATGTTTGATCTAATGAACAATCCATCTGAAAGACAGTACGAGGGAGAGCTTGGTCCCAATGGTAGGCAGTATGGTTACCGGGCTAAACGTATCATTGATGCCATGCCTGGTTCCTTAGGAGAAGCTCCAAATTAACCACTATGGCCTTCAAGGGATCCACCAGGATTAAACTTGTGCAAAAAGGTCTGGTCACGCAAACAATACCACGCTCATGGTCGCTTGGCCCAGCGGGAAATAGCCTCCCCGGCATTGAGCTATATCTGGTAGCATGGGGTAGTGAGTGCGTCTGACTTCTTAGAGGCAACAATTACGCAAGGATTAAATATATAACCCACCGGTTACTTAATCCCCCTAACCATGCAATACCAGTCAAAACACCCCCACCCCCCACCCCCCCAAAGATTTCGGTCACGTTACCCCCTCACCTCAAAAACCAGTTACTTAATCCCCCTAACTTTGACGTGTTGGCGAGGCAAGGTGGGAAAACGCCACTATGCCGGGCATTCCATCAAACGCTTCATGTGCATGGAGGCCAGCATCCACGTACATGTTGATCAATGCTTCCGCGCTCGTGCAAACACCGTTTTCGTATTACCAGATGGAGGACGCGCACACAGCTCCAACCCTATATCTTTGCTCGAGTACAACAACTTCAATGCATGAGCACGAGCAGCAAGCGGTCGGTGCCCATGTCTGCGCCCCCGGCCCTCGTCGTCTAGGTGTGTGCATTCAGCAAACACTGTGTCCCTCGCCACCGCGTTCTGCATGGTGTTTTCCTATCAGCAAACCCACTTAAGCATCAGCGGTATGGGAAAGGAAAGGAGCAGCACTGATGTAGCGAACTTGTTGAGGCTCTATATCTATATAGAATCTGTAATTATCTGTAGCAAATGAGTCCCTTTTCGGGATGCTGAATGATGGGCAGTGGACACTTCTAGTACAACGCTTCACACGCCCCTCAATGGATACTCTCACCTAGTCCAGTTCATGTGAGTAATCTGCGTTTAACTGAACATTGCAAGTATGCAATTTGCTTTGGTAAAGTGGGTTTGATGACATTTGCGATGTGTAAGAAGGAACATTAGGCAGCTGGTGTGACACATACGAAGCAACTTGAAGCTGCTGTGACGGTGCATAACGGGCAGTACTGATAAGAGGTAACATGAGGCTACAGACCTGCAGTGACTATGCATAAGAGGCAACCTTCTACACCGGCGACTTGTTTGGAGGCCTCGGAGTTATGCGCAGATGACAATCCATGGGGATACTGTCCTTTTGGCGCATGACCGCGACGGCCTTGGTGGATACACAACTGATGGCGTTGATGTAGCGCTGCCCCGACTCATCGACGATGGGAGCGGCGAGGTGTGAACCAGAGCAAGACGCAACCGCCGCCTTGCTCCCGGAGCTGTTGGGCGCAGCCACGACCACCTTTCCATACTCCCAGACCTTGCTGCCTTGGCGCTTGGGTTCCCCGTGTCTGTCGCCACATTGGGATCCTAGAAAAGCGAGGAAGAAGAAGGGTCTGTGTCTCCTTATAGCGTCCTGGTTTATTAGACTTACATGTGGGTCCTAGGATGAGTCAAAGAAGAAAGTATGGTCAGTGTGCCACGTGGCTGAAGTAACCCGCAAAACCAGCTTGGTGGCCTCTCAGGGGTTGTTTTGCCCGGTATTGGGAAGCTGAGGGGATTAAGTAACCGGTTTTTGTGTTGAGGGGGTAATGTGGCCGAAATATGAAAGTTTAGGGGGGGGGGGGGGGGGTATACATTTAACTCAATTATAAAATGACGAGTTTCGTTCTACTGCGATGACAACAAGAGGTGGCGTGGATGGTCGCCAAAGCTGGAGGGGAAAGTTGGTTTGGGATATTATACCCAGTCCCCCAATCATTATGCTAGGGGTGGATTAACGAGCAGCTCGGCTCGTTAAGGTTAACAAGCAGAAAAACCTGCTCGGCTCGGTTTGTTTGAAGCTCGTTAAGCTCGTGAGCGCTCGTTAACAGATTATAATGTGTTAGGATCTGACGGCCCCCCCGTGCCGCCCCTCCCCCCCCCCCCCCCCCCCAGTTGGTCGTCCTCGGCCAGCTGCCCAGATCTGACGGTAGCTCTACCGGATCTGGCCGAGATGCCTCCCGTCGGTTCATCTCCAACCAGCAGGAGACTTTCATTGGTTATTTTTGGTTGGAGCCTTGGAGGTCATCTGGTCGTGAGGGGCATGGGCCTCTGTTGGCTTCGTTCCGTGTTGTGCCTACTTCGCCTCAACATCGGTCCTGGTGGGCTTTGTCCCCAATGCCTGCATGCAACCTCCTATTCCCCTAGGTTGGTGCTCGTCCCCTCATGGTCATCCCCTCCAGCTAATTGGTCTGGTGGTCTTGGTGCTCGGCGATGTTATGCCTAGTCTCATGCATGTGGTGCCATCTCAAGGCTGATGGTGGATTCGTCCCTTCGATGCTTGTGCTTCAGTTGCTACCGTTGTTATCGTCATGGTAGTTGAGTTGAGGTCGCGTTGGCTCTTGCGGTGGATGATTCTTGCTTTCTTGCCGTGTGGCGTACTACTGTTCTAAACTAGGCTGGGTTTGGTTTGGCCGTCTTCAGGTCGTGGATCACCAAGTCTTGGGTTAGTGATCCTTCTGTTGTTTTAGTTTGTGTCGTGTCACTTGTATGTGGTCATGCCTTTCTTTTGCGTTGTATAAACTTCTTCTTAATGAATATACACGCAGCTCTCCCGCATTGAAAAAAAACCCTGGTTTGTGGTGCTGGTCAAGGTTTCATCAGGGAGGTTAATGAGTGAGGACACATGTAAGACAACAAGAGTAACAAAAAAAAACTGGAGTGTTGGGGTACACACTCCAATAACTCCCATAGACTCTTGGTATTCCGGTGACTTCGTAATCTGCGTAGCCAAAACTGATTCAGCAAGATGCGCCATACGGTAAGTGGGCAAAACCACCTTCCTGAACAAGCAGCTAAAGATTGCTTGAACAATATAGTAGAGGTTGGGGATGAAATAATCGGTTTTGAAGGTCAGCCGGCTAAGTTTTCTACTTTGATAAAACACGCTTTTATTGACTCATAATGTTGCATCAAGAGGATACAAGAAAACAAGGTCAGGTGGCTAAGTAGTCCGAGGACCTAATGTATAAAAATGCATCAAAATTTCCTGAGTACAACATTTGTTTCTGTTCTTATATACTAAAAATTTTGTATTGCTCGTAGAAAATTCTCAAGTGAGTTCGTTCACTTGCCTTTGCATGGTAGTTCATTTGGAAAAACTTGTCTCCTTGAGTAATGACCATCCTGTATCACAAGAGAAGAACTTTTCTTAATTAATGCAATCATAGTGCAAACAGAGAACTCAATTTCTGCACCAGCACGAGAAACGTATCCACTCACCATGGATCTGTTGGATGCACGTCTATTGTCGACACTGACTTTACTTTGGATATGGTCTATTCACAAACACCGGATAGAGATGGTCAGAAACATTTCAGAATTGGTTGGGCGTAGGTTGATACAAATGAAAACAGAGCAAAGTTCCCGCAAAAAGGGAAAAAAAGGCAAAGGTTGCACCCACCTTGAAGGCTACAAACACTATGGCCAGCTCCATGCGATGCACATTTCGGCCCCTCTTTGTTTTGAACAAATCATGTATGATATCTCTGGTCATAAAACTCTCCTCTACGACGGTGCTCTTCACAGTGAGCACCTTGGGTTCTAAGCTTTTGCGGGTTTTTTTGGAAAAGAATAAGTTACGAGAAGATCTAGCGTTGACTGTGATGACAGAACTCCTTTGCTCGGCAATATGGTGCACTTTGCTGTATTATTGTTATTTGAATTTATACTGAAAGCCACATGGTAATCAGTAACGTTGCATATCTTCAATGTACTTGACACGATTCGTGCAACGGAGAAGCGCAACTGGATGGGGTCAACCTTGATCAGCTCACTTGGGACAGTCGATGAGCTTATCTAAAACAAATCGATAAGTAAGTACTCAATTAGTGGGAGCAGGATAGACATGCAATTGAAGAACTTCGGCTTAATGTACATCATTATTTAGTTCCAACATGTTTACCTCATCAATGAAAAAAATGGAACTCTGACCATTATCACAACATTTATTAATGCCAGCTTTCAAGGCTCAGCAAAATGTAACTCTGACCACTAAATCAAGGGCACAGAAAACTGATAGCATTGACCATTTAAACGATCTACCCTTCCCTATTCCCTTCCTCTCCTTGCTCTATTCTTTCCTTTTCTCCCAGACCCATTCCGTCATCTCCTAGATCATGTGATCCGTACTGTTGGATTGGATTCAACTTTGGCAAGAGCTGCATCATGGGGCAACCACGAACAGTTTCTTGCGCAGGCACACCAAAGCGCAACTGGACAAGGCGCCGCCCAGGACCGGCGTGGCGCATCCGAGACGAACGTGGCAGGGAGCAGGAGGAGCTTCAATGTCGGTGGGGTCAGCTAGAGGCATCATCTAACAGAGGGTGCCACACCTGATCGAGGGTGCCACACCAGATCGCCGGCAGTCGGCGGTGCTTCTCCCTGCCGCCGGCGCGCCAGCCCATGTTTTTCTAGTTTCTTGTGTTGTACTAACACCAGTGAGTGGGCTCTTTTAGCACCACTGACATGCAAGTAACGACAGGAGCCAAAACGCGTTAGTGAAGGGTGTTTGCGGGCCGCCAATAGATGCTCACTCTGCTATAGTGCCTATTAAGTTTTAATTACCACATATTCGTAGATGCATTCAAGTATCACTTACTAGAGATGACACTAAGAAACATCTATAGTGCATAGCGCATTCTTCTGTTGTATCAAAATGATTTAAGCCCCAAGGAAAAGTTGCATTTGCTACGCAATATATGTCGATTCTATACTTGAGCGCCAGCTATACATTCAGTTAATCTAAATAATTTTTTCTCCCTTCTAGTTCCCTAAGAGCATCTAGGTGTATGGGGTGGTGCTTAGCTTTACACAGGTTCGTTTTTCCTTTCATAGATAGATATCATGGATGCTTACCTTTTAGTACGGCTGCTTAAGAGGTGCTGATGTACATAGCCCAAAAAGATAATTGCATTCTAGTAGATCAAACTTTTTTGTAGAATAAAAAAAAAACCTGCCCTGTGCATCAATTGATGCACACAACCATATATTATTAATTATTAACCAATGTCAAGCAAAGCCAAGCATAGATACCGACCAAAATTGGCATACAGAAACAAAAAGAAAAAGAAATCATGGCCAGCTTCTTGAACAGGCCTCGTGATAGTCATCTTCTCCAACATAGTTTGCTTAATGATGTCTGTACACTCTTATACTTCAAGCATCCATCCATAAACATCTAATGGTGTGGGTGTCCTAAAAGCAGTTGTTTTGGACATAGGCCTAGTCAAACTTTTACTACGAGTCTCTTTTTAATTATTTATATCAGTTACACAAACACAATAAGTATAGGTTTTCTAGGAGATTAAAAATAAGAAAATACACTTAGCAGACTGTGTACATGTCCAAAACAACAACTTCTGGAGAATTAAGGGGAGTAGTTTGTAAAAACACTTGGAGAATTGGGGGAGTAGTTTGTAAAAAAACTTAAGTCTGTCTGGCCAATTGGCCCCTCTTATCTGGTTCATACTCTTCTCTTCAAATTTATATAACCGACTTTTTATTGAAAAATAAATTTAATAGACTTTATTTAGTTATTAGAGAACTCACCTCTTCGCTCATTTGACATGTGTCTTTCGTGGAATCCATGACCGCGACGGTGTTCTCCGCACTGCGATCCTTGTCCTCCAGGTCTATTTCTAGCCGTGCTAATCCTTTGGTGCTCTGCACACCACCATATTTCCTGCCTTCCAGGTCTATATCTACCAGTACTAAAGCTTTTTCATTTCCAATCACGATCCTACAATAAATTAACATGTTGCACATTACTTGGAGTTTTATACTGGAGATAACTGATGCAGAGGCTTAATAGAGAACTCACATTTTCTAAAATATGTTTTTTCGACATTGAAATAAACAGGGCCAAACAGAGAACTAACGATTGTGCACATTAAACTATCTTTTCAGATGGTTTCCAAAACACCGATTTTTAGGTTTGACCATGAGTATATAGTGACTCAAATGGAATTTACCCCCTTTTTGTTTTACAAAAAAGTAGTTTATATGAAAAGTAATATAAAATATAGGGACCCGAATAGAATTTATCATAAAACTCATTTTGGGATATCTAGTAATTATTAATGAAGCATATTAGAAACAATTGTAGCTGTGTGGATATGAGGAGCGGGAGTACATACTCCCATGAGTGTAGAACTATAATAAACATCTACACCACCAAATCAATTTTATTCCATTTTTTAACATACTTTCCTACTATACACTTATTTTCTTGAAAACACATTGGTACAATAAAGATCAAGTTATTATCATAAACGACCCATATTGTTACGCAGAGGTCATACATATAAATATATGTGTAATAATTAAATGACTATTCATGCAAACAATAAGTCTAATAATGTTAGAACTCCACCAGCATCAAAAGATTGCAAGCCTTCAAAGGACTATTACAAGCGGCATTCAGAGGAGCAAAATCCAGAATTAAATATATTGAAAAGTGGAAGCTACACACTTAAAAGATTATGGAGTACATTACACAAAACTACCACAATCGGGGCTAGCGTAATGGATTGGTACCGCATCGTTTTCTTATCAAATCACTACCGCTTCCTGAGCATGGCATTACATATCGCATTGATAGCCGCTTGACCACGTTCCAACAGAAATAATAATTGGTGGGGCCCGTTAGTCGCTACTGACAGGGCACATGAGGCACACGCCACTCGTGGTAACAAGGACAAAATCATCTTGGTGCGGTGGCTTCGCTCAACCTATTCAATGCCGGAGCTGGCACAACCAATGAGTCGTTCCTAGCGGCGGTGGAAAACGGTGCGACGAGCACCACCGGGATTTGACTAGACATACGGTTCTCAGAGCCGTCAAACAACCATAGTGTGGGTGGCGGCAGCGGCGGGACGGGTCCCGTCAGAAGGTTCATGTGAAGGAGCACTGCGTTGAGCGGGACATCTGGGCTCGCTGCCCCAACAACTCACCGGAGTGGGGGTTGTTGATGAGGTAGAGCAGCTTAAGGTTGGGGAGTATAGCAGGAAGGCCGGCAGGGACGGGCCCATGAGCACGTTCGATTGGAAGCTGAGCATGCGCCTTCAGCGCGAGCAGGAGTGCTGCCAGGGCGCTCATGAGGTTGAGGCCCTCGAGGACGAGCTAGGTGACATGGCCAACAGTGTTGCACTATTGAAGAGTTTGGGCGCCGTGGAAGGGTGCCACGGCGGGCGGTTGAATGTGTCATGGGCTGCCTTGAGAGCAACAATCGTGTCTCCGTCGTTGGTGGCTCTGCCGACTATGGCCACAGTGTAACAGCCCAAGACCAGTTCCCTCGGGATCCACCGCCACCCCCAACCAGCAACCTCTAGCTCCCTCTGAAATCTAGCCAGCCCGCAGCGATCTGGGCCATCAAATCGGCCATCCAATAGCTCACGCGCAGAAAGCCTCCCGAGCCTCCCTGTAGACCAAAGGATCGAGTACCCTCGATACAGGAGGAGCCCATCGCCACACGAGCTCCTCCCGAGCACCTCCACCATCTCCGACGACCCGAGTGCCACCGCCCTTGCCTTCCTTCTCCTCCTTCCGTTTCCCCTGCCCCCCATTACTATCATCTTCCTCCTCTCTATCACTCTCAGGTACTCGCACCGCCATGGTCACCAAAGGGAACCGACGTCGCCTATCTAGATGGAGCCGCGACCCGAGCTCTGTCACCATCGCCCGCCGCCAGATCGGCCACCCCATGACGATATCCATCCATCCTCGGCATCGTCGTTACTTCAAGCACTGCATGCCATCACCGTTGACCGGTGCCATCGTGTCCTGCCTCCTCTGCGTTGGTCTCCTGCACGAGGAGAGGAGTAAGCACCCGCATAGACCGCCTCCCGCCTCCGCGCTTGGTCCCCGCAACCTCGCCATGGGCCTTGCTTGCGAATATCCCAATCGGCCCACCTATCCACCGAATCGCCCAAGGCCCAAGGTGAGAAGCCCCATCCATCTCGTGCCATGTGCATCGCATTGTTGTCCAGTGCCCACTCTATGTAGCCCAGTTCCAGCCGATTCGCATGTATATGTTTTTTTCGGGTTCTGCGGACTTAGCTATTTGTCCAGGAACTATAGATTTACATAAAACACCCTAAACTTGAAGCATATAATAACTTCTTACCATTGCATTGGATTAAAACAAATTATATATGAGAAATTCTTAAAATTTCGTGTACATTCATAATATGCAACTCACTCATTTTAAAAATGTTTAGCTTGTTGTTTGCGTTAATTTGCTCTAATAACTTTCTAAAATGGTTTAATTCATAACTAATTAACTGTAACTCCGAATTAAATGAACTACTCCCTCCGTTTCTAAATATAAGACCTTCTAAAGATTTCCATGCGGACTAGATACAGAGCAAAATGAGCGAATCTACACTCTAAAATAGTCTATATACATCCATATGTAGTCCATATTGAAATCTCTTACGGGCTTATATTTAGAAAGTGGAAGGAGTATATATGTAAATGGACTAGAAAAGGGCATAAAATACGATGTTGCACCCAATTTTCCTTGACAACAATAAAATTGATTTAGGGAAGAACAATAGAAAATACGTAAATTGCATATGGGGTCATTCCGGAAAGTCTATATATGTTATTTCCGGCCTCATTTAAATTGCCTACATAGGTAGTTTAGTTAGGCTTAACCTATTGCCATGTTAACAACATTTAAACTTCTTAAGTACATAAAGAAGATTAAACTAAATAATTGAATGTGGAGTTTCATCAATATGCAATGTGTAGTGTTTGCTTGTTGCACCTTGCCATGCCATACATCTTTAAATTGACATGCGCCATGCTTGACTGTGCATAATGCCATGGACATCTTATGTTTGTTTGTTGTATCATTTTTTTCTTTCCGGTTTCTCTTCTTCTTGATGGTTCCCGCAGAGTGCGAGGATTCGTTCAACTACGCTTCATGGATTCAATCTTATTCAAAGCAGGATTTCAAGCAAGGATGATCATTACCATGGATACAATTGGTAGCTTTACTTTCCTAGATGTCTCGATGCTAGAGTTTGGTTTCGCTACCTACCACTTGTTTGAAAGCCTCCCAATTTCCATGATAAAGTCCCTAACATCCACCTCCTATGCAAACATTTGCTTGGCTATGTTACAGCTTGCTCAACCCCTCTTATAGTTTTGCTAGTTACAGGTGCAGGTTATTCCATGTTTGGGACATGGATATATTGGGATATCATTATATCATGCATATTTAATTAATCCATCTACATACTTAGTAACGGGTGGACAGCTTGGCATTTTTTTTGATGTTTTGTTCCACTCTTGCCATCCTTGTTTCCATAATACTGGAGTTATGGTCCTTGATGAGCGCTCCTAACATGTGCAGGGTCTTTGGGCCCCCTTGTTCACTTGGTCTACCATTGAAATTTTCCAGAGAGACCTCAACATTGGTTCTAAATTTGCCAACATAAAACTGTAATAATAATTAATGCATAGAGGGTTGCCCCCTTGTGGATTTTGGATACAACATAAGCAGGTGGGCTAGCGCCAAGGGTGTTTGGTCCAAAACAAGGCGGGATGCGGTGCTACCGCGGGGAACTCGAGGTTTTGGCTATTGTATCCTTTGCCCATCCGGTGCCGTTCAGGGAAGAGTGTGTTTGGCTCTGGAGCAGGGTCGACACACGGGGAGGTCTCTTTGGACTTTTTTTACATTAGGTCAAGTACATGTTACACCGAACTCCTACGATGCTTCGTGGCAACATGTTGATGAGGTTTCCAATGTATGCATCTGATAATTTATAATGAGTTGGAGCACCCCTGGATGGTTAAATCTTTTGGAAAGTCGTGTCCGTGGTGAAGGCCGACTTGGAAATTTATCACCTTCGTTTGTAGAGACCTTCAAACTAAAATTAACAAAAATTTGCCAACCACATGTATAACTGTGATTGCCTCTTCTTGTGAGATTGGGATTAAGAAGAGAACACAATGGGGTTATGAATGACATGTAAGTAGGCGTTCAAGATCACTTTCTTGGTCATACTACTTGTTGTCCCCCTTTATGTGTAGAACTTACTCTGCTTGTTCTAGTACTCATAGGAATAGTTGGTTTACCAATGCTTAGTGCTTGCTGCAACCTCACCACTTAACCATATCCAAACCATTAAATATTCTTCGTCTTGATATCCTTGGTAATGTTATTGCTGAGTCTCAGTGACTCATGTATACCACAATAACAATAGGTGTAGGTACAGGTAAAGCTATGCTCTAAGGTGAGGGCGATGTATATTCTATTTTTAGTTCTTTGACGACATTCATCGGATGGGTTCCCGGTAGGCAGCCTGAGATTAGCAGGGTGGACATTGATGACCTGGCCGAAGCCGACATGCTTGTCATCAAGACAGGGGCTTCCACACGGTGCAAATGAACTAGGGGTCATTGGTGGCAGGCTCAGTGTTGGTGGCAAGCTCAAAGTTCTAGCCGGCCAACTTAGCACCCAAGATCGACTCACTGTCAGCGTCGGTGTCGTTGTCGTTGATGAAGTCACTGCTCTAGCAAATGAAGGATGGGAGGATGACACCATGAAGTGCAGTGGCTTACCATTGTCGTCCCCTAACATCGCTTCCACTGCTAGTCGTTGCTGGTCCTTTGGGTCCCGAGGTTGATGCTCCACTAGTGCTCCCCGCTAGTTCTACTTCTTCTTGTTCCTGCTCCATCAGTTTCCTAGCCAATGCACTACTTTTCGTCGATGAATAACACTTGCAGTTGCAGCACCACGCTCGTTACCGTCGAGATCGGCGGAGGGGCGATAAGGTCGACAATAGCTACCGATGGATTGAGAGATCGAGAGTGAGAGAGTAAGGCGGGAGAGATGTAAGGATGGAGATGAGAGTGGGTCTATGTCCACGTCATCGAGTTCTCCACTTGTGATGCCACATCACAACAAATAGATGGCCCCCACGAGTCAAAAACATTGTCAACGTGTCATCAAGCTAGAGTCAGTGCTATCTGCAATGCCAGACCCGAGAAGTAGCAGCGATTTGCAAAAAAAAAAAAATACCAATCCTTTACTGTAGCAACCCTAGTCCAGTTTTGGTACTTATATGTAATATTATATACCTAAGAGAGTCATCTTCACTGACTAATTTATCTCAACATACAAGTATGTCACATCACCATACAATTATGAATGTGATAGGGCCCACCTTAAGATGCAATCATGCATGGATTAAGATTTTCCATTAAATTATTCTACTTATATTCAAAAAATATTTTACAACTATACATAATCAAATATAATAAGTCGTATGTATGTTTAATTTTGGTTCTTATCTTATTAACCAATTCACGCAGCAACACAAGGAGTATCCTCTAGTTTACTTAAAAATTATGCAGTAGTAGGAAAACAACTTTCTTTGTAACCAAATATAAGTATAGAAAACATGATACTTTTGATCATGTACCTTGGTGTTCCCTTCAAACTTGCTATGGCATACACTTCTCCGAGGTCAAGGCTGAGTGTACGCTCATGTCTGGAAGAATGTGATGCACATTGTTAAAACATCTGTTGTAGACTTTACCTTAAAGATGATCAACTACCACAAAATGCCAAACTGGTCAAAATGTCTTGTGGAATAATGTTCTCCCTTTGAACTAAAACCACAATACTTATTTTGGTTCAGAGGGAGTAGTTATTTATTAAACAATACTTAGGTAGATTGGGTCCGATGTGTTCCTTTATTAGCTAGTTAGAACTTTATGTGTAAGGTATTGGTCCAACAATTACTTTGATTGTAGTGTTTTACAACCCTAATTTAGTTCAAATCTTTAAGTTTTCGTTGGCCCTAACTGTAACCCGGTCAGGTGCTAAATATTTTTAAGATTGCAAAATGTAAGGATAAGAGCTGAAATTGGCATAATGGAACCTTGGCCATCCAAACAAAGATCGGAGCTTGTCAAGATATTAAATTCTAAACAGCTAAAGCTGAATTTGGATATTAGTGCCTCCCAAAGAAAAGGCATTTTCCAGATCAGGTGTTAAATATTTTTAAGAAAGCAAAATGTAAGGATAAGAGCTAAAATTGACATAATGGAACCTTCGACATATAACAAAGATCAGAGCCTGCCAAGATTTTGACTTCTAAACAGCTAAAGCTGAATTTTGATATTAGTGCCTCCCAAAGAGCATGCATTTTCATGGGAACTATCACAACATCAATAGAGGTCAAACCATAATATTCTTGCCTTTTTGGCAGTTCAAATTGGGTTACGAATTAAGAATATTGACAAATTTAGATTTCAATCAATCTATATTCCAAATTCAAATAGGATACAGTAACATTGTAAAATGACCGTAGAGGGAATAATGAAATGGTAACTAGCATGCATACACCTCATATTTAAGTTGTGGGTGAATAAGATCATGCATCGTGCACGTGTCCAGACTTGTAATGCTACAAGGTAGTTAATAATTACCGGAAAGTGTTGGAGTCCCACAGACGAACTGACCCGTCCCCTGAACCTGTAATTAGTATTGAAAGATCCGGATGGCAACAAGCACTCTTAACAACATCCATATGCCCTTTCAAGGTCTGAACACACCTTCCAGTCTCGCAGTCCCAGATCTAACTCCACAAGAGAAAAAAAAATCATGATTGAACAAATATTCTGTACGTATGACAAAGGGCTAGCCTATTCTTCAGTGGAAATGCCATACCTTGGCAGTTCTGTCTTGTGAACCAGTGATCAAGTGTAGCTTATCACCCAGATGGAAGTAATCCAAACACACCACCAAACCAGAATGCCCAGACAATATGTCCTTACATTCACCGGAATGCAGGTTCCAAATCTGCAGTTTCAAACAAATACATGTATCAGGAAAACTGAGATTGATTGGAATGTTCGTTTATCCAACACATGTAGATGAGACCTAAACAAACCTTTATTGTATTTTCCTGGGCACTAGCAAACATATCAGTGTCCTCTGGGCTAAACGCGACTTGCCCCACAGAAAGGCTTTTGGCATGAAATATTTTCATTAACTCTCCATAGTCGTTAAACTCGACAAGCTCTACAGGAAGGCTTTTGGCATTAACTGTTTTAATTAGCTCCCAGTCATTCTCATAATTCCAGATCAAAATTTTGCCATCTTGGAATGCTGACAGCACGTAAGGCTCAGTTGCATGAACAGCCAAAGAATTGACAGATTTTGATGAAGGTTCAGTTGCATGAACAGCCAAAGAATGGACAGGTTTTGAGGGTCGTTGCAGCACTCGGATTTTCTTCATTGGATTCTTGTTTACCGGACTGTAACTGTACACATAGATGAGTCCACTAGAACAACCCGCCATGATCCACTGCTTGAATGCTATAAATTTAGCCGAAGTAACTGCAATCAAAGTGATATTAGGGTGAAAAAAGCCTGTCTTCTAAAAAAAGTGATAAAAAACATGAGAGCAACACTGTTAAATGTCCGAAGCATGCCTTCTCTCCCCTTGATAGCAATAGGTTTAGCTTCCTGCAGGAATATGGTCACTCATTAATTGGTTAGTCCTTGTATACAAATGCATAATTTTACTTAGAGGAATGATAAATCAAGAAAACTAAATACATAAGAACTCAGTATAGCTCACGTGGTTATTTAGTGTTAGTTCTCTTGCCAACTGCCAGCAGCAACATGCATTATTGTATTGAGAAAAGTCCACATTACAACCCTAAACTAACCATGTGCTTTAAAACTCAACCCCGAACTTCATGTTAGCGTGTTGTATATTATTCTGTTGTAACAACCCTTGTATGACATGGACTCGTTGTAATCTTCTCCTCCCTATTCTGTAGGATCTAGATGCACTAGTCCCGCACGCCTAGGCAGGTCGTGCCTAACCTCCAGGGAGCCCGTTGGGGTTCTCCCCATTATATGTAACTTCAATCTCTGAGCTAATATAGTGTGAAAGTAATCCCATAACTTGGTATCAGTCGCTAGCCATAGCCTTCGAGGATATCTTCGGCTCCCCTTCCTCTCCGGCGACCCACTCCTCCTCCTTAGCTGCCCTCTCCTCTGGGACTTCCCCCACCGCTCCGGCTACTTCCTCTGCCATCACCGCTGCTCTCTCCACCACCGCTGCCCCCTCCACCACCACTGCTCCCTCCTCTGGCCAGTCTTCCCTCAACATCCACAATGACCACATCTCCTACTACATCAAGTTCAAGTTGGATCCAGCCGAAAACAAATTTTCCAAGTGGCGCACCTTTTTCCGCATCGTCCTCCTTCAGTACCGCGTCCAGGATCATGTCGACCGCCCTCCTTCGCGTAATGCCGACGCCGACTGGCTCGCGGTCGACCAGCGCCTCGTCCTTTGGATGCTCTTCACGCTGGACGATCCCCTTCTGGAGCTCATCTCCGGCCGTGTTCTTGACGCCTACACTGCCTGGCAGCGCATCGCTGATTACTTTCTGGCCAACCAGGGCGCCCAGATCCTCCATCTCACTCACCGGTACCGGAACCTGCAGCAAGATGATCTTCCCATTGTCGAGTATGCCTGCCGCCTCAAGGCCCTGGCGGACGTGGGCGTGCCGTCAGCGACAACGACCTCACCATGCAACTTCTTCACGGCCTCGCCCCTCGCTTCGAGATGATCTGCATCGTGCTGGGCGACACCAACCCGCTCCCGCCCTTCGGCGTCGTCCGCTCGTGCCTCGAGCTGGCAGAGTACAATATCTCCCTGCGCACGGCCACTGATGGCGCCACCGCTCTTTCCATCACCCACGGCGGCTCCGGCGGATCGGGTGGCCCCGGTGGTCCCGGTGGCTCTGGCGGCTCCGGTGGCTCCGGTGACCGCGGCGGCTCACGCCCTCCTCCTGGCGATCGCGCCGGTCCCGACGGCGCTCATGGGCGTGGCGGCAGCTCCCTTGGTGGCTACAACGATGAGCGCGGCCATGGCCGAGGCCGTGGCCGTGGCCGCGGGCGCGCTGACTCGTCCGGTCGCCGCGCTCCACCGGCGTCCCCCGCCTCGTTCACGGGCTACTTCGCTCCGTACGGCATGGCACTGCCGTCTCCCTGCCCCGGCTGGTCTGCACCCAACGCCGCGGGCGTGCTCGGTCCTCGCCCAGGCGTCCACTCGCAAGCCTATCCTGTCATGCTCTCTGGGCCTTCGCCGCCATACTCCGCGCCGGCCGGACAGATGCAGTTCCACCTGCCTGCGCCCTCATGCGATCATGCTGCTCTCTTCAATCACGCTGCCAATCAGCCGGACTTCCCCTCCAACGAGTGGTATATGGACACCCGCGCCTCGTCTCACGTAACGGGGAACCGAGGTATCCTCTCGTCCCCTTCTCTTCCAAGGCCTGATTTTCAAGTATAATAGTTGGCAATGGGCTGCACCTACCAATTGTGGCCACCGGTTCTGTTTCCCTTCCCCCCACCAAATTTCCCCTGTATAATGTTCTAGCATCTCCTTCCATTGTTCCTAATCTCATATTCGTTCGACAATTCACTATTGATAACAATGTTTCTGTAACCTTTACTCCCTATGGCTTTTCTGTGAAGGATCTTCGCACTCAGACGGTACTCATGACGTCCAGTAGCTCCGGCGACCTTTACCCTATTTTCAGCAATAACTCCACCGGCAGTCGCGCTTTCTCCATCACCACAAGCGATCTGTGGCACCGGTGGCTCGGGCATCCAGGCAAATCTTCATTAGCCAGCACTATTAGCATTTTTCTTTCAGATTGTAATAAACTCTGCTCCCTCCTTTTGTGAGGCATGTCACCTTGGGCGCCAACCTCGTTTGGCCTTTCCTTCATCCAATAATGTAACCACTGCTCCCTTTCAATTAGTGCATTGTGATTTTGGACCTCCCCGGTCACAAGCTTCTCAGGCTTTGGATATTATCTTGTTGTTTTGGATGATTAAACGCATTACTCCTGGACCTTTCCCCTTCGTGCAAAATCAAACACCTCCTCCACTCTCCTACGCTTCTTTCAATACATTCTCACTCAATTTCATGTTCTTATAAAATGTATGCAATGTGACACCGGGGGGGGGGGGGGGGGGGGATTCATCAACGCGGCCCTTCGCTCTTTTTTCTCTAATTATGGGATTTCGTTTCGTATTTCTTGCCACCACACATCCCCTCAAAACGGCAAGGCCGAACGCTTGCTACGCACCACCAACGACATAGTTTGCACCCTCCTTGTCCAAGCCAATCTTCCTCCCCAATTTTGGGTTGAAGCCCCACCGCCACGCATTTGCTCAACCGACGTACCTCCACGGCCATCCGCTCCCTCACACCCCACTTTCTTCTCACTGGTCATCACCCTCGCTACGATCATCTCCGTGTATTTGGTTGCTTGTGTTTTCCAAATTTATATGTCACAAGTCCCTACAAACTTGCACCTCGCTCCACTAGATGCGTCTTCATCGGCTATCCTCTCGAACACAAAGGATATCGCTGCTTCGATCTCACTTCACGCGAAGTTATTGTCTCTCGTCATGTTACATTTGACGAAACTATTTTTCCCGATGAACCACCCACACCACCGGCCACACGGACTCCTCCCACATCTGATCCCGCGTCTGACCCGCCCCCAGGTGTGATCCGCTCCGAGATCTACGCACCACCTCGTCCACTGGCCGCCCCCGGATCCAGCGGATCGTTTTCAGATCCCGCACCCGCCGCACAGCCTCCCACCCCCTCCCATGCGTCCAGCGGGTCTGCTCCCTCCCCTCACCCCGGGTCCGCCTCCCCACCCACCAACCATGACTCTCCCTCCCCGTGGACCCCACCAGCGTCCACTGGCTCTGCCGCGCCCAGCCCCACCGAATATGTCTCGAACTCAGCTCCTGTTAGGCCTCGTGTTCCACCCCGCACTGTCCCCATTCCTCCCCCACATAACTCACATAAAATGACAATGCGTGCAAAATTTGGTTTTGCCTAACCGAAACGTTTATTTTCTGTCTCCACTTCTACCACTTCTATTTCTCCCATTCCCTCTTCTTACCGGTCTGCCATCAAGGACCCCCATTGGTATGCTGCTATGCTTGATGAATATAATACCTTGTTAAAGAATGAGACGTGGAGTTTGGTACCTAGACCCGCAGGTGTTAATGTGTTGACCGGGAAGTGGATCTATCGCCACAAGTTCCATTCGGATGGCATGTTGGCTCGCTACAAGGCCCGTTGGGTGGTCCGTGGGTTCACACAACGTGAGGGTGTTGACTACACCGAAACGTTTAGCCCGGTTGTCAAACCGGCCACCATTCGTATTGTGCTCAGCATTGCCACCTCCAACTCTTGGCCCATCCACCAACTTGATGTTAAAAATGCGTTCCTTCATGGCAACCTTGGTGAGACAGTCTATTGTGCTCAACCGGCAGGTTTTCTTGATGCCACCCATCCCAATCATGTGTGCCTCCTTAAGAAATCACTTTATGGCCTCAAACAAGCTCCTAGGACTTGGTTTCTTCGCTTCAAGTCCTTTCTTCTATCTCTAGGTTTTATTGCCTCCAAATGTGACTCATCCCTTTTCATTTACCACCGTGGTCCTCATGTGGCCTACCTTCTTTTATATGTCGATGACATTATACTCACGGCCAACACCACCACTACCCTCCACTCTGTCATCTCCTCCCTCAAGTCCGAATTTTCCATGATAGGCTTAGGGGATCTCCACCACTTTCTTGGGATCAATGTCACCCGTTCCTCCGACGGCCTCTTTTTGTCACAACAACAATACATCCTAGAGATATTAGAGCGTGCACACACATGCTAAATTGCAACACCATCGCCACACCCATTGACACCAAAGCCAAGTTGTCCGCCACAGATGGTCCTCCCATTTCCGATCCAACTCTATACTGCAGCCTCGCTGGGGCCCTCCAGTATGTCACGCTGATGAGGCCAGATGTGTCCTATGCCGTTCAACAATTATGCATGTTTATGCATGATCCCCGTTCCTCTCACATGAACCTCATCAAACGCATCTTGAAGTATCTCAAGGGCACATCCCACTATGGGCTCCGGTTTTATATATCAACCACTCATGATCTCGTTGCCCATTCCGATGCTGATTGGGCTGGTTGCCCCGATACTCGCAAGTCCACATCGGGCTTCTGTATCTTCCTGGGATCAAACGTTGTTTCTTGGTCATCCAAACGTCAGCCCACTGTTTCTCGCTCCAGTGACGAGGCCGAGTATCGAGCTGTTGCCAATTGTGTCACGCAGTCATGTTGGTTGCGCCAGCTCCTCTATGAGTTGCATCGACCGCCCGCTCGTGCCACCATGGTTTATTGTGATAATATCGGTGCCACATACATGTCAACGAACCCTGTGCAGCACCAACGGACAAAGCATGTGGAGATTGATTTGCACTTCGTTCGTGATCGTGTGGCTCTTGGCAAAGCGCGCGTCCTTCATGTACCATCGAGCTCACAGTTTGCAGATGTCTTCACCAAAGGCTTTCCCACCGTCGTGTTCCAAGACTTCCGTTTCAGCCTCAACATCCTTCCAGAAGGAGTTCGGCTGCGGGACGGTGTTAGCGTGTTGTATATTATTCTGTTGTAACAACCCTTCTATGACATGGACTCGTTGTAATCTTCTCCTCCCTGTTCTGTAGGATCTAGATGTACTAGTCCCGCACGCCTAGGCAGGTTGTGCCTAACCTCCAGGGAGCCCGTTGGGGTTCTCCCCTTTATATGTAACTTCAATCTGTGAGCTAATACACTGTGAAAGTAATCCATAACTCTTCAAAACCGGTCGACATACACCCCAAACTAACCACGCGGTCCCGATTTTGCCTTAGTCGAGTGGTATTGACCACTTTGACAATTGACTAGCTAGGTAGTGCCAACTCAGCAGGCCAAGCAAACTAAGCCTAGTGCTGGGAGTAAAAAAGTATTTTTGCCTTTTGCAACTCTGTTCTTTTCCTTCACTGGCATGACCCTGCCCTGAGATCGTCAAGACACAGAAGTCCCGCGACCGCCTTGTCCGTCGGACCTGCCACTCCTGACTCTGTATGCCACTACATACCGAAGACCGACGGTGCTTCACCTCCACCGCCCTCTCTCCGACAACGACCGGCTCGCATGAGCAAAGCCAACACGAGCACACACCGTAGCTCCTTCAGTCCATACGCTCTCTGTTCACTCCAAGCCCTAGCAGCCACTCCGGCGACCCGAGAAGATGGGGCTTCGAGAGTGGAAGCTGCACAGCGAGAGGTTTTTGGCTGTCTTTGACAACAGGGACCCGCACAAGAAGTAGATGGTCGACACAATCATGCCAACCCAACCCTGCAGCGCGCCGAAAAACTAGGGAGCAAGGACATCGTAACCAGCAGCGACACTTGGCACGTTGCGGTCCTTGGCACCGGGGAGGTGCTTGTTCTGTGTCCCCTACTCACCGGAGGAGTACTGGTTCTTCTCCCTGGCGCATGCATTCTATTCTATGACAGCGGCTTTGCTCCCGACAGACGACGGCAGCCAACTGAACTCGATCTCTAGCCCAACCCAACCCTGGGAAGGTTCAATAGATGAGGAATTGAGCAGGGGTTGTCGGTACTGCACGGATTGGCATCTTAGCCGGAGATGGGGAAGAAGGGATCTATGAAGGAAATTGGCGCACGGTTTCCGTAATTGAGGGGTCCAGGAGGCTACTGGAAAAGCATGAGAGGTCGGGGTCCGGCAGAGGTGAGGTGCAGCGCTGCCGTTCTTCGGTCTCCAATGGCAGAAGGTGTCGAGGTTGTTAGGGGAGGCGGCTCTGGTGGGGTGAGGTGGGCTGGGCTCGTGTTAGCCTGCAGGGACAGGAGAGAGGGTGGCAGAGGAGCAGCACTGCCGATCACCGGCGGCGGCTGCTGTGTCCTGAGTAGCTCGGGGTCATGGTTGTGCTGCTGAACGAGAGGACGAGCGAGTTTTTCTGCTGGTGTCTTAGTCTGCGGCTCCCTGATGGTTAGGTTGCAATGAGGGAAAACGAAGTATGCTTGCCTTTCGTTCTCTGTTCATGCGCGAAGCTATTAACTTGTCTTCCTTGCAAAGATTCTACTGACCAGAGGTGTAATCAAGGAGAGATTATGTGGGTACAGAAGTTCAATAGGTTGCAATGCATCTCCACATGTCATGGAAGAAGAACGTGAGGTTCTGTTGCCAATAAAAAACAGAGTTGCAAAAGGCAAAAATACCTTTTTACTCCCAGCACTGGGCTTAGTTGGCATGGGCTGCTGAGTTGGCATGGCTAGTCAGCAGTCAATGTGGTCAAAAAAACCTTAACTGAGTCAAAACATAGACGAGGGTTGATTTTTGGACTACGTGGTTAGTTTGGGGTGTATGTCGACCGATTTTGAAGCTTGGTGGTTAGTTTTAAACCACCTAGCAAGGTAAGGGTTGTAATGTGGATCATTTCTCTATTGTATAATATATGTTAATCATATAGATTTTTACACATATAGTTGGTACTAGCTATACGTATATCACAAACAAATTACAAATTTCCTACGCGCTGGTGTAATCTTCCAAAATACATGAATTTATTCTAAAACTCTTGGGAGCACATAATTCGTTCCTGCATGCATAGTATATTTTATTAACTATGTGCTTAGTACTTACCCGTGTCTCATAGTTCCATATATGAACGTGGTAATCTCCTTGAGTGGTCATTATCCTGTGATGGCAGTGAAGAAATTTCTTGCAAATACCGTCATATGCTAGCAACAAGCTCATATTGTGCAATTTCTTTGGGAAATATGCACTCACCATGGCTCTGTTGGATGGACATCTAAGGTCCAGGGTAACCTTATGTTTGGTATAATCTGATGACAAACACCCAACAGTACGGTTAAAAACATATCAAAATTGTCCATATATAGGTAGATACATATGAAAATTGGGCAAGAGTTGGACATACCTCCGAGGCTACAGAAACAACATCCAGCTCCACCTCATGCACAATTCGGCCTGTCTTTGGTTTGAACATGTCATAAGTGACATCTTTGGCATCTAAACCCTCGACCACGACGATGCCCTTCACGTAGACTACCTCCTCAGGTGCGAGGTCTGCTGGTACCCAGTCATGTGCAACTCTTGTTACAACAACTTGTACCGTCGCATTAGGTGATAGAACTCCTTTGGTAGGCAATGCATTGTAGTCCGCTCTATTGGTTGATGACCATATAGTGAAAGCTACGTGGTGATCAGTAATATTGGTGATCTTCAGTGGGCTTGACACCTCTTGGACAACTAGGAACCGCAACTCTGGGGGGTCAACTTGGATCAGTTCATTTGAGGGGGCTGATGTGCTTGTCTATAACATAATGAGAAGAAAGCGCTGGATTAATGGGAGGCAGATACACATGCATTCCAAACACTTTAGCTCACACTTACACAACTACATATTCAGTTGCTAAATTTAATTTCTGTGGAAAATTTCGAGCACTTTTGGATAAGTGGAAAAATTCGAGCATTTCAGTTGTGACATAATTTTCTGTGGAATATATTTACCATGCGGTACAAAGTTGTGACATAATTCTTTGAGCATTTTTGGATTAGGGTCGAACTATTCATCCCCCTGTGTGTGTGTGGATATAGGAGGAGGACTTTTTATCAATAGTAACCATGGAACCCGTTTGAAGTTTTGATGGTGTGGAAGGTTCCATAAATTACGGAAAAAGATACGGTAACACTAGGACTATAATGTAAGATGATCTAATGGAGGGATTGGGAAAATACGATGGTATGTACCAAGGAAAAAAACAAATATTTGAGTCTGTCACACTGAGCTAAGATGATTTTTTTTTGCTGAGGGCACATAAAACCATATTTTCACAATCGTTCTGTTGGATCATCTTATATCATTGCAGTGATGTTCTACTATTTATTTTATATTATTTGAGAACTCTTAAACCGTTAAAAACTTAATGAGTCTTGACAAGTTCTGCAGACAACCTTCATCTTTACCTAATATTAAAGGACAGAGGCTTTCATAGTTCTTCATATGTCATCCTTTTTTATCCGTCAATTTTGTGTTAACCTCAAGATTGATGGCTGAGATTTGTCTCCTACTTTTTTTCTCTCCTACGTTTGTTCTTCCGATGGCTGGACGAATCCGGATCGATCGATTGATCTGATCTCGCTCAGGTGGACTCGATAGGGTCGATCAGCCCAAGCCCATCATCTCATCTGGCCCACGTGGAGTTTTATCTGGTCAGAAACGTTTCTGCAAACTTGATGTGCCTGCTTCAACCTGGCCCATCATCATCATTAGACTTAGACAAAAGACTCTGACTCTCTCCTCAAAAGGACGAAGCTGTAGTTGATCATCAAGGGCATGTATTCGATCTGGACGGAGCCACCGTGGTGGTCGTCGCGCCGCTTTACGTGACCAACACCGCATCAATCCGCTACGAAGTTGTGGTTGATCATCAAGGACATGTACTCGATCTGGGCGGAGCCGTCATGGTGGGCATCACGCTCGACGGGATTCATATCATGCGGCGCACTCCTGCCTGATTACGGTATCCAACAATCACTCATCGTGTAATTGAGCAATCTGATTCTTGGGCCCAGTCTCGCTCCGACACGTGGTGGTGCTCCCCGCACTCGGGGTGCTCAAGCTCCAGGATAATCTGCAGGTCACGGGGCGAGCTGCTGGACAACAGGTATCGTAGGGCGAGCTGATTGTCTTCTACGTGTCGTCCAACTTCCTCCTGGGCAAGGTCTCGGATACACACGCCCGCCGGTTCCCTGCAACCACTCCCGCCCATGCCTCAAGTTCAACAACTAGGCCGTGAGCCCGTGACCATATATCACTCAGCCGTGCTCGCCAGCCGCCGATGATGACGCCCAAGAGAAGTAGGGGAAGAAGAGAAGGACATTGTTGTCGTGGTCATCGGTGTTAGACTGAATATTTTTATGCTGAAAACAACTTCTCCTGGATGCTAAACGCACGTCCCTATCCATGCAGTATGACTACGTGCCCGCGCCCTGATAGATAGGATCCCAAATGTATGTTGTTACAGTGTAACTCTCTCTCTCTCTCTCTCTCTCTCTCCCTTGTACCTCTATATGCTATACAATACGAGGATGAAGACAAGAAATGGTTACTGCCTTGCATCGACACTAAATGACTAAATACATTCTTCAGCCGGGACTAGGGACAACTTCCCGTGGACGAGCTCCTCGCAGCCTCCCCAAAGTATGGATGCAAGGGCTCCTGCTACTAACTTCAGTGGAGCGTGTTGTGCTGCGGTGTCATGGGCTCAATGCATATACGTATTTGATTTACAGGGCATTCATCTGGGATCTAATTTTGACTGGTCAAAGGCTCAAAGCTGGTTCGTTTGCTTCTGGGTGGTTTTATGTGCTACGGAGAGGTACAGAGGTTTCCTGCAGCTACATGCACGTACCAAAATGTTTCATCTATTCGATGATCCCCTCTTTTAGGGTTCATGATTGACAACTGATCTTGGGCTGTAGAATTAAAATGTCTACTCTGTAAGTTCTCTTATCATTTACTTCCTCCATTCCTAAATATAAGACTTTTTAGAGATTCCAATAGAAACAGAGGGAGTTTTTTTGCTAAATCAATCATTAATACGGTCGTCCGTCTAACTTGTATTTGAAAAAAATCATACCATAATTATTTCTTTGAACCCTGTATTATTTATATATATATATATATATATATATATATATATATATATATATATATATATATATATATATATTTGATGGAGCTGTCTAATTTGGATTTGAAATTACAGTGTACAATTTTATTTCAACTTGCTAATTCCAATTTACTTATTTTTTGTACTCTATGCAATGTTTTCCAAAAGGATGTTTCCTTACATCTGGTTATAACAATTTGACGTGAGACGGGTTGTAAATACTGATCTGTAAATTTATCACAATTCTTATTTACCTTCTGTAAGCTAGCCGACATGTAGTGTATATTTTTAGATTTTTTATTAGGGTTGAAATGTGCGATATTTTCTTCCATTGCAACACACGGGCATTTGTGCTAGTATATACATATATATATGGATGCGCTAAAGTTAGCCAGAGCGCAGAATACTAATTCTACACTCCGGACAGCCCAACGTGCACATCCAGGCAGCCAAATCACTGCTATTCTTGTGTTAAAAAAATCACTGCTATTCTCACCTCGCCGTAAAGAGCTTTACTAAATGTAGTAAAACAAGTGCAGCTAGTGACCATCAGTGCTTAGGCAAAAGGTCAATAGTAAATAGATAGACTTTTATAGTAAAAAATGGGGCACATGGTAATATTACCGTAAAATATAAAATGTGAACACAATAATATCGTGTGTTGGTTTAGATCTTTCATATTACTTTTACTATCGAGAGATAGATTGTTGACGATGTCCTATTCAAATTCTAAACCACTACACATTGTTACTACACAAATTTTACATTTTACAGCAATCATAGTTGGATGGTGTGGAGAGTCACGGCATGTGTAGTAAGGAACTACAGAGTACATGGTAATTACTACAAGCAAATGCTAATTTTGTTATTTAAGTCTCTCACTACACACACCACGTGCCCTCTTTTACTAGTACAAAATTATATCTTTTTATCTTTAGTTTTTGCCTAGGCATTGGTCGTAACTAGATGGAGTTTTCTTTTACCACAATTAGGAAAACCGTTATGATCAGGTGGTAACTACCTGGAGTTACTTTATACAATTAGCAGAGCCTTTACGACCAGGTGGAACAAGCACTAGTTTGGCTGGCTGGCGGTGTACTCCCTTCGTCCAAGAATAGAAGATGTTATTACATCTATATAAT
Organism: Triticum aestivum; assembly: GCF_018294505.1. Lineage (NCBI taxonomy): Eukaryota > Viridiplantae > Streptophyta > Magnoliopsida > Poales > Poaceae > Triticum > Triticum aestivum. The sequence goes on along the minus strand of NC_057802.1, from coordinate 587,486,377 downwards.
AACATCTTTTATCACGGGATGGAGGGAGTAGTATATAAGAATATTTTCTACTATATATAGCACTTTTTGGTAGTACATTATTTTTTAGTATATATAGCACATGGTAGTATATGAGACATGAGGATAACTATCACCAGGAAAATGCTTAAGTATATACCACATTGATGAATCTTTTATACCTTTTTATTATTTTTAATATACTTGATTAATAATTACTAGAGACCCAAAAATGAGTTTCATGAAAAAATTGAAGTGAGTCTACATTTTTCTAAAGGTTTATGTATATAGTGATTTGTTCGTACATGAAAAGTGTATATTACCAAAAGTACATCGTAAATATTATTTTCTTGACAAAATTGGGGTATCTTAGAATATTTAATGAAGTATATTGAGAATGATAAAGAGGTATAATCAACACGTGCACAAGGTATATCGAAGATGGGAGTACATACACCCAGAAGTACAGAAAATTAGTTTATATTTTTTTCTTAGGTTCTCATTTGATTTCTGATGACTTACGTTTTGATTTCCTTATAAGAAAGTTTAGCGTAGTGCGTAACTATTTTGTAAACTAAACGTAAAATTTTAACGAAACGTTGTAAGAAAATCTCGGGTGAAAATTAACTTATTCTGCTATACATGACAATCTTGACCAGTTTTCAAAAACACTTCAAATGATTATGTTAAGATTATGTAACGATAAACATGAATGACTTCTATCAAGTTAATAGAACTATACTGTAATGTGTAAGCACGAGCCCTCCAATCATAAATATATTTGGTTTCACATAACTTATTGTTTTTCTTCCACACAAAGAAACTTATTGTTTTTCTGAAGCATGTTATTACCTATAATGAGGAGAGTGTGCCCACTTCGATTAATAAAAATAGCAATTACATTTGAACACGGGAGCACGAGGAGAGGCAAGTTCGCAAAGACATAGTGAGTACCATGTCATCAAGGTTTGTAACCGGTGAATCCAAAATGTCCTTTTAGACTCTATAACAATGTTGCCAACGCCAACTAGAATAAAAGAGAGGATGCAACTTGACCTAAAGAAGAGAAATGTGTGCCAAGAGAAAGCCCATCTATTTAGGCCATGCAAAGTGACCCCACCCCTTAAAGTTACCAAGATATCATCCATGGGGGCTTCCACAATCGAGTAAGTTCACGATGACCATAGTTTTGGGATTCGGTCTGAAATCTGGGCGAATTTTGGTGGGATCTGAAACCAAGTTATCGTGAAAAAAATAGGATTTACATATATTAAAAAAACAAAAAATCCACAGTGAAATCGAACACATAACCTCAACTAGACCATTGTAGCTGGCACAGTACCGCAAGACCAATGATTTCACGTCTAATAAGCAATCAAATTCTATTTAACTAGATAAGGAATACGAAATTTTAAAATTCTCAATTTTTTCTATTTGGGATTCGGTTGGGGACAGACGCGATTCGCCAAATTTCTCTATTGGGACTGATGTTTTTTTATTCCGAAAACCACAACCTTGACTGTGGCATACAATATCAGAGGTGGTTCCAGCATATAGACCCGCTTACAGTATGCACCACCCTATACTAAGTCGGCCTAAACTCCCTGTACCATAAATCCTGATCCATTCTTTTCTAACTCTAAAATGTCTTTGTTGCCTTATTATTCACCATCAGAGATTCACTTGGGCTTATAATGTACGGAATTTGTTGGTTATTTTTTAAACCTACTACCTCCTAAAAGCAAAACAATAAATATGTAGTATGAATGGAAGTATAAAAAAAATGAGAATAACTGGTATATTCTGTTTGTGTCATCATATACATCACGTAATAGGGCTAGCAAAATTCATCAACATGATGAATTCAAAATTTTGGTTAGCAGCTATGTAAGTTCATTTTAGTGGACTTACCTCAGAGATTGCATCAATATCCATGATTGATATTTCACCCTCCTGTTGAATTACAACCCTACAAGATAAAAAGACCAGTTCAAAAGTCTGGCATAATATGAAGTGATAACTATTCTAGAAAGCTGGTAATCTATACATCCATACTGCATTTACATACTCATAATAAGAGTTGGAAACAATCTTAAGTCAGGATTAATTTCATGTTCATTTAGTACTGAAATAAGAGTCAGTATGCTAGCTGAGTCCTAGAGTCACACGTGGCAAAGTTGGATTAGGCAAACACGATACTAGACAAGAATTCGTACCAGTTTGATCAAGTGTAGTGCTTTGGACAGAATCAAAGGACTGGTTGGTTCAGAGCCTTGTGTGCTTATGTAATTAGCTAGCTGCTGGTTACGGTAGTGTTGTAGTTGTGTTAGTATTCTACCACTACTTATAAAAGCATGAGTTTGGTGAATCCAAATGATACGAGCCATCCAACCACTTATATCTAACGTCTCACGCTGCTTCAATGATGTATCTATCACATCATCAATAATTTTGAAACGTGATAATTGCATTAAACACAATTAATCTTGAAATCAACAATAATTGTGGCTAATCTTGGAAACAATATTACCGTCAAACTGGACGAGTGTGCATGTACACGGTTACTAGTTCCTAGTAAGTACTTAGTTAGGAACAAAGTCATTTTTGTAGCCAGGACCTTGTTCATGTGTATATAGGCACAGGATCAAGTCGTCAACTGTAAGAGCATCTCCAGCCGTTGGTCCCCCTAGGAGGCTTAAAAATCGCCGCCTGGGGGCGAGCCGACGCTAAAATCGGCTTTGGGGGCGATTGGGTTCCCAGCCGCCGCCCCCAGGCGCCGATATCGGCTCATTTTTGGCGCAAATGAGCCCACTTTTTGGCCCACTTTCCGAGCAAAATCGGCCCGATATCGGCACAAATCGGCCTATATTCACTGTGGTTCGGCGCAAATTCAACAAAAGTAAATTTTTTATCACGTAGTTCATCACAGAAAATCAATAGAAATCAAATTTTTCAGCAAATAGTTCAACAACAAATAGTTCAATACAAATTATATAGTTCAACAAATAAAAACTCATATTTCATCACACGTCGAGATAGGCGTTGCCCTTGCGCCTCCATAGGTGCTTCACCAGATCTTGCTGCAGTTGTTGATGCACCTGTGAGTCTCGGATCTCCTGACGCATATTGAGGAAGGCAGTCCAGGTTGCCGGTAGCTGGTGATCAACTTGCGCAAGAGGACCCTGCCTATAATATGGTTTTGTGTCAAACATTGGCTCTTCCTGCTCGCTCTCAATGATCATGTTGTGCAAGATGACACAGCAAGTCATGATCTCCCACATTTGATCTTTCGACCAGGTCCGAGCTGTGTACTGGACAACAACAAATCAAGATTGGAGCACACCAAATGCCCGCTCGACATCCTTCCTGCAAGCCTCCTGAACCTTCGCAAAGTGGGAGTTCTTGCCTCCTGGCACATAATTTGAGATAGTCTTCACAAATGTAGACCATCTCGGATAGATGCCATCAGCTAGGTAGTACCCCTTGTTGTAGTGCCGCACATTGACCTCGAAGTTCACTAGAGGAGAATGACCTTCAACAAGCATGGCAAAGACAGGGGAGCACTGCAGCACGTTGATGTCATTGTGAGTTCCTGGCATACCAAAGAAGGAGTGCCAAATCCAGAGGTCCTGTGTGGCCACTGCCTCAAGTACCACACTGCAACCGCCTTTGACAGTTCTTCCATTTCCAATGCATGCAGTCGATGATTCCAAGCATCCCAGGAAATCCTCTTGCTGCATTCTGTGCTAGGATTCGAGCAGTGTCTTCAGCATTGGGTGATCGCAAGTATTTGGTCCAAACACTACCACTAGTGCCCTGCAGAATTGTAGAAACACTCAATGGTCATGGACTCGGCCATGCGCCCATAGTCGTCGCCTGAATCACCGGGAGCTCCATATGCAAGCATCCTCATAGCTGTCGTGCACTTCCGGATTGAGGTGAATCCAAGTTTGCCGGTGCAATCCTTCTTGCACTTGAAGTAGTGGTCGAACACCCGAGTGGAATTCACAATCCTGAGGAAAAGCTTTCGGCTCATCCGATAACGGCGCCGAAATACTTTCTCGCCGTGCAATGGAGCGTCGGCGAAGTAGTCGGAGTAGAGCATGCAATAGCCTTCCAGACGGTGCGGGATCTTTGCTTTCATCCACCCCGGCGCCGAGCCACCTCGCCGCGGCTTTTCATTGCTCGCGAGCAGGCCGGCGAGGACCATGAGATGCTCCTCATCCTGGACGTCGGCATCGGCTTCCTCCTCCAGCAACGCCGCGAGCGCCTACTCGTCGTCTGAGTCCATCACCGAGCTGACAAATCGCCAAACACTTGGCAGGCGTTGTGGGTGCACAGCAGCCGGTGTGCCGCCCTGCGCGGCCGGAGCGCCGGAAAACTTGCCCAGAATGTGGTCGAGACGTTTCAGCGGCGAAACCTTCTTTCTTTTCCGGCGGGGAATGGCCTATCTAGCTGTGCTAGGCGATGGGCTACGCCGGGATCGGCAGGGGGTGGCCGAGCGCGCGGGGGTGGGGGCGAATCTGGACGATTGCCTTGACTTTTCGCCTGAGAGTGTGGCCCAAGTGTGTTTTCCCTTTCGGCTGAAGCCCCCGAGCACCCCCCCCCCCCCAGTGTGCCGGGTTCGGCCTAGGGTCGCCGGGCCCAAAAACGGGCCGAGCCGGCGGATTTTGGCGTCTTGGGGGCACGACTGGGGAGGGGGGGGGGTTTCGGCGCCAGCGCGAAAAAAGTCACCCTGGGGGGCTGTTGGGGGCGCGGCTGGAGATGCTCTAACATCGACAGTTTAGAACAAAAATGAATTTAAAAGAAGGGACATAAGCCAGGTTCAGCCAATATGTTAATACTCTCTTGGTTTCAACAGTAATGATCTTAGGCAGTCTCAACAAATATATTCAATCAAAATAAGATAGGATAGTGTTGATTACCTATTTGACCCCATCAAACATAGACTCCGAACAGGTCCACCGCAGCCAATGTTAAATATTCTCTCAAGCCTGAGTATAAACCAATCGGTACGAATTTCATAAAAATGTTATTAACCCACAGGGAAACTCTCAATAAGGTGGACAAATGTAAAACAGGCATAAATGTACATTCAGTGCGACAATTTCTGACAACATTAGTTGACTCATATCTCATAATATCATATTTCACTGATTAGATACCTGAAACTAGAACGGCTCCACAAATGAACAGTGCCATCTTCTGAACCTGTAGTTAAATATGGAGTATCTGGAAGGGAAATGACAGAAACAACTGGCGACATGAAAACATCTATTGTACGAACACATGTCTTTTCCTGCAAGCTCCGTATCTCAATTGGCAAAAACAAAAACATGGATTACTAGAAATGCTATGCGCGTACTGTAGTATATTTTAATGAAAATGGCATGCATATACCTTGGCAGTACAGTCTTGAGAGCCAGTAATCAAATATTGCTGACCATCACCAGTGAAGAACTCCAGGCAGTTCACTTTGTCCGAATGGCCACACAACGTATACTCAGATTTGGAAGAATTAAGTCTCCAAAGCTGAACAGCACGCATAGCATACGAATTCGAAGTCAATGTCTAGAAGAAAATTAAACTTACCTTCATATACCATCAATGTTGTGGTAGAAGAGAGAGAGAGAGAGAGAGAGAGAGAGAGAGAGAGAGAGAGAGAGAGAGAGAGAGAGAGAGAGAGAGACTGAAACCTTTATTGTGTGATCACTTGAAGCACTAGCAAAAGTGTTTGTGTCTTTTGGACTAAATGCTACTTGACGTATGGAAGCAGAGTGTTCCATATCAAATGTTTGTATGCACTCCCAATCTTTGTCCCAGTCCCAAAGTTTCATTTTGTTAAAAGTAGAGAGCACATATGGTTTGGTTGGATGGACGACCAGTGCTCTGGACGAGTAAATACCAGTGTCTGTAATCCTAGACTGGTGTACGTACTGTAGATATGAGAAAATAGTTCATTATGTAATGGAATTAATGGAGGGAAACATTGTAGAACTGTTGGCAGGTTGTAAGACTATATCCATTTAGGATAAAACCAAGAAATACTGAATGGATCTACTTATGGAATTGAAGGTAATACCTTTGAATCTCTTTATGGAGTCCATTCTTGTTTCATAATTATACACATGGATGAAACCATCATATGTCCCAGCCACAAACCATCGCCTCCTTATAATGAACTTAACAGAATAAACATCACTCTTAATCAAGACTTCTTTTCCGGCCGCAGATAATAACTTCTCCACCCACCCTCTGACTTTCTCCCAAACTCTATCTCGGAGATATCTAAATGTTCCATTGACTGATTGGCCAACATCTGTAGGCAGTCCCAGGTATTTGTCACTGAGGGATTCATTGTGTACATTCAAGGAGTTCATAATGCCTTCTTTCATTGCTTGAGGACAGCCTGTGCTAAAAAATATTGATGATTTCTCATTATTGATTATCTACCCTGAGGCGGCACAATAAGCATTAAGCAGGTTTGATACTTCATTAGCACCCTCAATACTCGATTTGAAAAGCAACAGGCTGTCATCTGCGAACAATAGGTGGTTTACTGCCGGAGCCGTAGGTGCCACCTTAATGCCTTGAAGAGCTGATGATTGAGAACGAGATTTCAAAAGGAACGAAAGGGGCCCTCTGCTGCAATCAAAAAGAGATAAGGGGAAATGGGATCTCCCTGTCTAATACCTCTCGTAGGTTTAAACTGTTCTAACCTCTCTCCATTAAATAAAACAGAGAATGATACGGAGTTAATCATACCCATCACTGTGTTGATCCATGACTGGTCAAAACCCAGTTTAACCATTACGGCCTGCAAATATGGCCACTCCAACCTATCATAGGCCTTCATCATATCAAGCTTTAGTGCACAAAAGCTATTGCTCTTCGACCTGTTCCTCTTCATGAAGTGAAGGCACTCATACGCGCATATGATGTTGTCGGTGATGAGCCTACCCGGCACAAAGGCCAATTGTTCCTGGGAGATAATATCAGGCAAAATCTGTTTCAGTCTGTTAGCTATCACCTTAGAAGCTATTTTGTAAAGAACATTGCACAAACTTATTGGCCTGAATTGAGACATCAATGTCGGACTTGCTATTTTAGGGATGAGGACTAACAAAGTCTCATTAATAGCTTCAACACTCTCCTCCCCCTTGACAATCCGGAGCACAGCATTGGTTACTTCATCTCCACACAGGTCCCAGTGCCTCTGGTAAAAATGAGCAGGAAATCCATCGGGCCCAGACGCCTTTGTCGAGAACATCTGGAAGAGAGCAACTTTCACCTCTTCGCCTGTGTAGGGAGCACACAAGATTGCATTCATCTCTGGAGTTACCTTGGAAGGTACATGGTTCGTCACCTCTTCTATGTCCTGCACCCCTTCAGTGGTATATAGATTTTCATAAAACTCTTGGACCATAGCCTTGAGTTGCGTTGGATCATCAACCTGCACCCCCAAGGCATTTGAGAGGGCTTTAATCATGTTCTTTCTCCTCCTGAGACTAGCCCTCATATGGAAAAATCTGGTGTTCCTGTCCCCTGCGGTTAGCCACTCTAACCTGGCCCTCTGCCTCCACATAAGCTCCTCGCGGTGGTACAATTCTACCAAGTTCTCATTCATTTTCAGCTCCTGATGGCTAGGTCTGTCACGCAAAGGGTCATTCCTCAACTGCTCCAGTTCAAGTTTGATACGCTTTATCTCCTTTCTGACACTACCGAAAGTATTAACATTCCACCGGTCTAGATCTTGAGATACTGCAGCCAACTTATTCTTCGAATATTAATCGCCGGGTTTCCCGCACCCCACATTGTTGTTATGGTCTCTTTCCAGGCCTCATGCGTTTCCCACATTGTTTCATACTTGAAGCTTCTTTTCGGTACCCCTTGGCTCTGTCCGCCCTCTGTAAGCAGCAGTATTGGGCCATGGTCAGATGTAGCAACAGTTAGATGTGTCACTTCTGCCATTGGGAACCTGGTCACCCAATCCGCGTTTGCTAGAGCCCGATCCAGTCGCACCCGAGTATAAGTTCCTCCGGTGACTTTTTTCTCAAAGATCCAAAACCTCCCCTGATAGCCAACGTCCATAAGCATTCAATCATCAACAACGTCTCTAAATCCTTGTATCTGTGCATTACTCCGATTAGCAACTCCTTGATGTTCTTCCGAACATAACACCTCATTAAAATCTCCTATGCATAACCATGGCAGGGTGCTCAGACTGCAAATACCTCTCATGAGGTCCCATGTTTGGTGCCTCAACTGTGTCTGAGCCTCTCCATAAAAGCAGGACAGCCTCCACGGATCGGTACCTGATTCAGTTATCTTAGCATCAATATGGTACACCGAGTCACCCAAGATTTCAACATCCACTGTATTATTCCAAAAAATACCAATGCCTCCACTTCTACCACTACTATTAATAGCATAAGCTCTATCATAACCAAGAGTACTAGCTAGCGCTTCTACACATGCACCATTTATTTGGGTTTCGACAATACATAGCACGATAGGGGCAAATTTCCTCGCGAGGTCGTGAAGCTCTCGAACTGTCGCGGCTTTGCCCACGCCGCGGCAGTTCCAACAAAGGGCACTCATTGTGCTCGGCGGCGCTCCTCCAGGGAGCCCGCCAATTCTGGTTTTGCGACGCTTGAGCTACTACCCTTGCCTTCCTTGCCATCAGTGCGCGATCTCTTCGAATCCCTCTTCGGGGGAGGGCTAACCGGGTTACCCACATGAGGAACCAATGCCAGCTGATTCTTGGGGTCCACATCCACTCGATCAGACTTCTTCCTGTTGGCCTCTTCCATCTCCACATCCAGTGATGTTGAATTCATGTCTTCCTCACCACCAAACAGCCCCTTGTTCCTGTTTCCCTCTGAACGCCCACCAGCATGAGCCGTTCGTCCTCCTCTCCTTCCACCGCGGCGACCTCGGCCTCCACCTGGGCCTTCCCCTGTGCGCATTGCCCATGATGCACGGAGGTCCTTGAAGTACAGCGCAGACGGAGGGTGAACACCATCCCCGTGCTCCTTATACATGTGCCCTAGATGACCACAGACAGCGCACCAGTCCGGCAGTTTCTCATAACGGACTCTGTATATCTAGCGCTTGGAGTTCCTGATCATTGATACATCGTCTTTCAGAGGTTTGCGGACGTCTATCCTCACCCATACCCTGAAGAAGTTGCAGGCAAAATCCTGCGAGTGGGTTTCTGTGAATAGCACCTCGCCGATCTTCCCTCCAAGGGCCGGCACAAGGTGAGCATACAATTCAGGGACGTCGCGGATCTGGACCCAGATGTTCAGAAAGTACAAAGGGATCTTTGTGGGTTGAGTAATCCCATCATACGGCTCAATCACGACAGCGTTTCCTTGAAAGTTCCATGGGCCTTCATTCATCACGCGCTCCCAGTCTCCCAAACAGAAAAATTGCATCGTATACAGATAGCTTTCGAGAGGCCTAAATTTCACGTCATGCGCTAGATCCCAGGCTGCACGCATGTTTTTGAAGAACCAGTATTGGCTGTAGGGTTTATCGATGTGTACCCTTGCAACAGCCATCCAACGTGCAGCATTGGCCGGAGCTTCTTTCTCGTCAAACACCACATCATCCAGATCCTCATCACGGAGCCCTAGCTCCTCCATCATCTTGTCAATCTCTTCTGTAGCTGCGGATCCCGAGCCCGACGTCGCCGACTTCGATCCATCCGCCGCCATCTATCTTCCTTGAACCCTGGCCCGAAAAACAGAATCGGGCCTTGCGAAGGAACCCTAACTCCCCTCTCAACCCTCACGCGTTAGCCAAGGCCGGGAAGCGATCCAGGATCGCCCCTTAATCAGCCCGAGCCAACAGATGGGATCTCACAGGCATTTGACCACACCCCACTGTCACGGGAATATAACTTGCCACGAGGAGCCCAAGACCAGCCCACAAGGCCCAAGGGGAGAGTGTCCTGCATATATATATATTGCGCTTCATTTCTGAGAGAGGCATCGAAGAACGGAAGACTGAACCGGCCGCCGTTGGGCGTTTCCCCTCCCCCACCCCCTGGCTCTCGATTCCCCGATACACCTATTGCTGCTACTACCTTTATATTGTATCCTAGATTCATAGCGATTGAGTGAACCATATATCCTAGATCGAGGTTCGTATCACCCACCCGCCTCGCCACCGCCGCCGATTATTTGCAAGATTTGTGGCCATGAAACTGAAGATGCTCACCATGCCATTGCCATTGTTCGCTGCCCTCGGGGATGCAATGCACAAAGCATGGGATTTTACCTTGGGTTTGCAGGACCGGACTGGCTGTTGGTGCCACTATCTTCCTTGGTGAAGATGCAAGAACCACAATAGTACCCTACTTCTGTCATGGCGTTCTTGGCAATTAATTGCTTAAGAATCTCGTCCATCCATATTAGATGTGGCTGCTGCAAACAGCCTCTGTTTGCTGCTAAGATGTGGCCGAAGTCTCAAAATACCAAAGAGCAAGGAGATAGAGGCCTGGCGATGGATGGGCAAAAACCGTTGGTAACGTTCAAGCCGTTTGTCCTGTGATCTGCTTGCTGCAGGACTGAACACCTGTTCTGGTACTGAAGAAGCTGAGGCAGCTGCTGCTCTGCTCGGCCTTCAACACTGATCTGATCTAAGAGGAGCTGAGAATAGCTCAGAGACCAAGCCCATGTGTGCCATCAGCCATCCAGATAGCTTTACCAATTTCGGTGCTCTCGGGTGCCAGAGCACCCTATATGCAAAAATAATTTAGTGATTCAAAAAAAGTTCAAAAATTCAGAAACTTTTTTGGAATCAAACATGATCAAGTATTGTACTCGTATAAAAAGATTCGCTGGAGAATGACTTTCATTATATCGCGGGTTAAAGATTCGTGAAAAAAAGCTACATACAAGTACTATTCATGCTATATTGTCATCATAATTTTTTTTTCTTTTTTCCCTGAAGTCCATGGGAGGCCAAACATTTTACACGAGTACAATACTTGATCACATTTGATTCTTTTAACTTTTTTTGGAATTACTAAATTATTTGGCGCATATAGGGTGTGCTGGCACCCAAGAGCACCAACTTCGTGTCCCTTCAGGCTTCCTCTTTCTTCATGGCCTTTGCTTTCTTCGGTTCATACACCAATCATTAACCATGCATGCTCTCCTAGGAGAATTGCATAATCGCCTGTTTTGTGTAACAGTCGTGTACCATCTGTTTTCATGAATAATTAAGCATCTAACCTCTGCTATAAGAAATACAAACAATCATCCAATACTGCACCCAATAAATGCTGCCGAAAAATCATACAAAAGAGCAAAAATAATAATTTTATCTGGATGGAAACCTCCTTCTAGGTTACATGGTTGGGTAGAGAAAATATGGAAACGGCAACTCGTTCAAGGAAGCATCACCTTGCCGGTGAATAATGCACTTGGTGCCTAACTATGAAGAGAGAGGAAAGTAAAAAGAAAAAACTACTGAATTTTAGGAAGAAAATAAATCAATGTCCTAAATATCAGCGGTCCGCAAAAATCAACCCTTTAAATTGTTCTTAAATTGTGTTTTAGAATTAGACGTATCGTCCAATATATCAGTCAATGTTTTGCTTGATATTCTGGTTTATGTTCGACCTGTGAATGGCAAAGAATTATGCATCACAGTATCAAATTATTAAATTATAATAACCAATTTTAGTATCATTGCATATGAAAAACATTGTCTTATGTAAAAAAGATGATAAGATCTCCAAACATTAATTCCAGCTTAAAAGCAACACAATGCCACATTCCAGACACGAGCTCTCAAAGAAAAAAAAATCAGTCAAAACTATCTTAAAAGTGCCACGAAAACACATTACATGTACTATCTTTACTTGGGTTTCACATCATGGTTACTGCACAATATTATTTTGAATTTTAAAGAAGAAGGGCGGTGACGAAACATGTCATAGACCTTTAAATAATATCAATGCAAAATTATACAGGCCAACAACTTCCAACCCATGAACATCATGGCATCTGGTATGTGTGTGTGCGCGCGCGCTCTCACGCATATATATAGCAACCCATGATCACTCAAGCAGTAGCATCCACTTGATCTAATAGTTGGAACATTCAAAACTGAAAAAGCTGAGGAAAAAAGATGACTTAGTCTTGAGTGATAGGAGTTGAACATAAATAGAGTATAAAAACTGTATTGGGGAATAAGAGACGCCGGGAAAAGGAAGAACGTTTCTATGCTGACCATGTATCGAGTTGCTTCAGGAAGGGTGAATCTAGAATCTTTGTCAAGATGGTGCACACCACTACTCCGTATGGTGACATGCAAGAGATCAGTGAGGCATATCATGTTTTCAAGCATGTTGGTAACCTCACAAACGCCGACCCATAGAAGGACTTCTTTGGGTGGCACAAGGGTGAGCTCCTGAACTCATGTTCGAGATCACTGTCGCATACTTGTCGTCGACCAGGGGTGAAGGCTCCTTGTTCAACGAGGTCTTGGACGAGATATAGATGAAGGGAGCCAGAAAAGGGACAACACAACATGTTGCGGAGCTATCTATGGATGTTCCTACCATTTTTGTGTCCTTGGACTGAACGATCCTTTAGTGGGCTGATGGATGAGCATGTTAGGGCTTCCAAGAATGATCATTCATACGGTAACATCACGTTACATGGCGTGAACTAAGAAGTTCTTCCTTTACTAAGTATACAACCTGGGATGGCCTAGTTGTAGTCCAGTCAGAGATGACAGAGCAAATGTGTTTGCAAATTTCGACTCAACCTATGTAACACAATGAAGATTTGCACGTCCCCTGGTGCTGGGAAAAACGGTTACGCAAACTGAGACTCGAAGGCGTATTCTATGCGCCGGAGAAGCCGCGAAAGTAGGTCCGCGGCTGTGCTTCCATTTTGGGTTTTGGTTTGCTTTCCTTCTCTGCTGGCGAGTGCCGAGCCAGAAGCTCGTGGCGGCAGAAGAGCCGTGCTGCATCTCGCACGCGTTTGATAGCGCTGCGTGCCGGGACCGTGCCTGACTCGTCGCCGTCCATGTTTCGCCTGCGGTGACCACATCTCGGCCTTCTGTCGTCTCCCGTCGCATCGCCCCGTGCGTCCTCGCCATTGCACCGGGCCCCCGCGGCAATGATGGCCCCTAGGTGCGTGCGTGCGGGAGTTAGTATTCTCTCCACTACTTCCATGTGATTGATCAACTCTAGAAGAAAACTATTGTTATTCGCTTGATTTCGTCGTCCGAAATTATGTATGGATAAAATGTGTTCCCAGATGCCTATGCTCCGCATGTGTTTGTGCATGGCGTGCCATATTATTCTAACAAAATTCTGTTGCTGCCAAATTCCAATGTGTCTGGTATCTTTGACAACGTCCATTTTTTTTTTGGTAAGAGAAGCGATGTTCGCCCCACCTGTTCATGTTTTTACTGGCTTTGTTTTTACTCGCTTGCTTGAGTAGGAAAGAGAGGCAGCATATAAGGCCGAGTTAGGGGTTGACGCAGCGTCCCCGGCGAGGGTTCGGATGAGGACTCGCCGGAGGTGAGGCAGGCGGGTTGGAGTAAGAAGAAGCCATGTCGGGCTTGTTTTCAATCCGTGGTGTAACTGAAAAAAATATAAAAAAACAATCGCCTAAGGTCCCTTTTTTATTGTACCATTCACACCATATTTTTATACCAAGTTTTTAGGATAACCTGTCAACATCTGAAATATTAAATAGATAAAATATAAAGGTACACTTCATAGTGAATGGAATAACTAATTTTGTATTATGGATGTCGACAATTTTTTCCTTAAACTTGATCAAACAAAGACATGTTTGACTTTTAGAAAACAAATAGGCACTACATTTTGAAATGGAGATAGTATTACCTAATCTCGGCCCGATTCAACAATTTGGATTGCTCTCAACATGTTTAGCATGCAATTAATGTCATACTAAATGTTAATATCAACTCTAATCCCATATTTAACATGTAATTATTGTTTTAGCTAATATTAGTGTGCAATTAATATTTCACCAAATATCAATGGACATTGCAGGTGCATTTACTAGTTATTCTTGACAGTTATGCTAAAGCACATCTAGATGTGCACTAAGTATTGCACATCTAAGTCATATGCCATTGATTTTACATGAAGATTTGTCTTGATAATTTTTATTTTTTTCTTTATAGTATGATTGAGTCACTTAAATTGGCAATAATTAGGGCACATCTGGATGTGCCCTAAACAAAATGTGCCCTAGACATATCCCTTACTTAAAGTGTGTTCAAACCCAGTCATTGTTTTCTTGATATTTCAGTTTATATATGTGAATTACAAAGAATTATGCATCACAATTTCACCAAAATTATGCCATTAATACTCATTTTAATAGTATTGTGTAAACGCATTGTCCTACATAAAAGAGAAGATAAGATCTCCAAACATTAATTGTAACTTGTATGAACAATACAATGCCAAACTCCATACATGAGCTCTCAAAGAAAAATATCGGTCAAAACTTGTTAGCCATCACCCTGGAAAAGGTCGCATAGCAACCGCGATGCATGTACTACTATATTTACTTAGGCTTTACTTCATGGTTGCTGAAAAATATCACGTCTAACTTGAAAAATAAGGACGGCTACGAAATATATCATTTAGACCTTTACATATATAAATAGACAATTGTACCGAGCCAACAACTTCCAACCATGAACATCATGATGTTTGGTGTGTGTATGTGCGTGTGCATACACTGGTAGAAAAAAGCCCTTTAGTCCCGGTTCGCAACAGCCTTTAGTCCCGGCTGTGCAACCGGGACTAAATATGCGCGACTAAAGACCCCCCCCCCCCTTAGTCGCGCCTCTTACGGACCGCGACTAAAGGCTTTAGTCCCGGTTCTTGTGGCTGACCGGGACTAAAGGCCCGTCCACGTGGGCGCCAGTGGTCCGTCGGGGCGGAGGACCTTTAGTCCCGGTTCTCGTGGCCAACCGGGACTAAAGGCCTCCTCCGCAGGTTTAGGGTTTTAGCCCCCCTAAACCTGGTTTCTTTTTAGTTTGGAGTGTTTTATTTCTTTTATATTTTATTTTGTGTTTTATTTTAATTTTGATGAAGTTTCAGTACACATATTCTACGCTACTATATACATGCATATGAAATTTCAAACAAGAAGAATTCAAGAGGAATATATAATATATATTCAATCTCGGGTGACCATATACAACTTCGAACAAGTTTCCATACACAATTAGGATGGATGACCATATACAACTTTGAACAAGTTTCAATCTCGGGTATGCATATAAATTTCTTCGTCCTCGGTATAGTGTTCTCCTTTAGGATTGATGACTTCCCTCATGAAAAATCCTGCTAATTCTTCTTGAATTGGTCGGAAGCGAGCTTCTGGACTAAGCCTCCTCCGCAAGTTATCCATCGCGTTCCGCACGCTATCCGATGCCTTCCGCTCAGAGGTGTGTCTCCGGATGTTCTCACAAACATAGTATCCACATAGATTGGTCCCCGGTGGCTGCTTATCCACATTAACTAACCTTCTGAAATCTAGCTCATGTTTGAATTCACCGACAATTTCTTCTGAGAACCGTCTCCAAACCCTACAGGGCAAAGAAAATTAAATGAACAAGGGAGTTATTAGTTACTTGATATTAGGAAATGAACGAAAGAGACCGATCGATATAGAGCTCAAATGATTGAAAATAATTACTTTTGCAGCATTTTTCTCATGTCGGCCTAACGCTTTGGATCCGAATCCATAGAGTCCATGATTAGAACTCTGGAGGTGTGAAGTTCAATATTTAGCAGAATCCAGTGGAACCTGCGGACACGTTACATGCACAGTCATGCATAACTCATCGATTAGACATACCATGCATGGAGTAAACAAAAGAGAATGGGCACAAGAGGGAAACACTCACCCAAAATGGTAAGGAAATAGAATATGACTTTTGAGTTGATGCTTTCTAAGAAACTTGTACAAGTCTTTCTCCACGTCTTCGGGGTGATGTTGTAACACATGTCCATTAACGATATGTGGGTCAATGAACCCAACATCATGGATGTTTCTTATTTTGCATTCCCAAATCTTCAATCTGCATAATAGCGTACGCAACAATATAGTTAGGACAATATATATATAGTGCAGGCAATGAAGAACGAGATGAGGTAGAAATAAATCACTTACAGAACGTAGCAACTCAGCATAGATTTGTCGAGGTCGCGTAGATTGAACAGCTGGAACAATTCACTCATATGAACTTGTACAGAGTACCGTTTGGTGTGATGCTCATCTGTAACATCCGCATAAACATATTCTTTGTCGGCCCATGTTATGAATTGCTTGCACCAACGTAGCAGATTTCGCATTTGTGGTGGTAGACTCTTTTCCCGCGCAGGCTCGACGAGAGGCCCATTCCGCACATATTGTAATGCTATCTCACATACTGGCGCATCCTCAAGGCCTAAGAAGGCACGAAGAGTCAAACCCATCTCGGACGCTTGTTTCATGGCACTCGCTACAGTCAATCCAAGTGCTGCCGCAGCTGCTATGATCTCGGGGTCCTCTTCCGGACCGGCTTTCACTATGAGCGGGGGGATCGATTGTTTCTTCTGCATCCCGAGCTGGTCAACTTGTTTCCCGCTTTTTTTACTTTTTTCTTTCTCCTCCTTCAATATTTTTGCTTGCCTACGAAGTTCATGTCCATAGTCGTCAGGCATATTCAGCTCGGCTTGGGACGGTGTCGTCAAAAAATCCTTAGCCCACTTCTTTTGCTTCTCAGTGAATACTTGCTTGGGCTCAGGCTCTTTT